>NC_136429.1:116986491-117586491 GCF_052849685.1 Lactuca virosa | reverse complement strand
ACCATGGATCCAAAATATCCATTACTCCAAACTTGAAGAAGATTGATGCACCCACAACACCGAAAACTGATACAACTCAACAATTCTCAAACAATCTCTACCACTGAACCAAACCCATGCAAAAGTGAATACACCACACCTTACTAATGATAGTGATCAGTTCAGCGAGCTAACCAACCATTTAATTGGTAGTCAACCTGAGTTATACAAGCTCCTTTTAACTCTATTTCTCTGTCCCGGATAGGACAGTCAACTACAACGAGATCTTTGTCTTGAAGCTTCCAACGTAATGACAATGTTCCCAACCCTGAAAGCATGAATCTGAAACCAACTCCCTTGCATCCATTTCTTATCAATACCTTAATGCTCTCCCCCTTACAAGATCTCAACAATCTTAAATAGCAGAAATACAAGGAACTTACACTGGAACTTTCTCCGATCCATTGTGTTGGACCAATCAAAATCAATCTCGTTGCTGATCCTTCAAGCAAACACTTAGTCCTCCCCCACTCAGGGCTTACTCCCTCATTGGCCTACATCTCCCACGTCGAAGCCTATAACTAGTTCATCCAAATACCCTCTAAGCACGGCTCTTGGTATGTAAAATGGCATATGAAAATTCTTGAATAATAACCAACAATCGCAAAGAAATCATGATCCTTAGAAGGAGACGTTAGAAACTTTCCCAACATTACAGCTTCTAACCCTTCAAAAACGATCATCATACATTTTGATTTCCAAAGCACCCTGAAGGCTGAATCCCTGATCCATTAAAACCTACAGAGGCTAGCGTAATAGCTCTAACATGATAACTATACGAATAACTATCCGTTTGTTGGCACCACAGTAATCAAGTATATATCCATTCTAGATAAAATTGAAGATCAAAATTCATACCTACGACTTCTTGCGATCCAACCTTGACCTCCTGTTGGACGATGGGTGTTGGGGTTGCACTCCCTCCGCTACCCATGCACGACAGTCAGATTTGAGATGGCTTGGATGGTGACAGTGAAAACACGCCCAACCATTCTTGCAATCGCGAACGACATGCCCTTTCTCTCCATACTTTCCGTAGATATCAAATCCCTTGAATTCCAGTACCCAGGTTAGCAACCTCAAATTCTTCGTGTATCGCTGAAACTGCGGACTCATGAACCTGCTTTCTCTTTCCGTGTCCTGCTTCCACATCAAGATATCTCCCCCTAGTCGCCTCAACAGTCTCTTCCACACTCCTAAAGGCTACAGTTCACTCATCGAACTTACCAATCAACTTGTAATTGATTCGATCAACGATATAATGAAAATTTTCTAGTAATATCTGTGCAACCTCAATGGTAATCCAACCATGTAACCCTACGTCATCTGAATAATTCTTAGAGGACTCTTCTTCCCGCCTAGACATCGACATCCTATCGGACGTGGATAATTTACCCACTATACAGAAACCCACACATAATTCCTCTATTGGATTTTTAGAATCCTCCTAACTTTCATCGATTCGAGTATGGTGCATGCGCTTCCAGTAGTACGGGCCTAATACTATCTTCCACACCTATCCATACTTTTCTCAAGAATCATCTTGAATCTTCTAAGTCACCTCCTCATAATGATACTCCAAAACCCACTAAACGGCGCACCATTCATACTAAAGCACTTTCTAGGCTCTCCTAGGATCCCCACCTCACCCTGCCATCAGCTGTTGAAAGGCCCCTACCAATTTCAATTAATTAATTTATGAATACAATTACATGAAACCAAGCTTAAATAATCCTTCGACTAGAAGACTCAGCCCTACAACGGTTGGACTCACACAAGAGCTGCGTAATAGGGCCAAATCAATCAGTTTGCAATTATTTAACCTTTTTATCATGTACCTTAACATATTCATTTAGTAGTTAAATCACATCAATATGAGTCCTACAAAGCTCAAGCAAGCAGCATTCGAGCAGTGGAACTCTACATGTAATAAAGCAGCATAAAGATCAAGCAGTTCCTCACATATACTTCATGAAAATCCTCAGCCCACTCACTATTAGGCATATCTACCAATTCACAGATCAGGCATAAAAGGCATCTATCCTAAGCAGACATTCTAGCATGTAACCCTGAGCAAATCCTTATTCTAACTTCTAGCATGCAAATCTATCATATCATTAATACATAGAACAAGTGTAGGTATATTGGGGAATATTTTCCTTCACTCCGGCTGATTTTACACATCGTATCCCCTCCTTTAGTTATTTTAAAGTTAATTATGAAAATTATTTTGCAGATCCATAGTTTGAGTCTGGAATCACGCAATTATTCATCTAGTTCTCTCAAACTAGGGCTCTGATACCAACTTTTAACATCCCAAAAATCATGAAAAAAAATTATTTTTAAAACCATAAATTATACAAAACATACTTTCCAAAAGCCATAATTATAAATCGGAGTATCCCAAAATCGCAGGTCAAGTAAATATCCAGAATGATGTGCACAATCAAGCCTTTGCCTTGCCCATGTCCTCTGATGTACCTGAAACCATAAAGTAACACTGTAAGCCAAAGCTTTGTGACTTTCCCCCAAAATACTACACATAACCAAACAGATAACAACATGCATATATGAGCCTCCAGCCTGACTAGACCGCCTCACAACACCTACATTCTATCTGGACAGCTCGACGCGCCTAACACCTAGCATGACCGCCTCGCAAGGCCTACAACCTATCTGTACCACCCTACGTATCTTGTCCTTCGGCAGCCCACCCCTCTCTTCTCCTTTTCTTCTTCTTCCGAGCTTCTTCCCCCATTTCTTCCTTGGTGGAGCTCGGTGTGCTCCATACTACTCCCTTAAGCCTAAACATAAATTTGGTAAGCTCCATATCATTGTCACATCATCACCACACACAACCATTAAGGGTGGTATAGCCACCACTACACTTCATCTTTTTTAATTAAAACTAAATATAAAATATAATGAAAATCCTGTATTTTAAATTAAAATAAAAACATTACAATTTTCAAAAAGACCGAGCAACTAAGTTTAAAAGAAAAACATAGAAAAAATACCAAAATTCAAAAATAATCATAAAATTACATAAAATAAAAGTTCCGTAAAAACATAATTCAAAGATATTACTATTCTTTATTCATATTTTTTTAGTACACATGCTCTGCTAGGTCTTCTTGAAGACTGAGACACATTTCAACATTTTGAATTTTAGCTACTCTTTTTAAAATTCAGTCGAACCATGAATGAACTGTTGATTCAGGTTAACTATGTTGTTCTCATCGTACGTGAAAATCACCTAATCTTCATGTTCAATAATCATATTATGCATTATCATATATGCATACATTATTCTTTTTCACCTTTCTATATCACATAGTCGTGTCGCGTGTTTCACTACATGACATGTCTGCTTGAAGACTCCAAATGCCCTGTCTATATCCTTTCTAGCATATTCTTGTTTTTTTTGTGAACATCTTTGCTTTTTCATTTCAAGGTACCATGTATTCCTTTCATAAAGGTGGAGTAATCTGGGTATATCCCATCATAAAGGTAGTACCCATGTTTGTACTCATGCTCGTTCACCGTGAAAAACATATCATGTGTTTTCCCTATCCATATATGTTGAAAATGGGTGACTGACCAAGAACATTACGGTCATTGTTAGACCATGTAACCCCAAAAATACTAATGCCATATCCACAAATTGTGAGATGCAACAACTTCTCGTATCATAGTTGGTTCAACTTTATCACATCTTGTAAATTGATCGGGCCATGCACTTGAAAATTTTTCCCACGCCTAATGCATAGAATCAACGCTACTGATCATTCCTGATAATCCATGCCTCTCCTCATGTGCCAAATACAATGCATGAATATCACACGGAGTAGGGTTGTGTAAATTTCATTGAAAAAGACCTCATAAACACATGCGCAAAAATGATCTACACACTCAATTGCATTCCTCTCACATACTTTCAAAAAATCTTTTGATGCATCAAAGGTTATAACGTATCCTAAATACGTAAGTGCAACCACATATTTATTTATAGTACTAAGCCCATTCTACCTCTAGCAACTGGTTTTTTCCGAAAATATTCTTATCGCGCCTCTAAAACATTACTAATATGCAAAAGTAATGCCCTATTAAGATGGAACCGACATTTAAATACGTCATCATCATAAAGGATGTTTTCGCAAACTAATCACATACCAAAAGTTAATGTGTGGCTTGGTGATCTCAATTGACAACCATTCTTGTATGTGTAACATTTGTACGTTCCTCATCATCTACGTTTTGCACAACATTAAAGAATGTTGTGATGAACTCCCTATCATCATCTGAATAAAAATTTGTAAAAAAAAATCCATCTATGTGATATTAGAAAGTATAAAAGAAAATAATGGTGTGAAAATATAGTTGCATGAGGTTGTATTTATAGGTAAAAAAATTCAAAAATACTTTTGGCCTTCAATAGCTAGTCAATAGGTCAAACCCTCCTAACAATTCTTATTGGAAGTTCTTCTTCGTCCTCCCCACAACTACCTACCACGACTACGAGCCACCACGGAAGGTCGGGGTGGTGTTCACCTTCATGGTAGGTGTCACCGGTACAATCACGAGCCTCTGTGATATGTATTATGGATGATCTAATAGGTTGAATGATTATGACCTAGATGTTATAGTGGCCTTGATATATTGTGGAGTAGTGTCTTTGAAAAATTCAGTATAGTCAAGAGTAGATATGTAGATTTCCCAGAAGATCGATTGGCATAGCAGAAATGGGTTTTGTTAAATTTTGCATGGCGGGTGATATAGAATCGAAAAGTGGAATCATCCAAAAACCAAAAACCTTTATAATTTTGGATATAGCCAACTAAAATACATGCCTTTGTGTGATATAATTTATTTTCATCATAATACTTGAGACAAGGATAGAGATAACATCACACTAGTTAAAGTTATCATAATTAGGAACAATAGCAAATAAATGCTCATATGGTGAAATATTCCTAAGAAGTGTTATGAGTAAGCAATTTATCGTAAAAATGCAGAAGAAAAAGTATCAAACCCATGTGTCATGGATAAATAAGAATGAAAGTGCATACTTAAATTGGTTTTCGTTATATAACAATGCTTTCTTTCAGCACTACCATTTTATGATGAGTATACAGATACACCAAATGATAATGTACGCCATGAGAAACAAGATGAGACTAAAAAATATTACTCATAAGTTAAGTTTCATTGTTTCTACAAAACACTTTGATTTATGTGATTATTGGCTTATTGCTTTTCAATAAATAAATAAAATTGAAGAAATATGTCATAAAAATCAGATTTCGACTTGATTGGATATAAACATGAAAACCTAGAAAAATCATCAATAAAGACAACCTAATAATGATAACCATACATTTAGTATTAAACAAAAATGGTGTTTTTATGACTTTTGAAAAACTAACATGATTCACATAAAGTAGGTAACCGACAAGTTTCCTTGTTTATTTAAAAGAAATAAAACGTGACAGTTAACATGTCCTAATCTACTATCCCATAAAGAAAAAGATCTTTTAAGTTCTTTATTTTTAATATCTTCCAAAATTATATAGGAAGTATTATGTAAAATATATAGACTTCCTCTACACCGACTGCATGCTAGTGTTTATTTTGTCACTAGATTTTGAATGCATTCATCAGGAAAAAAAATTACATTAACTGAAAATTCCCATATCATATAACAAATGGTCAACCAATTGTGAGTCTATCTACTATTATATGTCGTAGTATATCAGTAGTGGATGGATTCATAAGCATATGTGTGAAATCTCTAGAGTCTATGTACCAATGAAGAGTGGATGGATTTAGAATCATATGTGTGAAAGCTCTATAGTTTATGTACCAATGAAGAGTTTGGGGAAGATAACGACTAAGATGCATTGAATACATCAACAAGATTTGTTGTATTATTTGGACAAAGTATATAACATTTATGAAAATGATCAACGTTGTGTTCCTCAACTCCAAAAATCTAGCATTTTCTTTGACGCCCAAATTTCAACCCAAAGTTTTCTTTTGAGAATATAGTAAACTTTCCAAGACATTTTCATAAAATATAAAAGCAGTAGATCATTTTAAACATCAACAAACCATAGTGTCAGAATGTATCAAAACCGAGATGGAAAACGGTGTATCAAAATCATCATAATCAATGGGAGTCTAAAAACATAATTATCTGCCATGCACGTACAGTACTGAAATACATTTAGTCAACAACTGTAAGCAGACAACTCAGTGAGTTCTCAAAATGTCACATATTGCAAAACACATACAATTCATACAAATAAAGGCTCTCGACTCTAGTGATGATCCGCCTATCAAACAGATAGTTACGAGAAAACATCCTAACCGTGGGCACTTCGATGGTAATCTATTTTCCTTCATCATGCAGTAATAAACTTGAAGCTGAACCTCGCATACTTGAACCGCAGATTCCTCTAACTCGTTGTGCTGAAACCACAAAAATCGAACAGACCAATGATCCTCCAATAAGATTATCCAGTTCTCCCCCGCTTAGGGTTCGTACCACCCCTAACTGACGTCTGCAAACAACAAAGCCTCATATCGGGTCAACTAGGTCCATACTAAAGTTAAACTTCGGAATACATAAAACAACATAAGATGATCCTCCGGATCATAATCAACCAATCTCGAGGAAACTCTAAATCTCAGATGGAGACATCAGAACCTCCCACAGCATCACTGTCTCAATCTTAGCGAAATCGGCCAAGATACTATTGAATCAAGAAAGCGACCCTCGTAAACTTAGTCATCCGCAATTCCTCTTATCTACCGCAACCGGTTCTGTCTACGGTAATCTGCTCCTCTACCGCAACCTCTTTTGAAGATGTCATCTGCAACCTTCTTATCCGCAGTGAAGACTTAGTTACATTAGTTGACTTGTTATTTTACAATGTATTATCCAGTGAATTCTTCATAGTCACTTTAAGTCAGAAGTTTATTAGTTGTTTATTCGCAATGTAACTTTATGAGACTCTATAAATAGAGTTCTCATCTTCATGAATCAATACCTCTCAACATTTTTACATCTCATCATTTTTATCTCTGAATTCTTATCTATTACTATCTAAGATCTTTCTGAACTTTCTCTCAAATATTAAGATCAACTCTCATATCTCCTTCGGAGCAAGTCCTTGAGACTTCTTTCACTATAAGTTGATCACATGAACTAATACAGTTTGAATGCAAACCTTGTTAAGAATCAGCTTAGTGTATACTTGATATATAACTTGTTTTCATTTACATTCCTTCACTTTTCTGTACTTACATTTCCGCATCTAACTATCTAACAACTCTAATTTATTATTATTGTTGAGCTTTATGATCCTTTGAGATTAACTTATTCCGCAATTATAACCTAGTACTAACGTTTGTTCAAGTGTTTCCCAAAGTTCTTCTCTAACCAATTGGTATCAGAGCAAAAGTGGTTGCTTTTTAAACAAAAACTCTGATTTTTAAAAGCCTTCTATACCACTGAAGCTCATTTTTGTTAAACAAAAAAAACAAAAATCTTTAAAACAAAAGGAAATGGCACAAGCTTTATCACTCAATGTTTCCAACAGTGTTTGAGGTTCTAACCGAGCCCCAATACTTGTTGCAAGCGAGTATCATCATTGGTATCAAAGAATGGAGAGGTATCTGAAAAGACTTGGTAGAGATGTGTGGAGATCTGTGGAAGAAGGATCTCATGTTCCAGTCCTTACTCCGGTTCAAGCTGATGGTGCCCAAGCTAGACTAGGTGGAGGTCAAGATGTGATGAATCGTCCTACTAAAGATGATCTTGATAAAATGGAAAATGATGATGTGGCTTTCTATGAAATCTCGTGTGGAATGGCCCCATATAACTTTGATATCATCATCAACTGCCAATCAGCCAAAGAAATCTGGTATGTTCTTAAAAATTTGTATGAAGGTTCCGAACAAGTTCAAGACAAGAAACTCACCACTGCCCTCAACGAGTTTAATAACTTCAAAGATCATCGAGGTGAAAGTCTAGAAGACTTATTCAAAAGATTCAATCTTATTGTCACCAAGTTGTCAAATGTTGGCACCGTCCGAAGAAATCATGAAACAAATCTCCAGTTTCTCAATGGTTTGGGTAAACATTGGACTACGGAAAAAATGATAGTCTGAGGAGAGAGGAAGATTCACACACTATCTCTCTTCATGTTGTATGGTGAACTTCAGGCACAAGAATCAACAGTGCTAAAAGATTGTGCAGACTTCGGAGGTCCACTTGCTCTTATAGGCCAAACTTCTCAAAGCAAAACCACCCACTCATATGAACCATACCCACTCTCATATGACAACCCACCGCAATCCTACGAAGCCGATACAGAGTATGATGACGAAGAAGAATTTCAAAATGCCATTGCTCTAGTTAGCCAACAATTCAACAGGCTACCACCAACCTCTTTTCGTAAAAATCAGCAGTTCACTAAACCACCCTCACCAGTCTCCGCAACCACAAAACACTCAACCAAAAGAGGCACCGCAATCCATCAAGTCAACTGACTCCGGTACCTCAACTGAAGACAAAAATGATGTTATCATATGTCACAAATGCAATAAAGAAAATCATTTCGCTAAAGATTGCAAAGCCAATGTTGTGAAAGATAAAGTATTCTATCTTAGAATGGCTTAGGAGATGGAAGAAAAAGAAAAGGCAAGGGCATACGTGGCCTATGTAAAAAGGGATCATCAAGTATGGTCATCCAGAGATGAAGGTGAAGATCATAACATCAAGGGAAAAGGAAAAATATGCATGGTGGCAACTACTGATGAGGATGGATCAACAAAGCTGGAGAAAAACTACTGCTTCATGGCGAAAGATGGAACTCTAAGCTTCATCGAACATGTAAACGCATGATCCAATCTAACAACTATAGCATACATGATTGTCAACCTTTCTTGGACAAAATTGATGACACTTGTACTGTCGTCCTTTCATACTATAACAAGGCATTAGATGAGAAGAACATAGCGTCCCAAGAAATGTTTCATGTGAGAGGATGACTAGAAAATAAGAGACTTAAAGTGGCCATGTTAGAAAATGACTTAGTGTTAGAAAAAGATGCTAGAATGCTATGTGAAACTCAGTTAGGAATTCCTTTGAATCAAAGGGATCTAGCCCAAAAAGAAAATGTACGTTTAATTTTGTTAATCGAAAAATTGTTCAATGAAAGTGAGGCTATTGAAAATCTCGTGAATAATGGGACTGTAGATAACACTTATAATTGGGGCTGGTCCAATGGGTTTGCAACCGTAGAGGACTCATCACCTCGATTTAACAAAGATCATCCATATGTCCCTCCGGGTCGAGAGTTTCACTTCCCAGTCAATGACAAAACATTCCCCGAAGACATCATATGCCACTTCGGAAAACTTCAGGAACTGAGTTACAATTGTGTTATTGAGGAAATTCTCCCAGAATTCTCAGAACCTATCCTAGTCACTAACACAAAGTGTCCCACTTCTCAATATTCTTCGGATGTAGATGAAGAAATTGTTTTGGAAGGACCAGACTCCATAGTGAGTCTCAACAACGATCCATCATTGTCTTATTCTGCGGTAGTCCAAACATCCTTACCGCAAACCACAGTCAAGAGTACCGTGACCATTCAGCCCATTCATCATGAATTACCGATTGAAAATTTTGAGTATGGTCAATGTTCACAAAATCTTGATCTTTCTAGTTCAAATTATTCCAGTCCTTGGTTTTCAAAACAATCAAAATCTGTCAAGAAACCACAGTTGAACATTTCTGACTGCGGTTCTCCAAAAACTCACGCGAAATTAGCTTTCAAAGAACATCTCAAGTCTCGAAACAAAAAACGGGATGATAAACTCAAAAAATCTCTCAAACATCCCAAAGTGTCAAAACAAAATAATCTCGAAAAATCCATCAATGAAAAAAATCTTTCGAAAATCACTGAAGTCAAAGATTTAGACAAAAAGGAGTGTATAGTAACAAAAACTTTTTCAAACTCTCCTGCTAAATCCCAAAAGAGAGTCACATCTTTTCAAAGGTATATTTTTCAAAATTATTCCTTAAAAGATCTAAAATGGAAAGGTCTTTTGCCAACTCCCAAGTCTATAAAGTCATCTCAGTCACATCTTAAGTCAAAGCCTTGGAGAAATTCACGTGTAAACACTTTTTCAAGTCCCAAGGTTTCTGCAGCCAAAAGTCATTCTCGGACCGGACAAAAGAGTCAGAACACACCCCCTAGACCGATAAGCAAACCCAGTGTCTGGATAAAACCCCTTTCTTCTGGACTATTTCTCTTAAAAACATCGTATCCAACTCAACCTCGATACACTCCCAAAGTTACCAAGTACCCAGGACTAGGTCACAATTCTAACACGAAACCTGCTCATGCTTCAACTCAAACAAGTTCCAATTTGTCCCAGGGCTCCAAATTCGTTTGGGTGCCCAAACTAATCCTTTGATTTTGTAGGCAATGTGCAAGGAAGAACAAGAAGAGGAGTGGTTAATTGATAGTGTCTGCTCCTTGCACATGACCGGAAGGTTAGAATACCTTCGGGACTTCAGGCCTATATGTAATGGTGGACATGTCACATTCGGAAACAATACGAATGGTATCATCAGGGTTTACGGTGTGTTGACAACAGGAAGTTTCTCAATCCAAAAGGTTGCTTACGTGGAAGGCCTCAAGCATAATCTTATCAATGTAGGACAACTATGCAAAGCAGGTCACAGGGTAGAATTTGATAATGAATACTGCTATAGCATGACAAGTGATAGAAGCACTTGCTTGATCAAATCCAAGTCCGAAGGAACAATGTTCCCTTTGGATGTCTCCTTGTTCATTGACAAACCGCAGCTGTGCTTTCTGTCCAAAGCAGTGTCCGAAGTTAGCTGGTTATGGCACCGCAAACTAGCTCATCTTAACTTCCGGTATATCAACAACCATGTCACCGAAGAACTTGTCTGAGGCCTCCCCATCCTAAAATACAATAATGATTCTCTTTGACCAGCCTATGAGTGTGGAAAGAAATCTAAGGGAAGCCATCCACTGATTATTGATTCTTCGATTTCTGAACCATTAGAGCTACTCCATATTGACCTCAGCGGTCCCTCTACCGTAGCCAGTCTACATCATAAGAAGTACATACTGGTTATAGTTGATGACTATACTCGTTTCACTTGGGTCTTTTTCTTAAGACTCAAATCAAAGACACGGCAGGTCCTAATTAACTTCATCAAAGAGATCGACCTCCAAATCAAGTTACCAGTCCGAAGAATCAGAAGTGACAATGGAACCGAGTTCACAAATCATCTCTTGGACAATTACTTGGTTTCCAAAGGCATCTGTCATAACTTCTCAGCTCCCTACACACCGCAGCAAAATGGAGTTGTAGAGCGAAGAAATCGTACATTGGTTGAAGTAGCTAGATCAATGTTAAATTTTGCCAATCTTCCTCTATACTTCTGGGCCGAAGCAGTGGCAACAGCGTGCTTTGTGCAAAACTGAAGCATCACTTGCAAGCGTCTAAACCAAGCTCCATACGAGGGTCTAAACAACCGCAAACCAAATGTCAAATTCTTTCACATCTTCGGATGCAGATGTTTTGTGATCAACAACAAGGATCATCTCAACAAATTTGCACCCAAATCAGATGAAGGTATTTTTCTCGGTTACTCTACCAACAAAGTGGCATACCGGGTTCTCATCAGACGAACGAGACTGATAATTGAAAGCTTCGATGTTAAATTTGATGACTATTACGTCCGTAACACTGCTCCTTCCACTAAAACCAAATTGAACTTGGATAGTGATATCCCAGCTTCTTCGGGTCCACTTAACATAGTTGAATTTAACTATGATGATTTATTTGATCCTGTTGAAACAACACACCTCTCTGAAATTCTTGTGTCTCCGGTAGCTCAGCAACAACACGCTGAAGTATCTGGTCCATCTCTCTCTGACGACTTGTCACTCAACACTTCCACATTGCCGATTTAGGGGGAAAGTGCAACTCCGGTTCAAATGACAACCATCGAGGTTCCAGTACCATCAAACGCAGCTCCGGTACCCATCCACATAGTCCCAATCCAAGCTCCTTCCAACTCTGAGGATGAAGATATTGAAACCATTGACAAAAGATCAGACTCGAGGATTATCACGCATTCATCTTTCCCGGAGGAACCATCTTCAGTCCAGGGGGAACTCTCATCCATAGTTCAGGGGGAACCTCCTTCCACAGTTGCAGTTTAAGCTCCTACAGTCCAAGATTCTTCTGCGAGCTGCTCTCAAATCGAGGGGGAACTTCCATCTCCAACCATAGATTGCTCTGATATTAAAGATATTCCTTCTACCGCAGCCGCTGATCACCTTCAAACTCGTCTTCACATCTGGACAAAAGATCACCCACCTAGACAAATCATTGGTAACCCATCTGCAGGCGTACAAACTCGTTCTTCCAGTGATCTAATGGACCACTGCCATTACGCAGCCTTCATGTCCGCAGTCGAGCCACGATCAATTAGAGAAGCACTCATGGAGCCCGACTGGATCACTGCAATGCAAGAAGAACTTGCTGAATTTGAAAGAAACAAGGTATGGAAGCTGGTACCGAAGCCGAAAGGTCACACAATAATCGGTACTAGATGGGTTTACAAGAACAAACTTGACGAATCCGAGGCGGTGATAAGAAACAAAGCAAGACTTGTTGTTAAGGGGTACAGTCAACTGGAAGGTGTTGACTATGATCAAACTTATGCCCTTGTAGCTCGAATGGAAGCCATACGCATCTTCTTAGCGTATGCGGCACATAAGAACATCAAGGTTCACCAAATGGATGTAAAAAGTGTCTTTCTCAATGGCGAACTGAAGGAGGAGGTATACTTGCAACAACCTCCAGGCTTCGAAAGTCATGAATTTCCAAACTATTGCTACAAGCTTGAAAAGGCAGTCTATGGTCTCAAACAAGCTCCAAGGGCATGGTATGAGACTCTTTCAGAGTTCCTTGTTATGTCCAGATACAAACGAGGTGTGATTGATCCCACTTTATTTAGAAGGGCAAATGGTAACAACTTAATGATCGTCCAAATATATGTGGATAATATCATCTTTGGCTCAACAGACCAAAGTATGGTCTATGATTTTGCCAAGCTCATGACCGACAAATTTCAAATGAGCATGAATAGAGAGATTAATTTCTTTCTAGGTCTTCAAGTAAAACAAACCCCTCAAGGGATTTTCATCCATCAGGAAAAATACACCTCAGAGCTGCTGAAGAAATACTCATTGGACAACTGTTCCTCAACTAAGGTATCGATGGCGTTTGGATATAAGATTTTTGCTGATCCTACCGGAGATTCAGTGGATCACAAGACTTATAGAGGAATGATTGGGTCATTGATGTACCTAACCGCAAGCAGACCAGACATTATTTTTGCCACAGGCTTATGCGCTCGATACCAAGCCGACCCTAAAGTATCACATCTGACCGCAGTCAAGCAAATCTTCAGATACCTTAAGGGAAGCAAAGCTCGTGGCCTCTGGTACCCCACAGGAAACGACTTCAGCCTACAAGCCTTCACCGATGCGGATCATGCCGGTTGTAGATTAGATCGAAAGAGTACTTCCGGTGGCTGTCAAATTCTAGGAGGACGATTAGTCAGCTGGTCCTCAAGAAAACAAAATTGTGTCTCGTTGTCTACCGCAGAGGCAGAATATGTGGCCGGAGCCAGTTTCTGTTCTCAAGTTCTTTGGATGAAGACTCAACTGATGGACTACGGGTATAGAATGTTGCGGGTTCCAATCTATTGTGACTCTGAGAGTGCCATTGCGATTTCTCACAATCCAATTCACCACTCAAAGACGAAGCACATTGAATTGAGGTACCACTCCATCAAAGACCACGTACTTAAAGGTTACATCGAACTAATTTTTGCTCCCACACATGAGGAAATCGCTGATGTTTTCACAAAAGCACTTGATCCCACAAAACTGAATAGGTTTCTAGAAATGTTAGGAATGATGAATCCTGACCCGCAATTCTTTTTGAATTGATAGCTACCGCAGTCATCTTCTTGTGAAGAACTTGCTTCCTTTCTTTTCAAAATAAAATTCTAGAAGCATCTTTTCACTGCGGTTCTAGAACTATATATTTTTCGTGTGTGCGCCGCAATCACACATGATCTCTATATTCTTCGGGTCCTTAATTCCTTTTATTTTTTAACTGTTTGATCAAGTGTTTCCTCTGCTCAAGCTACCGCAAGCCATATCATCTGCCAACCGCAGTCATCATCATTAACCGCAATCATCATCATTCCCCGCAGTCACATTAAAGGATCACCACCTACTTCATAAATATTTCTAATAAACATTGTGTGCTATTTAATGTTTTTCATTAAATAAAAATTCCTCATAAAACAACATTTCAGTTGCTTTCAAAATCACTTTTTCGTGTCAGACCTATTTTGGGCTATAAAACAAATAAATTCTTTTTTCCATAAAAGAAATCTTTTGAGAAAATGTTTTCTTGAAATGTGTCGTGTCCAACAGCCCCCAAGCTGTCAAATCTGGTTCAACTTCTTCTTTATCCAACGGATTAATAACCCCTCACAACACGTTCCCATTTTCGAAAATAAATATTTTCTTTTGATTTAATTTTATGTGTGGCTGATGATGGTTAAACCCAAGGGTTTTACCATTAACAGCTGTAAATAAGGTAAATCAAATAATCTTTTGAAATCCGCTGCTATATAACACTCGTTTCCCTCCCAAGAAAGCTTTACACTTTCTGAACCCTTACGACGATCTTTCTCTCCTTCATCTTCTCGATCTCTGGTTTTTCTACAAGTTCTAAAAAACCCTTTTTCAAAATGGTGAAATCTGGTATCTCCAAAAAGCAATCTAAAGCTTCTGCATCTGCTCGACCAACTGGTTACGAATCAACCATCAGAAATCAATCCCTGACGATAGCGTCTAGCAATTTCAGAGTTGTGTTTGAAGATCATCCGTCGTACAATGAGGCGATCCTTTTGATGATCAAGTACCTGTCATCTCACCCACTATTTGGCGTGTTCAATTCCTTCACTGATTTCGTTCATCTATCCACCCTGTTCAAATGTGTATTCTCCGTCTTTCACCCAAGCAATAACCCTCAAGAAGTTCATTTGAACCTAATCGATGATTCTTTAGTTATCCTGACTAAAACCAAGTTTCTGGAAGCAATTAAATTTCGAGTTCTTCCTTCAACCACCATTTATTCTCCAAGCGTCAACGACATAACTTCAACCCTATATCAGATAGGTTATCAGAAGAAACTGAAAGGAATTAGGGAATTCAAGAAAAATCAACTCCCTTTGGTATGACAATACGTCTGTCACTTTGTCATCCGGAGTCTCTCTAGCAGAACCGGTGGCACAGACAACATGGGAATCAAACTGCTTGAACTTGTATGGAGCATTTTCACAGGCAATGCAGTCAACTACAGCCAAATTCTCCGGGATGACTTCCTACAATATGTTCCCAAGGAGAATCCTCGAGCAGACCCAACTGAACTCACTTTTTCACGCTTCTGGTCTCTCTGCATCTTGGATCTTCACAAAGATGCAAAACTTGACACGGGTGCTGACATCAATCTCTTTGTTACCCGAGATTTGAAAAGGTACACTCTCTCCACAGATCAATACATTTTTGGACCCCTTAGGAGATTACATGGTCACATTCTAAACACTATTTGACTTGAAACGCGAGAAGTCACTGACCATATTGATTCTACGGATGGTGTTGACCCATACCATTCCTTCCCACCTCATCCCTGTCAGGCTATTGTAATTCCTACAAAATCCCAAGGACCCTATAGTACCGCAGTTCCTCCTTCCACTTCAGTCCCTCCTACCGAAGAAGAATCTAACCCTCCACAAATCAAGCGTCGAAAGAAGGTTGTTATCTCTAAGAAATCCCCCCGCAACATAGTCACCAAGGGTGAAAATCCTTCCAAGAAACGCAAACACAGGGTTGTTGAATCCTCAGTTGAAATTCATTCTCCCTCTGACACTCATGACGAACCAGTTAATGTTGATGAATCCACTAGTGATGAATCTAATAATCTCTTTAGACGCAAGAAGCTCAAGCTTACCCCTAGCTGTAGCCAAATGTGTGACCGGACACAAACCGCAGTCTCTCGCAGGCTTATTCGCTTCTACCATTTCCAGCTACTCAGATGCAGCAAGTGCATCTGTTTCACTTGAATATGGAGACAACACCCCATCGGGATCCCAAGAGGATCTCAGTGGTAAGACACGCCCTAAGATCTCTAGGGCAGCACACCTTCACTACTTCGAACCTGAGGAATTGCGCTCCATCCTCCTTTCTGTTACACAAACACTACATACACATAACCAACTGCAGGGCAATTCTTCCGCCCTTGCCAGAACCGAACTGAGGCCACACTTGACTACGGGTCAAAGAGACCAAGGAAGTTCAGGAAATCCTACTCCGCCACCATTACACTCAAGTGGTTTAGGCGCGGTGAGCACAAACGTGCAAGGATCCACGAACCCGGGGGACACCCCGGTGCGAACACAAGGATTTGACGGTTATTGTTCAGATGACTCCTGGACTCGGTTTCAACCAAGCACCAAGTCCGAAATCAGGAAATATGAAGCTTTCCGCAAGGCATTCCAAGCACGCAAGGCCCAACAAACAAAGCAACAACAGCAGAAAGAACAAGAAATTCAGATCGTGGCCAAATACTGGGCAGATGCTGTCAACAACGCCAAGACTGCTCATGACCTTCTCAAGATTCAAGAATGGATGTCCAATATGGAAGCTACGATGCAACAAGCTCAAACTCTTCAAGATGATGTTGGTCCATCTAAGCCTCCTCCCACTACTGAAAATCATGACTCCACTGCTGATGGCACCACAATAGAGATCAGCTCGGGTCCGATGTTTGGACTTGATGATCTGGATGTTGATGGAATTGATCAGCCTTCTCATTCAGATGACTTTGTAATGATTTTCGATGAAGATAATGAATCAAATGGCTCCCAACATTCCACCTCAAAGCCTAAATAAAAGAAGAAAAAGAAGCTGGCAGTATCTCGAAAAGATTTTCTCTCCCTACAATCGAAAGTCGACCAGATTCTGGCCCCAGTCACTACTCCTCAATCGCAACAGTCAGAAATTGTTGGACCGCAGTCCCTAGCAGATCGAGTGGAAAGAATAGAAGCCATAGAACGTATGGCTGCGTAGAGAATCTCATTGAAGATTGAGATGGGTATTCGAGCCGTTGACAATGCTCGTAATGCAGATCACAAGCAGTTCATTTCCACTGCTGAAACTTTTATTCAAGAGGTGACCGTAATCAAAGAAGAAATCAAGTCCACTCTTGACCTTCAAGCTACTAATTCCCAGAACCTTGTCCAAGAAACGCACAATTCGTATGAGTTAGCTCTTGCGGTACTTCAAACAACCATCAATGGCCTGAAACGTTCTCTCGCGGCCAACTCTAGTATTGACGAGATCTTGCGGTTGACCATAGAGATTTACAATTTGCTGTTCAATATCGAAGTCCCTTCCAATGTTAAAATCTAGGACTTGATTAAGTCCCAGTTTGACAAGACATTCTCCAAGATTGATGGCCTCAGACAGTGGTTTGAGGAGCAAAAAATGGTTTCTTCCTCAAAAGGGGGAAGTGAACACTCTCATCCTCAGCACCATCAATCTACCGCAGCAATTCCAATTCCAATCCCATCCTTTGGTCCAACTCACCAAAGAATCGAAACTCAGCAACCACCACCGCAACATACCAGGAAACCATCTCCCAAAACATCAACTCTGGTGCTATCTCATCATTCTCCCCCTCCAGAACAAAATTCCCCTGAACAAATACAACATCAATCCCCTCTTCGTCAAAAAACTTCTCCACAGTACAAAAATTTGGCATCCTCAATGTCATCAGATCACTCCATTGACTCTCCTTCAACTCTTCAACGAAAACAAGACTGGAGAGCTGCAAAGTTTGCTGAACAGATCTGGAGAGATCACGGTATCGACACAACCATGGATGAATCTCTGATCAACTCTTAGGTTAATCCCACAAGAAGATTGTTCGATGAAGATTATAGGCCTGTTCTGACCTATGTTGAACCACCTTCAGATGGATATTGGGATATCCCAATCTCTCCCAATGCTAAATTCTTCACTGTATTTGAACCCTTTGACCGCAGTCTTCCTGATTACCAAAGATTGCCTCTTGAATTTGAACGCCTGAGCAAGTTCCATGCCAAGCATGGATCAGAGTTTGAAAGCATCTGGTCGAATGATAGACCTTCCGCAGTCAAGAATTTCAAAATTAGGAAGTTCATGAAGACTGACTTCCTTCAGTATACACTTACCAAAAGAGGAGATGACTACATCAAAACTCAAGCATACTTTCCCTGCATGAATCCGGAGGAAGTGTTTCTGATTGCTAGGGTGTTTCAAATCAAGTCTAAGAAACATCCGAAGATAAAGATAGGATATGTGAAGGCTTGTGAGTATCTCAAGCAAGGAGTTTGTGATTTTGCCAAGATTTATGCGGACATTCATCCGGTTCTCGCCCAAAACTTTAATATTCCTACTCTTGAACCAGCACATGTCTTCATAGAAGGATATCAGGATAGATCCTTAGGAGCAACCAACTTCCCTGAACTGGGAGTTGTGTACAAAAGAGCCAACAACGATGTCAAATACTTCATTCTGATCACTGCAATGCACCGGATGAAGTGATGTTCGAGATCACAAGGAGGATCACCTGGCTTGGATAAGTAAGAAAGTTTTGGTGGCTTCTTATTAAGTTTCTAAAGCTCAACACTTAATGAAGGTGAAGTTGAAGAGGTCACTTAGGGGGAAATTGTTGAATCAAGAAAGTGACCCTCTTAAACTTAGTCATCCACAATTCCTCTTATCTACCGCAACCGGTTTTGTCTACCGCAATCTGCTCCTCTACCGCAACCTCTTTTGAAGATTTCATCTGCAACCTTCTTATCCGCAATGAAGACTTAGTTACATTAGCTGACTTATTATTTTAAAATGTATTATCCAGTGAATTCTTCACAGTCACTTTATGTCACAAGTTTATTAGTTGTTTATTCGCAATGTAACTTTATGAGACTCTATAAATAGAGTTCTCATCTTCATGAATCAATACCTCTCAACATCTATAAATAGAGTTCTCATCTTCATGCAATGTAACTTTATGAGACTCTATAAATAGAGCTCCCAAAACTGTCCACCTTTGGATAGTTCTAGAACTGCCTCTTTTGTTAAATGATTAAATAATTATAGTTCACCCCTTGCACCTTTAATTAATTCCAATTAATCCCAAATTAATTCCAGACCAATTCTCATTAATAACTAATCAATTCTAATTGATTTCATATTAATTTATTAATAATATATAAATTAACAAATCAATTATTTAACAATTGATCTCATATTAATTTATTAATCACATAATAAATTAACAAATCAACTATTTATTTCTAATTAATAATATTCTAACAAATCATTTCCTCATAATATCGAATTAGTTTATTAATCATATAATAATATAATAGATCATCCTCTCTCTACAAATATCATTCTAATCAAGTTCTAGTTATAATGGCAACCCAAAAAGGACTTTTGCTTCTACTTGCAAGTTTATGTCAATTTAGTTATGAGCTTAGACACCTTATAATCCAACAATAACTTTGTCGTAGAAAATGATATCCCAAATGAGCAATCGACCATCCTGCCAAGAACTACAATCGTCGAATCGATCATCACGAATTCTTCCTCATAAGGTCCTCAAAATCTCACGACCAACCAACTCACACAGGTCTGCACCGCTCAAACCTAATATGACATGGCCACTTTGGCCCGAACAAGCACCAGATTCATCCTCGTCTAGAGAAACCATAGTCAAAATACCGATAAAGATGGAAATAGGATACAAATAACCCTAGCGATATACCACACTATATGCTATCAGTTAGTTCCCTACTAGCCCCGACTCTTCCTGATCCATATATAGATCATGTATTTCCGGTAGTATGGGCCCATACTACCTTCCACACCAATCCATACTCATCCCAAGACTTATCACAAGGTTCCCAAGTCACTACACTCGATCACTGGTAGGTGTACTAACACCCATATATATATATATATATATATATATATATATATATATATATATATATATATATATATATATGCTCAGAAGAGCCACAATCTACATTTCCTAGATTATTATCCTTTGAGTCTCTTCGACCACACTCTTGCACCACTAGAAGTCTCTGCTAACACTGTTGGTTGCATTGCGTGTGCAAGCTCTACATAATACCAGATCAAATAGACAGTCGAATAGTGATTCTACCCTAATCCCATAACTAAACAAGGAACATGAAATAAAAGTAAATCATGCATCCTAAGGCTATACAATCCTAACCATGTATAACTATAAAGGATACACATACAAACTAACAATATCAGTCTAACTTCAAGTAGCACATAACAAGCAACTCCCTAGGCTACAAGGCATCAAAGTTATCAGTCAATTCTAACATGCAATTCCTAAAGATATCCTTAGCCTATCCACTAACATGCATTTCTAACAGTCCACACATCAACATATATATATATATATATATATATATACATATACACACACACAATAAATATGGATATTTTAGGAATCACTTTTCTATTCCATGTTCAAGATCCTAGACCAACAATCAGACAAGAACAAGAAAAGGAACCGAGTTCATGTTTCTAACCCAACTATTTTCTTAAAAACCTTTTTGAAAACATTTATGAAACTTCTCGGATCCTGGTTTGAGTTTGTATTCACACGAGTGTTCATCCAAATCCCTCAAACCAGGATTCTGATACCAACTTGTAGCGTCCCAATTTTCATGATAAATTTTTAATTTTTAAACTAGAATAAACACACATGTTGAGACATCCCCAAATTTCTCGGCCAGAAAAGACCGATTTAATTTATGCTTTTAAAACAAAGTCTGAGAAATCCTTTTAAAAGATGTTGCGGAATTGGTCCCCAAAAACAAAACATGATAAAATTTATCAAAACCTTTCTTTAAGAAAGTATATATTTTCCTTTTATATCAAAACCTCGGGATGTCATGTTCCGATACAGATCAAAAGCATAAACAAGACATTATAAGTCTTTCAACAGTTATTTACAACTACTGGCCTATAATCCAAAAATCACTCATCATCATCATCCGACTATGCTCGGGGTCCACTACCTGTAATATAAAAAGCTGAGCGGGTCAGGCTTGGAAGCCTGGTGAGCATATAGAGTTTTCAACCCACAATAAATAAATTTATTATACTTAAACATCAATCAATCAACCAAATTATCCCAACCCCATTATCTTATTTATTTCTTAGGGATTTACCCTAAGATTCAACTATCACTTATTCCTAAGGACTCATCCTAAGGAATAGACATGAAGTCACATTGTCGCCAGGGTTTACACAACAGGCACTAAGTCCATAGCTGCCAAGGTTTATTCAACATGTGCTAAGTCCATAGCTCTTGTTTATCGACAATATTATTCACGGGAATCCCCCCCCCTGCAATACATGTCAATAGGTTTTTAGAGTACAGCTGATGAACGTATAGTTCACACATTTACAGGTTGCGAGCCTGCTAGTGTTCCACAGATCATCTAGAATAGTCCATGGTTGTCATTCATACTCTGCTGAATGACGGGGGCCACGTTTGGGTAAGTGATTCTCTCATATTTCACCACTCACCATCAACTCATGATCTATATAACAGATCATCTCATTTATCCAACTCACCTTTCATCACACACTCACTATTTCATCTACCTATGTTTTACCCAACATTTTTGTAGATAAAAATGCATATACAGTTTAAATTATTTAAAAACCTGTATAAATCATTCCTTCAACATTCATCTCAAATAAACACACAATATATATATTCACACAGCACGTATTTTATATAAAATACTTCATATCTATGTGTAAAATGAAAGTAACTAGACACTCACTTGATTTAATGATAATCGGGCAGCACTTTGTTTTTCCTAAAATGATTGTTTCTAACAAAACCGGGAGTTTTATTGAGAAACCGGGCTCTGCAAGGGTCGGGCTTCAAAACCGAAAAGATAAAATTTTCCGGGTCTTCGGGCACTTCGGGGCGCGTTTCGGGTGCTCTAATTGATACCGGGGCTTCGGGGGATGTCGAAATAGTAAAAATATTGAAAAAGGGGTGAAAAGGGCAAAATCTCCAAAACTACCCGGGAAGGCTCGCAAGCCTTCTATTTATAGGCGAGTCCGAAGGTCGGCTAAGAAGGCTGAGTCAGCAGCGAAGGTATGTGGCAGTAGGAGGCGAAGGCACACAGATGGCTCGCACGTGCGAGGGTCCTGGTGTCACCTTCTGATTGGACCGAGGTCTAGGTCCGAGGCTCGGAGTCGTGGCACACCGTGCGAAGGTCGGACACGCGAGAAAGGACACACGTCGGATTCTTAGTGGACCACTTCGGATGGCTCTCCGGTTCGGACACGCTTCTGATGACATAGCAATTTCGGACACGTGGCATTCATGCAGCGAAGGTGACGTGGCCGAAGTCCACCTTGCGAAATTTCTCGGATTTGGCAATTTTTCTCGATTTTTGTGCCAAAACTTCTAAAATCCATAACTTTCGCATACGGGCTCCGTTTTTTACGTTCTTTATATGCACGCGTAGGTAAAATTACGCTCTACAACTTTCGTTTAGACCTCGTCGGCTAATTTTGAGTTTAATTTTTATATTATTATTTTTAACAGACCGGGACAAGAAATCCGTTAAAAATTCATAACTTCTTCATCCGACGTCCGTTTTCGTCTGTCTTTTTACCGCTGTGATACTATTGACGAGACCTTCGATTCTCATTTAGGTTGTGTCGGCTAAAAATCACTCGATCTAAAATTCGAGTTTTTAGCTGTCTACTGCTAAGCTGGAACTTAGAAAAATCATAACTTCCTCATACGAAGTCAGATTTTGACGTTCTTTTTATACATACTCTCGGTTTAACGAACACTACAACTTTCGTTTAGATCACTAAGGCTAAAAAGTAGTTTATCAAAAATTCACTTTTTACGTCATTTGGCACCGTGCCGGTTTTGTCGCGAAACTTCGACAGGTCATAACTTCTTCGTTATAACTCGGATTTCGGTATTCTTTATATATCCGTAATCCTTGTCACGATCACTACAACTTTCTTAGTAGATATCGGCTTTATCTAATATTTATTTTCGACGCTAATTTTTATTCTTAATTAATTAAACCCTAATAATTAAGCATAAAACACATAATTCACATAATATTCACATAATTCCTTTTCATTTCTTCAAAATGAGTTGCAAAGGTTAACCTAGACTATCACGTCAATATTAATGCCTAGCCTAGAAACACGGCGTTACAATTCTCTCCCCCTTAGGATGATTCCGTCCCCCGAATCACACATCAGCAAACAAATACGAGTAGCGACTCATCATGTCACTCTCCGTTTCCCAGGTGAGATTTGGCCCATTCGTATGTTTTCAACGCACAAGCACTAAATCGACCATCTTGCGTCACAACTTCTTAGTCTTACGGTCAATGATTGCCTCAGGTTCTTCAATTAACCTCTTGTTAATTCAGAAATGGGAATTATGTCGGGCACATCTCCCGTGAACTTTCTCAAATAACACACATGAAAGGTATTATGAATACCCTCCAGTTCTTCCGGTAATTGTAGCTTGTAAGCTTGATTCCCGATCCTCTAAAGAACTTTAAATGGTCCAATAAACCTTGGACTCAACTTTCCCCTTCTACCAAATCTTATAAGTCCCTTCCACAGCGAGACTTTAAGTAAGACCGAATCTCTAACTTCGAATGATATCGGTTGTCTTTTCTTGTCAGCATAGCTCTTTTGACGATCTTGAGCAGCTAACATCCTTTCCCTAATCACTTTCAACTTTTCAGCAGTCTGATGGACTATTTCAAGTCCCATAAACTGCTTTTCCCCAGCTTCCAGCCAACATGACGGCGTTCGACACTTTTCCCCATACCAAGCGTGATAAGGTGCCATCTTGATGCTTGAGTGGAAACTATTATTATAGGAAAATTCTACTAGAGGTAAATGTTCATCCCAGTTACCTTGGAATTCCAGGGTACATGCTCTCAGTATATCCTCCAATGTTTGAATTGTTCGTTTGCTCTGACCATCAGTTTGCGGATGGTAAGCTGTACTCAAACACAACTTGGTACGCAATTCCTCTTATAGACTCCTCCATAAACCTTGAGGTAAAACGGCTGTCACGATCGGATACAATCGTTAACGGAACACCGTGAAGCCTCACAATTTCCTTCACATAATAATTCGCAAGTTTATCCATAGACCATTTCTTATTGGCTGCTATGAAATGCGCACTCTTAGTGAAGCGATCAACGACCACCCAAATCATGTCGTGACCGTTCCTTGTTCTGGGCAGTTTAGTCACAAAATCCATGGTGATGTCTTCCCATTTACCCATGGGTACAGGTAAAGGTTCTAAACTCCCATACGGTTTCTGATGTTGTGCCTTAACCCTAGCACAAGTTACACACTCGGCCACATACTTAGCAACATCGAGCTTCATCGTCGGCCACCAGTAATAGGGTTTTAGATCCCTATACATTTTTGTACTGCCGGGATGAATCGAGTACATGGTCTTGTGAGCTTCTTCCATCAAAAGATCTCTTACTCCTATTGTCTTAGGTACCCAAATCCTATCTTTGAATACCTTCAGTCCTTGACCGTTTGTATCAAACACTAACGTTTTGCCCCAAACGTTCTTCCTTTCGGTCATTTTTCTCTAAAGCTTCCTCTTGAGCTTTCTTTATACTTTCCACAATGGTCGAGACAACTTCAATTCTCAACGCTCTTGGCCTTTTCTTTTCAAGATTTACCTTCCGACTGAGAGCATCAGCAACAACATTTTCTTTACCAGGATGGTAAAGTATCTCACAGTCGTAGTCCTTGAGTAACTCTAGCCAGCGTCGTTGCCTCATGTTCAATTCCTTCTGATTAAAGAGATATTGAAGACTCTTATGATCAGTGAAAAGTTTGCATTTAGTATCATAAAGATAGTGTCTCCATATCTTTAAGGCGAATACTACCGCTGCCAACTCCAGATCATGAGTGAGGTAGTTTTTTTCATTCGCTTTCAATTGCCTCGATGCATACGCTATCACTTTATCCCTTTGGGTCAGAACATAACCTAACCCGACTCCAGAGGCATCACTATAAACTGTGAAGTCATCAACTCCTTCAGGTAAAGAAAGAATCGGTGCTTCACACAACTTCTTCTTTAACTTCTCAAAAGCTTCCTTATGCTTTTCATTCCAAGTATAAGTAGCTCCTTTGTGGGTCAAAGCTGTTAATGGAGTCGCGATCGAAGAAAAGCCTTGGATAAACCTTTGGTAATATCCAGCTAATCCTAAAAAGCTTCATATCTCCATAGGACTTTCAATCGTAACCTTCGAGTTACAAAATAAATCCTTATTGAGGACTCCTTCTTCTTCTTAGAATAAGTACTTTCCTTCATTCATTGTAACAGACCGATGGGTCATGTTCTAATGATCTCTCATCGTATAATGCACTACTTAGACTCAGATCTCCTAGGGATAAATTTTGGAACAAACTATACCTTCCTTCACGTTCTAATGTGATACAATCACAGTTCAACATGTATCATTTCTAACTACCAACTTCTTTAACAATGAGTGCGATACTTCTATTGATCGCTTTGATCATCTTTCACTTCAATCTTCTGGCTTAAGTCAAATGCTACATCGAACTTGGTTCTCTGAACCACGTGACATACTCATCTTAGTCGGACTCGATTCGATATGACCTCTAAGGTCGGAATAACAATTATCTTCTTAGTCATTACCGAAACGATGGTAACGACAGACTAGAACAAGACGGAATCAATTACTAGCTCCTTGGTAACCTTGTGACTTTCCTTGATCCAAGTACGAGTCATGTGCATCCGGTAGTATAGGCCTCTACTACCATTCACACCTACTCATACTCGTCCCAAGTATTGTCTCGCAGTTCTCCAAATCACCATACAAGAATTTCACATAGTCATTCAATTCATCAGATGACAAAACCATGGTTTATATTATTTCCTTGAAACGATTACACAGAGGTTCAAGTTTGCCCTATACTATGCCTCTAATAGGCTAAACCACTTGTTACTATTCACATTACTACTTCATAACTTGATCTTCGGGTATCAAGTCTTTGCTTCTACTTCTTAGTGTTGTTATTTGCTTCGTCAAGGATATTCTGAAATTCCCTTGGCGTTGGCGGTGCGCTTGGCCTTGTTACTTCATTTTTCTTTCGACAGTCCTTAGAAATATGGCCTTCTTCCTTACATACGTAACACACCTCCTTGGGAATCGTACGCTTATTGGCGTAATGCCCAATTTCTCCACACCTAAAGCAATTCACCTTCCTGCCACAATTCCCAGAGTGTTTATTTTTGCACTTCCCGCACCATTTTCCTTTACCTCCTCTTTTGCCAGACTTTGAGAATATGTTGCTCTTGTTGGGCCTTGAAGACCCCTCAAATTTCCTCTTCTTGCCAACTTCAACCTTGTTGGCGGTCCTGTTATTGATCATTTCTTCAATAGACTTAGCAACCCAGATAGTTGCCTCAAGAACAGATGCCTGACGTACTGGCACAGTAAGTTCATCCTTACTTTGTTGAAGTAAACGTTTTGTTTCTTCCATCTGTTGATCCAACATCGTACGCACCATTGCCTTCACCCCAACCATCGTGATTGGCTCAGGCTGCGGATTATCGTTTCCAAATCCACTTTGCGTACTCGCCATTTCGATCTATACACCAATCGTAGGTGATTTTAGATCTTTATTTTCGATAGACGTTAAATCTTCGTTATTACTCCGAAACGTTTATATGTTAGTTCTAATATCGTAGTCATACGTTTAGAATCCTACACACATAAGGTTTCCAGATCCGGTCGGCAACAGACCATAGATCCGAACAAATAATGGCATATATGGCAAACATATAGCATTTAGCACCTAAAAGCATTTTAGGCATCTTTCCTAAAATAAACTAGTGCTCGTGTCTAAAATATGGTAGACACACATCTCATAATCATCACTTAGCATTCTAAGTTTAAGTCTAGAAATCCTACAATTTCTTAGTTCGCTTAAACTAATGCTCTGATACCAACTGTGACATCTCCAAATTTCTCGGCCAGAAAAGACCGATTTAATTTATGCTTTTAAAACAAAGTCAGAGAAATCCTTTTAAAAGATGTTGCGGAATTGGTCCCCAAAACAAAACATGATAAAATTTATCAAAACCTTTCTTTAAGAAAGTATATATTTTCCTTTTATATCAAAACCTCGGGATGTCATGTTCCGATATAGATCAAAAGCATAAACAAGACATTATAAGCCTTTCAACAGTTATTTACAACTACTGGACTATAATCCAAAAATCACTCATCATCATCATCCGACTATGCTCGGGGTCCACTACCTGTAATATAAAAAGCTGAGCGGGTCAGGCTTGGAAGCTTGGTGACCATATAGGGTTTTCAACCCACAATAAATAAATTTATTATACTTAAACATCAATCAATCAACCAAATTACCCCAACCCCATTATCTTATTTATTTCTTAAGGATTTGCCCTAAGATTCAACTATCACTCATTCCTAAGGAATCATCTTAAGGAATAGGCACGAAGTCACATCGTCGCCAGGGTTTACACAACAGGCACTAAGTCCATAGCTGCCAAGGTTTATTCAACATGTGCTAAGTCCATAGCTCTTGTTTATCGACAGTATTATTCACGGGAATCCCCCCTGCAATACATGTCAATAGGTTTTTAGAGTACAACTGATGAACGTATAGTTCATACATTTACAGGTTGCGAGCCTGCTAGTGTTCCACAGATCATCTAGAATAGTCCATGGTTGTCATTCATACTCTACTGAATGACGGGGGCCATGTTTGGGTAAGTGATTCTCTCATATTTCACCACTCACCATCAACTCATGATCTATATCACTGATCATCTCATTTATCCAACTCACCTTTCATCACACACACACTATTTCATTTACCTATATTTTACCCAACATTTTTGTAGATAAAAATACATATACAGTTTAAATTATTTAAAAACCTGTATAAATCATTCCTTCAACATTCATCTCAAATAAACAAACAATATATATATTCACACAGCACGTATTTTATATAAAATACTTCATATCTATGTGTAAGATGAAAGTAACTACACACTCACTTGATTTAATGATAATCGGGCAACACTTCGTTTCCTAAAACGATCGTTTCTAACAAAACTGAGAGTTTTATTGAGAAACCGGGCTCTGCAAGGGTCGGGCTTCAAAACCGAAAAGATAAAAATTTTCGGGTCTACGGGCACTTCGGGGAGCGTTTTGGGTGCTATAATTGATATCGGGGCTTCGGGGGATGTCAAAATAATAAAAATATTGAAAAAGGGGTGAAAAGGGCAAAATCTCCAAAACTACCCGGGAAGGCTCGCAAGCCTTCTATTTATAGGCGAGTCCGAAGGTCGGCTAAGAAGGCTGAGTCAGCAGCGGAGGTACGTGGCAGCAGGAGGCGAAGGAACGCAGATGGCTCGCACGTGCGAGGGTCCTGGTGTCACCTTCTGATTGGACCGAGGTCTAGGTCCGAGGCTCGGAGTCGTGGTACACCGTGCGAAGGTCGGACACGCGAGAAAGGACACGCGTCAGATTCTTATTGGACCACTTCGGATGGCTCTCCGGTTCGGACACGCTTCTGATGACACAGCAATTTCGGACACGTGGCATGCATGCAACGAAGGTGACGTGGCCGAAGTCCACCCTGCGATATTTCTCGGATTTGGCAATTTTTCTCGATTTTTGTGCCAAAACTTCTAAAATCCATAACTTTCGCATACGGGCTCCGTTTTTGACGTTCTTTATATGCACGCGTAGGTAAAATTACGCTCTACAACTTTCGTTTAGACTTCATCGACTAATTTTGAGTTTAATTTTTATATTATTATTTTTAACAGACCGGGACCAGAAATCCGTTAAAAATTCATAACTTTTTCATCCGACGTCCGTTTTCGTCTGTCTTTTTACCGTTGTGCTACTATTGACGAGACCTTCGATTCTCATTTAGGTTGTGTCGGCTAAAAATCACTCGATCTAAAATTCGAGTTTTTAGCTGTCTACTGCTAAGCTGGAACTTAGAAAAATCATAACTTCCTCATACGAAGTCAGATTTTGACGTTCTTTTTATACATACTCTCGGTTTAACGAACACTACAACTTTCGTTTAGATCACTAAGGCTAAAAAGTAGTTTATCAAAAACTCACTTTTTACGTCATTCGGCACCGTGCCGGTTTTGTCGCGAAACTTCGACAGGTCATAACTTCTTCGTTATAACTCGGATTTCGGTATTCTTTATATATCCGTAATCCTTGTCACGACCACTACAACTTTCTTAATAGATATCGACTTTATCTAATATTTATTTTCGACGCTCATTTTTATTCTTAGTTAATTAAACCCTAAAAATTAAGCATAAAACACATAATTCACATAATATTCACATAATTGTTTTTCATTTCTTCAAAATGAGTTGCAAAGGTTAACCTAGACTATCACGTCAATATTAATGCCTAGCCTAGAAACACGAGTGTTACACATGTTCATATATATATATATATATATATATATATATATATATATATATATATATATATATATATATATATATATATATATATATATATATATATATATTCAAGGCAAAACCTTTTGTTTGTAAACAATAGTTAAAAATCATATTTATAAAGAAAGGTATAACAGAATCGCAAATCATTAAACTGCTAATAGGTATGTACAGTCACGCCTTCGCCTTCCCACGAACTGATAAAGTACCTAAAAAATATTTAATCCACAATTGTAAGCCAAAGCTTAGTGATTTCTCCAAAATACCCCACACAACAATACATATACAATGCATTCACACCATGGACTTTAGCATAGGGTTGCTCCCCTCCTGAGCCTACAACATTAAGCTGGACCGCTCTCTTTGGGCCAATAACATTAACTGGACCACCCGAGTATCTTGGCATTCAGCATACATTTGGACCGCCCTGAACTCGTCCACAATATATCGACATATATATATATATATATATATATATATATATATATATATATATATATATATATATATATATAAACAAACTACCAGAAAAACAGCCACAAGTAATAATAACAAATATACATGCCTAATACTTCACTACAGTATAGCAACATCCTAACAAACAAAAAAATCTATATTGTACTATAAAGTATAGTGAGAAAACTCACCTGAGCTAAAAAAAAATAGAAGCTCCACAGCAACAGAACAACTAACACATGCTACCTAATACCAACTCGAGACCATTCCTTAGTCAAATACTCAATTCTACCCATGTTTGACCAAAATTCAAACATGACAAAAGTCAACTTTAAACGGTAAAACCTTCCATAACCGTCGTGTCGTGGCTAAACCTCTTGCCCATATCACGATCACTAAATAATAAAATAGACATGCATGAAATGCGTAACCACGTCATGGTCAGCTACTCATTGTGTTATGGTTAACGCTACCACCAGCTTATTCCATTAAGCCTTGATGTCCATAGCTCAAAAGCTCAGATCTAAAGCTTCTAAGGGACTTAATGGATAAAGTTCATGACTTTACCCATTACACCATTGAGTTGAGTCCAAAACTGAAACCCTAACTCTCAAATGTACTCAAAATGACCATCAAGACAAACATGGCTTGCAAAGGGTTCAAGAACCCAACTTTCTAACATGAAAATAGTCCACAAGTGAAAATACGACAACAATATTCTCTAGAGCTCTCCAAACTCCAAGTAATCATGATATATGGGACCAAAAGACCATAAATAATCAATTACACTTAGATCTATGCATGGAGTTCAAGAATGTAATGATCTTTGATACTTGCAACGGTCCAGAACTGAAGAGAAGGTTGCACAATCTATGGATCTTGCTTGCTTGTACCCCAACACCTTGATCTTTCCACCAAAATACACCAAAACTCTCTTGAAGAACACAACAAGGGCTAGGGTTTGATTTTTGGGGAGAGCTAGCCTGATATGATGAAAATCTAATACACATGTTGCTTGAATATGCCCAAGCCTTGAGATCTAGGGTTTGGAACTTTGTTGCCACCGCATCGTGGTGGATACTTGACCGTAACGCGTTCAAAATCTGACCGTCAATCGTTTAAACGACATGGCCATGACGTGACTAAGAACCGGTTGCGCCATAGCTAAAGATTTTTCTCCAAAACCTTATCCACAAAATCCTTAATTCTTTAACTGATCAAATCCAAAAACATGTGTTACAAAAGGATATATGTAGAGTAATACATAGTATATTGAGATAACTCACCTGAACCAAAAGCTGAAAAATCACAGCTACAAGCCCACACACATGGAAAACGGTCATACGAACCACCTAGATTTTAATTAGATGTCAAACCTCAGTCTACAACCTAGACCTTCGAAGTTTAACCAAAAGTCAAAATGGTGAAAATGCCAATGATCAAAGTCAATGACAGGTGCGTCGTGACCAAGACCAGACACTTCGCTCCTCACCACACAACAAAATAGTCGTGAAATCTCAATAAGAGCATTCTGACATCCAAAAAGCGTGTTGTCCTCTATGGCTTAGCAACCTTCTTATTTTAAGAACTTAATCCCTTAAGTCAGAGGCTCATAACTTCATATCTAGACCTCATCGATGACTTAATGGATAAAGTTTCCAACTTTATCCATTATTAAGGCTCAAACTCCACTAAACTCTAACCCTAACTCTAAAATAACCATTACTTAAGCATTGAACAATGGAAATGCATGAACAACAATCTTTCCTATTTTAAAACATTTAGAGATCAATAAAATCCAACGATAATGTTCTAGAGTTCCCCAAACTCTGACACCACTATAGAAATGTATCAGAAGGGACCAAACTACACCCAAGACCAAGATCTAGTAAAAAAGCGTCAAGATAGAAACTTTATACTTACAAAGTTTGATAAATATGATGAAGAAGTTGAATCTAAGTTGGAACAACTCTTGCTTGCACCAAAGGGGATCTTTCTTCACCTTCATGCTTAAAAGAGTGGCACAAAACACTCCAAGGTTTAAAAAAGGGCTAGGGTTTGTAGGAGAAACAGTTCCAAAGAATGGGGGCTACCAAATAAGGCAAACCCTAGGGACAAGTGCCCTTAAATAGAGCCCAAATGATGATAATTACGGTTTCTTTTATCAGATAGGGGACATTGCACATTACTTAAGCACTTCGTGCCTGACATGCGGAAAGCATGCCACATCGAACAAAATCACGTCACACTCAACACAAAAAAACCATAATATTTAAAATAATTCAAATACTTAAGAAATTTAAATACATACTAGAAAACGGGTGTTATATTTTCAAATGTATCAGTTACCACGTCAACCATGACTACACCCTTAACCACCGTAGTCACCTAACTGCCCATGAAAATAAGTTATAGATATTATTGAACTTAGGGTTATTTAGTTTACCTACTTATCTTCCTGTAAAATATTTTGTAGCTCGTCCCCAAGTTTTCTAGAAATCATGAAATCAAGGTCTAGACCATAATCATTTACATCGTGAAATGAAGAGATAATTAATGTCTTTCCACATGGAGTTATACCATATTGTAGTTCTTTGAGTGAGTCCACCATTAATGGCATATATCTCTTTAATTATTTTTACTCATTTAGATTCTTGTTCATTCAAAAATCATCATCTCCATTTAACAAGAAGAGTCAAATTAGTCCCAAAGAGGCCACCAATATTCAACCCCCATTTACTTCTATTAGATAGAGCATGATGTCATTTAACACATGATATTTTCTTTTGGTTTTCAACCACTCCCCAAAAGAAGTTCCTCTTAGATCATCTAAGTGATATTAAAACTCTTTTAAGGATTTTGAAGGAAGACAAATAGTAAGTCCCAAGGGAGCTAAGGACGGGCTTAATAAGATTTAATTGACCACAGATGGATAAAGCCTTGACTTTCCATTTCAATAGGTTACTATTAAATTCGTTAACGATTAAAACCTAAGATTCAGCTCTAGACATATTTTGCTCAATTAGGAGATCAAGGTATACACAAGGAAGTATTTCCGGTTAAACTAGAATAACAATTCTCAAATTTTGAACTTCTTGAAACAACACTTGAAAACCAAATTTGTATTTTTATTGGGATTAGATTTAAAGACCTAATGTAGAAACACTTTAAGACACGAATTATATAGTGTTTTAATGGTCCCACTCACCTACAAACATAGCATTATTTGTAAAAAAAAAATAGATGGGAGACATCACAACCATCTTGTCCCACACTAAAATCTTTTATGATACCTTTGGCTTTAGGATACGTAAGAACCACATGAAGTCTTTCCATGTACAAAAAGGAAAATGAAAGGGGATAAAGGATAAAGGATCTCCTTGACGAAGTGTATTCTCCATTTTACATTTGTCTGTAGGTGAGCTATTGACAAGAATCAAAATTGTGGAAGATAAAAGACAAGCACGAATCCAACATCACCATTTAGTCCCAAATCCCATAGAACTAAAAATAGATTCAAGGTAGTCCCGATTCATTGAATAGTAAGCTTTATGGAAATACACTTTAAGAAGAGATGGTTTCTTTTTATAAGACTTTACAAAGGCTATAAGCTCGTTGACTATCAGTGGGCCTTTTGAAATTTGCCAATCTCTAACGAAAGACGATTCTGAGTCGGTGATAATTGAGGCAATCATCATCTTTAAACGATTGGCAAGGACTTTGTAACAATTAGATCTTTTAACCAAACAAATGGGACAAAAATCATTTATAACGATTGGATCTTTCGTTGTTGGGATTAGGCTACCCGGAGTGGAAGCAGAAAGACGGGAGCTGACGTGTCAGCCCCCTTCACGCGTGAACACCGCCCCACCTTCTGGTGGGTTTCTTGTTCCGTGGAGCTGGAGACGGACGAAGACGGATGATTTGATTGGGGGAAGTTTTTTGACCGTTGCGCTTTTTGACCGTTTGTAAAAAAAATTAATTAATTAATTTATTACTAACAACCATTTCTCTATATATATCAACATATTTTTACATTTCAAACACACAACAAACTTTGAACATAAACACATATACTCTCGTTCAAAAAATACACTTTCCTCCATGGATCCAAACCAAAATAACGCACCCACCCCGAACACCCCAAACACTCCAAATGATCCGTTAGCGAACATTGGCTATATGCAATTGTTATCATCCCCCGTTCAACAACAACATCTATTCACCAATCTTTCATACCACCCACACTACTACCAACAACAACCACCACCACAATTTGTTCAATCTCAATTTCAACCCTTTCAACAACAACCTGCTCCGCGATATCAGCCCCAAACTTCCCAACATCCACAACCAAGTTCACAGCCATCTCAAGTTCCATTATCGCAATCTCAACCCGTAAACCTCGACATTGAAGACGACGACGAACGGGTTCAAGAAACACAACCAAGTTGTAGAAGGCAAAAAAATCAAAAGATTCAACAAAAAAGAAAAATACCCAATGGACCGAGGAGGAGGAGGAGGCAGCTTTAGCTAAAGCTTGGATTGCCATATCACAAGACGGGGATGTCGGCAACGCGCAATCGGGACAAAGCTTTTGGAATCGTGTTTTAGACCACTTCCACGCGTTATTAGGAAGGCAAACGAGCCGGACATATGATTCAGTCAATGCTAAATGGCGCAATCTTAGAGCGACGTGTACCAAATTTAACGGCGTATTTGACAATCTAAAAAATATGCATCGAAGTGGTAGCAACGATTTCAACATTTTGTCAACGGCGTTGCACCAATACAAAATTACCAACAATGCTAAACCTTTTGGCAACCAAAAAGCGTGGGAAGTTTGTCACAATGGCCCAAAATGGGTCCTTTATCCGGAAACGGCGCATTCGAGATCTACCACCGGTTCCAACAAAAGGCCGAAAACGTCCGAGTCGGACATCGGTGCTAACCTCGACCTCAATGATGAGTTCGACGCCACCGAGGGGGAGGGTCCATCGGACGTCCATCTTCGTCGACCACCGGGTAGGGACAAAACGAGAAAGGGGGCTTCGTCTAGCGGGAAATCAACCAACGAGGACGTATTAGCGGAGAAAATCGAAAAAACTCTACATTTTTTAGAAAAAAATTTTGATTCAACGGAGGAGCAACGCCGGCGACAATTGGCACTCACCAATCTTCAAATCGTAAACACAGTGCCGCAACCAAATCTCGACCCGGAAAATTTAAGGGTTTTTATGCAAATTCAACAAGAAGTTCTCGACCAATATCGCAACTAGATTTGATGTTTTTTAATAATTTAGGTTTAATTTTCTAAGTATGGATTATGTTTTTTTAGTATTTTTGTTTTAATTTTCTATGTTTTAAATTATGTTTTAAATTATGCAATGTGGTTTTAATTAATATAAAATATGTTATTTATAAAATATTTTATTTATTTAATATGTTATTTATTTAATATAATGTTAAAAAAATAAAAAATAAATAAAAAAGTAAATGTTGTTAGTGGTGACCATTTTTATAGTGGAGTGGGTTGGTGGTGAAGGTGACGTGACGTAGAGGTGACACCACTTTTCCGGTGAGTTGGTGGTGACCACTCCAGATAGCCTTAGGGTAAAGAATGTGGTGTTGCAAATGTTTGGTATAAGACTCGTAATCCCGAAATCCTTAACCGTTTTGATAATATCAAGACCAATGGATTTTCAAAAAAAGAAAAAAAAAAAAAAAAAAATTGAATGAGTATCCATCGGGAAACGAAGATTTATTAAGACCACAATCACCAACCTTATTTTTCATTTCATCATTAGTAAAAAGTTCTTCAATGGAGATTTTATAGACCTCGTCAAGTGTTCTGAATTACCTTATATTCAACGATATGAATATAATCATATATTTAATTATGTGCTTATATTATTTTAAGAATTGAAGAGATAATTTCTTTTGGAGAAATCAAATATTCTTTTATTTTATTTTTTCTATCATCTTCCTACACATTTAAATTATGACATTTGTCATATTTAATAAAATTAATAAATTTTTATTACATTGTCATAATCTAAAAATGTTAAGATGATGGGTAGAAAGAAAAAATAGGAATATATTTAATTTCTCTTTTCTTTTATGACATGAAAACGTTATAATTTCGTTGATAATAAGTGAGTCTTTTGAAGTTTTCCTACCTCTAACAATCGCAGATTTCGTACATACCCAAAGGCATAAAATTTGAAATATGTTTTAGTCTCAGCAACCCATAAAGGCATATGTGCATTTTTTTTTTTGAACAAAAAAGGGGTAATGACTTAAAAGGATAACATATTCTTTGATTTGTACACATTAAGTCACTAAATTTTTTTTTGTCCATATTTTCCCATTAAACTTGTTGAACTGTTCAAAAAACATCCTTACGACCTGCTATTGAAGGTTTAGCCGGTTTCCGGCGTATTTGACAGCTCCGGTCATCTTCTCCGGCGTTCCTGATTTTTCCGGCGAACTCAAAAACTCTGACATTCATGATTTTCCATCAGATCACTGTTCATCGTCTTCAACCTCCAGCCATAGTGTTCTTAAGCAAACCTGAAACAATTTCTTGAGCCTAGGATCGTGTTCTGATCTAACCCACATATACACACACTCAAATCTGATAAATCATTTATAGAAAATCTGTCAAAACACGAAATCATACACACATCCAGATCTGGGTTCGTGTTCTGAACAAACACATACACTCAAATATAAAGAAGCTCTCAAGAACACGATGAACAACCCTGATGAACTAGATAAAGATCTGAAACACAATATGAACAAATCCATCCGAAAAACTCAAGATTTCGAGTTTATTTTAGAAGAATCCATCTGGAAACGATTTCCAACACACACCTGCTTGTTTTTTTAGATCCGACATACACTCCATGGATGAAATCGATTTGAAGGTCAGATCTGGAAAATGGGTTTGAAGCTACATCGTGTTTTGAAATCTGAGTGTTGTTCCATATATGATGTTCATCATCTTCAAACTCCAACCCATATCTGATGTTTATTGTCTTCAACCCATATCTGATGCTCGAAGTTTCCTTTGAAAACCTTCAAACATGGTGTGTTCATCGATTTTCAGTAAGGTGTTCGTCTTCATCATGTTCATCTTCTTCCCAAAAAAAAGAGCTCCAGAAGTGTTCAGATCTGAAATCAAATGATGTTTAAGGTTTGTAGCGATTTTTAGATCTCTTCATTCGAGTTTAAACCCAGATCTTTTCATTCGATTTTCAGATCTCCAAACATCTTCGTTTGATTTTCTGATCAAAAAACCTCTTTGTTCTCGTTTCGATTTATGAACCCAAAACTCGAATCTAAAAAAACACACACACACACATTAACTTAAATCTGAATTCGATTTTCAGATCTCCAAACATCTTCGTTTGGGATTTCTAATTGTGCTAGATCTGGGTTTCTGATGGTTTTCATGTTCAACTTCACAACCCCTTCATCTTCATGTTCAACTTCACAACCCCTTCATCTTCACAACCTCTTCTTTTGAAATCGAAATATGAGTTCTTGGGTTCTTGTAACCAAGAACACCAGATCTACTATGGTCTTTTTCTTTCTTAAAAACCCACGAATTTGGAACCTTTCAAAACTTGTTGGTTTCTGGAGATGACAAAGTTACCGGAAAAATTAATGTTTGGCCGGAGAAGATGACCGGAGACTCGCCGGAACTCACAAGAACGCCGGAAAACCGGCTACACCTCCTATAGCAAGTCATAAGGATGTTTTTTGAACAGTTCAACAAGTTCAATGGTAAAATATGAACTAAAAAAAAACTTAGTGACTAAATGTGTACAAATCGAAAAATATGTTACTTTTTAAGTCATTATCCCAAAAAAAAATGTATATATTATTAGCAAAATCCTAGAAAAGAGCTACAAAATCATATAAACATACCCGAGACGTTGTTACACCAATCGTTCTAATTGAAAATTTCAATTTTATTTATATAATAATAATAATAATAATAATAATAATAACAATAATAATAACAACAATAACAATAATAATAATAATAATAATAATAATAAAAGAATTACATTGCACCTCGATGGCGAGGTCTTCAATTCTGTACTAGGACATTTAGTAGCACTATTTTTTTTTATTTTTTTTTTCAATTGTGTAGATAAATAGTTTGTATATATCATGTATTTCAACCTAGCGAGAAATCAATATTGATCAAATTTGTGGCTTCTTCATGATATAAATTATTGTGACGAGTAAACTTTTCAGCCACGAAATAGCTAGGGCTGCCTATAAATTTTAATTCTTAGACCATAAACGTGGACATCTTGGCATCATAATAGTGCATTTTTAATAAATAATAATATATTTGTGGTGTATATATGAGATTAATTATTGTAACTTATATATATTAAGGGATATTAACCCCATTAACCATATAAAGAAAACAAGTGTTACACATTGTCCAAGATCGACCGATGATTTATTTTTATTTTTATTTTAAATTTTGCGCATATATAGCTGAATGTTTTTTTTTTTTTTTTTAATTTACAATATAAAAAAATATTTTCCAAATACCTTTTTTCATTATTTTGTTTCCAATCAACCTTATACCCAAATCCTCATTTCCTATGAAGATGATCGGCTATTCCTCGTATATCATCTCTATTATATAATTTAAATATTATCAAACACGAATAATTATTTTTGAAACTTATAAAAAAAATTAAAAATATATATATAAACAAGTTCATTGATCAACTTAAAAACATGAATAACAAGTTCAATAATTATAAACTAACAAGTTCGAAAATTTTGAACAATATATAGATTTTCGAACATATCGGAAAACCAGACTATGCTTTTACAAACAACTTTCAAAGTTGTTTTTTGTAATAAAACAAATTTCTAAAATTGCAAATTTTAAAATTCGTTTTTATTTCAGTTATGGAAATTTTGTTGTAATATATGGTCATCGGGACACAAAATGGGTGTCTCATACGTCAAATGGATAACTTCTATTCCACATTATATATCAACTAGGTGTAAGACTCATGTATTAAATGAGTTAATTAAAAATAAATAAATATAAAGGTCTAAATATTTGACAACTTTGGATTTATAAGAAAATAAGAAAAATAATGAATTATTAAAATTGTTTTTTTTATATTTTAAATTTAAACAAATAAACAAAATTAACTAATGAACTTTAATTTGAGAATTTTGAAATAAAAAAGTAAGTCCATTAATTAATTTGATATTCATTTATTACTACATTTATTGTAATTATTACATTAAAATATTATGTGGAATTTATTAAAATAGGAAAACCCATAAAATTACATGTGGAAAAGAAATTAATTCAAAATAACCACAAAATCACATTTGGCAAATTGAACGAGGATGTGACATGTGGCAAAAAAAACATTCATTTATTATGATAGATAAGAAAAATAAAGAATTATTAAAATTATTTTTTTATATTTTAAATTTAAATAAATAAACAAAATAAACTAATGAACTTTAATTTGGGAGTTTTGAAAAAAAAATGTAAGTCATTTAATGAATTTGATATTCATTTATTACTATATTTATTGTAATTATTACATTAAAGTATTATGTGGAATTTATTAAAATATGAAAACTCATAAAATGACATGTGGAAAAAGAAATTAATTCAAATTAACCACAAAATGACATTTAACAAATTGAATGAGGATGTGAGATGTGTCAAAAAAAACCTTCATTTATTAGGATAGATGTTTGTTAGGAAATCCCTTAAATATTTGTGAACATCGATCACCATTTTTTAACAGGAGTATATATATATATATATATATATATATATATATATATATATATATATATATATATATATATATATATAAAAATTAATGAAAAACTGATTTGAGAATTTGACAGCTGCAAAGTGTCAAATTTGGAGCTTAATAAGTCGATTTTCATATCTAAATATAAAGAACATTATAAATCAAAGTTGTAGTCTTAAAACGAAGAGTATACAGAAAAAAGAATCAGACAAAATGGATATGTAATGAATGAGATATGGTCGTTTGAAGTTAGTTGTTCAAACACTTGAAATGCTATAATATTCCAATTTGTCATGTTCACGGCTGAATAACTCCCGTTTTAGACATATTCATACAAAACAAATAATATGGAACTTATAGTACTCCTAACAAGCTTTCCAATGATATAAAGTTTACCCAAATCGGAGTTCGTATGGCCGAGTTATGAGGCTGGAAAGTAGGGAAAAATAATAAATTTTGCTGGGAAATTATCTTAAGATAAGGAAGTAAGGGTATATTGATCTTTTTCACGCATTGCCCAGGTTTTATAACATAATAAAAAGAATAAAATTTGTAGAAAGCATAACAGTTACTTGAAAATTGAAATTTTTTTAAATCATAACAAACCCATCAGACCAAGGAATCACATTAAAAAAAAAAAAAAAAAAAAAAGGTTATCTTATGTATACTAATGCGATTCTTCCCAGATCAAACAAGATTCTGTGTATATGTAAAAGGTGTTGAAGAAGCTAATATTAAGGAATTTCGTTGTTGTTGTAGTGTGTTATTGTTATTGAACTTCTGATTTTCAAATAAACATATACATTAGATTGATGCATATGTTTTTTTCACATGGTTCTTTAATGTCAATCACTGTCATACAAGGGAGGGGGGGGGGAATTATTATTATCAATGTAATATAAAGTAGTGTAAGTGTCGGTAGAATAAAGTATAAGACCCTCAATAGTCTAGGGGGCTATATTGTAAATATATATGTCGTATTGCAATCAAACGATTGCAACTCAATTATGTAACCGGCTCTCTTGAGCCTATAAATAGGGCCTTTGCCCATATGAAATAAACAAGTTAAGTTTGAGTGTCTAAGACTTGAGTTGATCTCAAAGGTATTCCTCTGTTGAAATAGTTGTTCTATTTCTGAATAGCAGAGCCCTATCCAAACATACCCAAGATTATTCATATAATCATTCATATAATTTAAACAATTCATCGTCAACCCATCTCGACGCATCGTTCAGGTATAATCTTATCCTAATCTTTTTTAATTCCGTCATGTCGTTAATTTTTGTATCAGAGCTAAGTATCGTTCTTATTATGATTATGAATGATAAATCTTTCGTTCATATGAATATATGTTCATCATGCATCATCATAAATATTATTATAAATATTTTATCGTTATGAGTTATCATCATAAATTCAATGTTTAAAACAGTTATTACTATGTACCTGCAAACATATTTCGTAAAAAAGTTTTTAATTCTCCGTATGAAACTTTGGCATCATAACCACCATTATAAATATCATAAATAACAAACCCCACCATCCTATTAAAATCTATGATTTTTAGTCGTGCCATTGAAAGAAAAGCTAAATTATCATTTTAAAAATTATAATCATGAGTTTTTCAAGTTTAAATATTATTAAATAAGAATTAAAGTTTTTTCGTAAAACATTGAAACAATCTAAAAAATTTCTTTTGAATTTAAAAATAGATTCTAACATATCAATAATGAATTGTATATCCAATATTGAAGCAATATATATAATAAATAATAGTATAAATTGGAAACAAGAAAAAATAAAAAATCTAGAAGATAAAATAACAAAACTAATCTGTTAAATATGTCTCAAGAAATAGAAAATTCACCAATCATTATTAATAATGAAGAAAATGAATCTGGATACACTTTTGATGCTATAATTAACAAAAATAATATTAATAAAGATGCTATAAAAAAATCAAATTTTATACTATCAGAAAAAACATAATTTTAGAAATAACCCATTAAAAAATTTCTTTTCTAGAAAAAATATTATATATTATGGAAAAATTATAGGAGAAGAACCAATACCTATAGAATCAACTCAATGAAATATTATTATACCCATAATAAATAAACAACAAATTAGAAATAGATTATCTAATATTAAAGAAGTAGATAGAATAAAAATTGCTTATATTCATATATCAACTATTCAAGTAATTTTAAAAAGTACTTTTAGCGATTTAGATACACCAATAGAATTAGAAATCAGAGATGATCGTATAATTAATAATCAAGAAAGTATTATTGCAAAAGGAAAAGGTAATTTAATTGAAGGAAAAATAAAATTTAATATTAATATTCAACTAGGATTAAGTCTTAAAGATAAAAATCTAAGTAATAATATTACTGTACGATATAAATTATTAAGACAAAATTTTATGTGAAAAGGTAATCATCCGTTTACTATTACATATCAAATAAATTATGCATTTTTTTTTGGAAAGGGAACTTCCCTAACGAGGGTTTCCGGGCCAGCTTTCGCGCACCGACTAATCCCCCGCTGCAAACATGAGGCTTTGTCTCATGCCCTGGAGTCACTGCAGGCGAACCTCCATGGCCACAAGGGCTGAGTGGTGCCAGGATTTGAACATGGGTCAATAGGTTATCCACCATTCTTATCATAGTATTACATTTAAAACAGAAGATAAAATTTATATAGATAAATTATTTACCCCTTTATTATCACTTGAATCACCAAATATGACTAATAACATAATATTTAATGAAACTAATTTTCAACCAATAATAACTACTCCATTAATAAAAAGAAACTAAAAGATTTGTTTTCAAAAAATTAGTACCAACAAACCTTATTAATATGGAAACTTTACAAGAAAAAGTAGAAACACTAACTAAATTATTCGCAGCACTAGAAATTCCATCCGAAATTCAAGAAAATAATACAGAAATAGAAAATAATTCGGATAATAACGATGCAGAGGTAATATATGATTTTTCATCCGATGATGAAAACCATTATTCAAATCCATATAAAGAATCACAAAATAATTTTGAATTAAAACGAAAACAATCGTATGTTGAAGATGATTATCAAAATAAATATATTTATGGACCACCTTCATTAGAGGAAAATTTTTATATAGACAAGGAATGGTCAAAAATAAACAAAACAAATAGGAAAAAATACCTCCACAATACATACCCAAATTATTTACTTTTCCAACAAATTCAGATATTCTTTTTATTGATTGTGAACAAAATCTCGAAGCAAAAATTCAAGAATGGAGTAATAAAATGGGAATTCAAATTCAATTAACTGAATAGTTAAGAAATCTACATCCAAAAATTTTTCTTAATTATATTATACATAAAACACAAGGTAATGCATATCGTTTCCTTTCATCTCTCGATGAAACAGAAACAATGATGATAGCTACCACTGATGCTATGGAAACATTTAAAAATGTATTAAATCGGCTTATTCAAGAATTCATAGGAAAACAAATAGAAGATAAAACATCCCAGGAAGCCTTTCAATTAGAATCATTATGGCATTTAACTAACCTACGAATTTGTAACATGTGTTATCTAGACCCATTTATATGTGAATATTCTGAACATTATTATAATCTAGATTTCACTAGAAAAAAGATAGCATTAGACATGTTTTACCAAAAATTACCATCATTAGTAAGTCAAAGTGTAATAAAAGATTTCCAAGAAGCATTACAACAAAATAAAATTGGAGATACTTTAGGAGCACGAATAAGTATATTAAAAGCATGAATGCAGAAAAAATGTTTAGAACAAAAAACAACACAAGATGCAAAAATTGATTTACGTTGTGATACCCTTTCTAATAAAGTTAATCAATATGGTTGTAAAGACAATAAAAAACAACAATATAAACCTAAATATAAACAATATTATAAACAAGGTGAAAGAAAATATTTTCAAAATAGAAAACAATATAAACAAAAATATCAATCTAAAACAAATTATTGCCCATCGAATAAAAAAGATTGTAAATGTTGGATATGTCAAGAGGACGGACATAAATCTTATGAATGTCCAAAAAAGACTGAAAGAGAAAAAGAAACAAGTTTATTAAAAATTGCATATGATATAGGATATGAACCTATAGAAGATTCAAATATAGATTCAGATATAGATATTTATGCATATACAACTAATTCTGATTCAGATGCAGATAGATAATCCTATGGAGAAAGCATTATTGGGATTAGAACGTGAGGGAAACCTCATATCTAACCCATCCGAATTATACATTACTAAAGCATACAATGGTATGAAAATACCACAAAAGCATACAAAAATAAAGTATACAGTGATATAAAATATATCACCAAAGCATACATTGATATGAAAATTCTCATATCATCATTTGAAATATTAAAAACAAACAAATATCAGCAATCATTCAGGTACCCAAGAGATGCAAATATTTAATCAACATATATATTGAAATGGAAGCAATCATGAAGCAAATCAAACACCAGTTCAAACAAAAAGAGGAGCAAGAATCATCATTAATCAGACAACTTGAAGTAGTCATACGTGAAAAAGAACAACTACAACAAACATTACAAATTTTATTATCCCATTCAGTACCTAAAGAAGAAGCAGCTAGTAGTTCAACAACGAAGCAACCAAAAGAAGAAATTCAAGAAATATCATCCGATGATAGTCAGCCACAAATAATACTCAAAACATAAAAACAACCTATGACGCCAAACCAGGAAGAATATCCACCACTTCAAGCCGATCATAAAAACATAAAGAAATGGTATGTGATTTTCAATAGAGAAAACAAAGGAATCTACGACGATTGGGGAATTGCCAATTCATATATTCTTGGAAAAAACGTCATTCACAAAAGTTACAAAACAAAAAATGAAGCAAAAGCCGCATACAACGAAGCATACAAAGCAGTCATAAAAGATAATGTCGAATGTTCGAAAACAGTTCTCCTTACACCACAAAAACCCATATCCAGCTTTACCCCACAAAAACCTGTATCCATCCCAAAATCCCTTAACCAACTAAACGCAAAAATTGCACTTGAAGCCATTCCATCAACTAAATAAAAAGAAGCTATGAAAAAACCATCTGCTCAAAAATTTGCCAGATTATGGGACAGCCTCATTAAATACACTGAAGTCCATTCTTTAATGGGCTTTTACCCAGTAGCCAGGCGACCAGGCCCAAAAGCAGTATTCCTAGCAGATCTCACTGACCCCGTGACTTTATGGGACTATTTCAGCCATGGATTCATAGACACTATCTATCTTGATGGAACAAATTTACATTGCATCAACGAATTCCCATCAGCTGTTCAAACAGTAATTAGAAGCTACAAAACACGATTTGCAAAACAAGAAAGAGAGTTATTTATCAAGATGCATTCAGGTTACCCAATTTTTGATGAAGATTCTCAATTACTTGTTCCAAGCATTACTTTCGCAAATATGGGGATAAGCAACGGCTCAAAACCAACAAGAGACGACCTACCCCATGAAATACCTACACAAGACCATTTGATTTTCGCACTTGCCGGTGTCTATTTAGCATCATCTCGCGTAGGCAATGGTAAAGATCAAAAGTCAAGAATCAGAGTAAATTATGACAGTAAAACCTTCGTTATCTATTCTCTGACAGACAGTGAAATAACCCCGGAAGCATTAAAAGCAATTGAAACTTTCGAACATCCGTTCGAAAAAAATTCACATCACTTAGCTGAATTACCCGCTGATTTAAAAAAACAGTTTTGTAAACATATCATGCATGCACCACGACATAATTGCAGCCATTGTAAAGACAATATGGAAGAAACACCGTTCATGGAAGACTAACGTCAGCAATGAACAAAGCACACATCATTCAGAAAGATTTGTCCTTTCAGTGGCGGGAGGAATGACGGAATGACGAAAGCAATGACATATTATAAACATTATTAAAGACACGCGTCCTTTCATTGTGGAAGGAGTTGTAATTATTTGTCATTTGTCTTTTATAATTATTATTGTCAATGTAATATAAAGTAGTGTAAGTGTCGGTAGAATAAAGTATAAGACCCTCAATAGTCTAGGGGGCTATATTGTAAATATATATGTCGTATTGCAATCAAACGATTACAACTCAATTATGTAACCGGCTCTCTTGAGCCATTAAATAGGGCCTTTGCCCATATGAAATAAACAAGTTAAGTTTGAGTGTCTAAGACTTGAGTTGATCTCAAAGTTCTTCCTCTGTTGAAATAGTTGTTCTATTTCTGAATAGCAGAGCCCTATCCAAACATACCCAAGATTATTCATATAATCATTCATATAATTTAAACAATCCATTGTCAACCCATCCCGATGCATTGTCAATCTGTACATATTCACATTGTCAATCTGTACAGATTCACATTGTGAATTTGATGGAAAAAAGTAATTTTTTTATCGAATTAGATATCATTGGAAAAAAGATAAAAAGTTATGAATTTATGTATTTTTAGTTTTTTTTATTGATAAAAAAATAAGCACTAAAAGTTGAAAAAAAATATTGGTTTCTTGGTTCCATGGTTAATAATGGTTCTCTATTGAACATCGTCATATATATATATATATATATATATATATATATATATATATATATATATATATATATATATATATATATATATATATATATATATATATATATATAGGGGGGGGGAGATTTTATTTAAATTTCATGAACAATTAGAATCACTTACAAAGGTGGAACCTTAGTTGAGCTCTCAAAACAAAAAGAATCTCTCATTGCATACAAACTGCTCTATTAGATGTGCACTCAACCTCACAATGATTTTATCTCTTGAAATTTATGCACCCAAAAATATTGATGGAGATGTGTGTCGATTTATTGGAAAGTATGAGAAATCCTAATTCTGATGAGTCATGCCCATCTATATTTATCCCATGAAGGGACATTCATTATCTTCTTTCTTCTTGACAGACCTTTCTGCCACCAAACAAAGCTTTCTCTCACATAAGAGCTTCCAACTACCAGACAAAGCTTTATCTCACTTTTAGCCGCCTAATAGAGCTTTCTCTCACCATCAGATTTTTCTACCACCAAACAGAACTTTCACTCACATACAAAGCTTTCTACCATCAAACATAGCTATCACTAACCAACAGAGCTTTCTGCCACCAAAATAAGCTTTCATTCACTAGCAGATCTTTCTGTCGTTAAATAGAGCTTTCACTCACCAACAAAGCTTTTTTCGACTAACAAATCTTTCACTCTCCATTAGAGCTTTCTTTATTAACATTTCACATCCCAACAATCTCTCACTTGAAAGGTTGAACAACTTCTGCCATTCAACTCTCAACATTCCTTAAACATACATTATATATATATATATATATATATATATATATATATATTCCTCTGTCTCTACGTCAACCCCCATTCCTCAAAATATTGGAAGGGAAGTTGAAGCCATGCCCAACTTCAACTATTCAGTGGTAAGCACGTTAGTACAATCATCTGCTGAGTTCACCATACTAAGGACTTTATTCATCTTAGAAGCCCTTGGTTCATTATCTTGAACTCTCTATTCGGCTGCATCTTAAGCTCATTGATCTTCTATGTGTTGGAACCATTAATCAACATGGTATCAACATTTAACACAAGGATGATGTAGGAGGATCTAAACTTCTTCAGGTAACGTCCATGATCAACCTCATATCTCCTAAACCCACTCCTCTTCATGAAGTTGTCAAACTTTAACTACCACTACTTTGAAGTTTGCTTCCTTCCATACAAAATTTTCTTCTTCTTGATCAACAATTTTTTCTTACTAGATGTAAGATCACTTTCTGGAAGTGCTTTCCAGATGTCTCCTTCTAGGTAATCATCAAGGAGATCAATTTTATTCTCATTTGGCTGCTCTAGATGGAGATTATCAGAGGCTACTGCATTCAAGACCAAACTGATTAGTAAAACCCGATCTAATGTATCAATCGAAATCACTAGAATTGGTGCAGAATCCCAATCTAATGATTAATGCAAAACAATTATAATGAATTAAGAACACAATAGGGAATCTTCAATGCACACTATATTGATCAATAGTCTAGTACATAAGATCTCTACTTTTCTCGGTTCTATCTATCTCTAAAACTTGAAATCAGCTAATGGAATGACCAACCTTAATACGGCTGAAATATTACTATATATACCTAGACCTAAATACAAAGGCCCAGCCCAAAACCCAACCGAAAGCATCATTAAGCCCACCGAAATCACATGGTGATTTCGGTCCAAACACCACCGAATTCATGGTGTTTTCGGTCCTAGACCGAGAACTCTAAAAGCTATGTAAATTAAAGTACAAACCACAAATCATGTCCTAACATGATTGTAGTCATCTTTGCAACTGGAGAATCACCCTCTCCCTTATATTGGATTCCCTTGGAGAACAATCTTTTGTTGCAAGTCTTTCTTCCATTTATCTCATCCTTCAACCGAAACATTTGATTGTTCTATAGTCTACTCAACTCGTCATCCATAGCCTTCTCCCACTATATAGAGTTCATCCTTAAGGCATCTGGTTTGGACCCATTCTCACACATCAACAAGTCCTTGGTTGATGGAGAATACCTCACTGGAGTACTTTGCTTAGTGGTCCTCTGGATAATACGAGGTCTAATCTTTGAAATATCAAAGCAACTCCACCCTTCCTGGACATTCTTGTATTCTTTGACCAGTGATGGATCTTGCATGATCCTAGTATCTTCCCATCAAAGAAACTAATTTGGTACTATAAACAGAAGAATGAACTGAAACTGACTTCCCAAACTTAGGCAGATTTCCTATATTCGCAAAACTGACTTTCATCTGTCTACCAATAGAACATGGCTTAGAATTATCTGTCACAGTCTTCGAATATGGAATTCTCCCATTGGATACAAGCTTCATTATTCCCTCCTCACTCATATGAACGCATCTATTGTGACATAGAGTGGATGTCCCAAACCATTCAACAGTGTGTGCTTCATCTTCAGAAACCTCAACCACATATAGTTCACCCTATTTCTGACCCTTAGAAATGATCAAGTTTCTATTCTTCACTTTCTAATTGTGATCACCAAATGTAACATGATGACCTTCATTTTCAAGTTGTCCAACTGATATCAAAATCCTCATTAGGTATGGAATGAACTTGACATTCTTGAAAGTCCAATCCGTACCTAGATTTGTCTTGAGAACCACATATCCGACACCCATGATATCCAGACACTTGTCATATACCATTCCGACCTTCCATTAGTAATGCCTGAAGTTCTACATTACATCTCTAGAATGACTAGCCTGAAATGACGCACAAGAATCCAAGATCTAGGATTCAGTTGAGTTTTCAACTACACAAATGAGTGAGTCACCTTTAAAATTTGTTTCCATATTCATCTCCTTTTGGCCTTTATCTATAATGTGCTTTGGGCACTTACTTTTGACATGACCACTCTCTTTTCAATTCCAGCAGGTAATTTCCATCCTATTGTTTTGTCCACCTCTCCTTCTCGAATTCAATCTTCCACTACCCCCACCACCTTTATTGGACTCCCTTACTTTGTCTTCAATACTCATACGAATACTAGAAACTTCTCCAGAACTATGTTTGCACACATCTTCACCAAGGAATAAATCATGAATGCCTTTAAATGTCAACTTAGCACCTCCGGCTGAGTTGTTAACTGTTACCACTATTCCGGACCAACTATCAGGAAAAGATAATAATAGTAGCAATGTCATGACTTCATCTTCAAATTTAATATCAGCCAACATCAGCCTTGATAGGATTGAATTAAAGTCATTAACATGATCCTTCATTGAGCCACCCTCCTTTATCTTCAAATTTATCAATTGTCGAATCAAATGAAGCTTATTTATTGCTGAGGGTTTTTTTGGTACATGTTAGATAGCGCCTTGATCAACCCATGAGTAGTCTTCACATTAACAATGTTGTGAGCTACATTCTTTGCCAATGATAATCTCACCACACCAAGTCCCTTCTGATCTAATAGTTTTCAATCCTCCTGATTCATTTCTTCATGTTTACTTTCGAACAATGGTTCATGTAACTTCTTCTGGTAGAGGTAGTCTTCAATTTGCATTATTCATAAAACAAAATCTTGACCATTGAATTTGTCGATCTTAACTCTCCCAAATTTGACCATAGCTATGTTACCAGTTGTTGGGAATCATATATCACTTGCCAAGAATCAAAAGATCTCTGATACCACTTGTCAAGATTTGATACTAGTTTTTTGAAAATATAACAAACACGAGTTAAGAAATTCAGACAAATATAAAAAAACTTTGGTGAAACTTGCGGAAATAAAACTTTTGAAAAACTACAAAAGAAAAACTATAAAATCAGAACATGATATATAATATGGTTTGTTCAAAGTGACCTACGTCCACTGATGAATTATAGAGAGAGAGAGAGAGAGAGTAAAAGAGAGAGAGAGAGAGAGAGAGAGAGAGATAAGGGATTTTATTAATCTTCCAAGAATAATTACAATCACTCAAAAAGGTGGCACCTCACTTGATCTCTAAAAACAAAAGGAACCTCTATTATCTTACAAACTACTCTAAAGGATGTGCACTCAAGCTCACAATGATTTGCTCTCTTGAAATTTTTGTGCATAGAAGATTGATGGAGATGTATGCCTATTTATTAGAAATCATAGGAAACACTAATTCTGATGGGCCAGGCCCCTCCATAATTAGCCCATGAAGGGTATGTCCTAAATTTCAGTCGATCACTAACTGCCATGCACCAGCTTCTTTCTTCCTAAGAGAGCTTTCATCCACCAAACAAAACTTTCTCTCACAACATAGCTTTCAACTACTAAGCAGAGATTTCTCTCACCAGCATAGCTTTTAGTCACCAAGTAGAGCTTTCTCTTACCATGAGATATTTTAGCTAACCAAAAAAGCTTTCTCTCACAAGCAAAGCTTTCAGCCGCCAATCAGATCTTTCTCTCACCAGCAGATCTTTTAGCTGGCCAACAAAACTTTCTCTCACCAGCAGATCTTTTAGCTGGCCAACAAAACTTTCTCTCACCAGCAGATCTTAGTGCCACCGAACAGAGCTTTCACTCCTTAGCAGATCTTTCTGCCATCAAACAGAGATTTCACTCACCAAAAGAGCTTTATGCGACCAAACATAACTTTCACTCACTAGCAGAGCTTTCTGCCATCAAGTAGAGCTTTCACTCACCAGCAGAGCTCTTTGTCACCAACAGGGATTTCACTTACGAGCAAAGCTTTCTGCCACCAATAGAACTTTCTCTGTCAAGACTTCACACCCCAACAGACAACCATTTTCAATAACTAAACGCGCCCTAAGAGTTACAAAGAAAGAAAAATTACAAAAAAAAATAATAAATAAAAAATAAAAAAAAAATGAAAAACAAAAATTAGAAAACATCACATTAGGCGATTTCTACGTTCGAGCACAAGGTTTGAATTCCATTATTAACATCTTAGTTGCACTCTCTTTTTTCTAGTGTATATTTACAGAAGTGACAGTAGTTGAATTAATTTCATTTTCCAACACTGATTGTATTTTGAAATTCTCCTTGAAGAATATCGACTTTCGAGAAAACCAAGTAGATGACCTTATTTATCTCATATAAGTATGGCAAGCCACTAATGCATTGCCCTAGAGTTTCATTTAAGGAGAAAAAGAAAGGAAGGGGGATGATTAAGAAAATATGTTTTCTTTTGCGTTTATTTATCGGAAGGAAGATTTATATTAATCTTCATTAAAAATTGTCCTCATAAATGGGGTGGAATTGAAGTGAAAGAAAATAAAGATCGTTCATTTTCTTTTCTTTTCTCTTGATTTATTTTATTTTCTTTCCTTTGGTGACTCGGGAGCGGAGTGTAAGTGCTTGCCTACATTGGAGTAGTTCCTTAGTTGATGTATATAATGCCACAATATAATGCCACCAGGAATGCAACTCTTTCTGCTAGTCTTTTGCTAGCGAAAAAAATCATCGAAAGGAATTTGTATCGACCTTAGCATATGCATTATCATCTGATTGAGTCTTTTAGCATTTCCGAGATGAAATTCCACATGCGCCCTATGATACTGATATGGTGGTAGTCATTAAAGTTATTGGTGTCGTTTGTCTTTGGTACCAAAGTTATAAAAAGAGGAATTACATCATTTATCAATCAGACCAACTACCTTGAAATATTTGACCTCCAAGTACATATATGTCATTATAGTCTCTTAGTAATGTCTAATGAGCTAGAAGGAAAAGTAATATGGTCTTTTAGTGCTTTTTTAGCCCCACACCGTAACACATTTTTAACCTCATCGAATAAGATTGTGTAACGTCTCAAATTTTCAAAACCTAAATTTTATTTTGAAAACATAAATAAACCATCCAAAACATTTTCATGAAAGGTTACAGTAGTAAATTGATTTAAAATCATCATCAAACCATATTATCAAATGTATCAAGTCATCATATGACAACAAAAGTCTATAACAAAATTAGTAGCGATGACATGTACGTTACAATCAAGCTGGATCATTCCCTCGATCAGAGGAACTACCTGAAAAACATTAAATCAACAACTGTAGACACAAATCTTAGTGAGTTTTCCAAATATCATATATCACATCACATACAAAATACCTACCTACAAAGCTCATAGTCAACACCTCAATTAGCATATAGGCTCATAGACCTTATCCCAAAGATCTATTAGACTTCTAGCCAACTCACTAGTCAATACCTCAGTGGGCTGATAGGAACAAATCCCTCATCCCAAAGACATTGTAACACTCTAAATTTTCAAACAAATTTTTCATTTTTAAAAACCACATAAAACACAATCTCACATTTCCCAAAACCCAAATGTATAAGTTGTTCAAAACACAAGACAACAGAATGTTTGATAATATCCCAAAATCCTCAAAACAACATAATCTCAAGCTGGTGTGTACAATCAAGCCGGCGCCTTCCCGCGATCCTGAGAGGTACCTGAAACACATTTCACACAACACTGTAACTCAAATAAGACCCTCCGGTCAATGACTCATAAGACCCTCCGGTCAGTAACTTAAATAAGACCCTCTGGTTAGTAACTCAAATAAGACCCTCTGGTTAGTGACTCATATAAGACCCTCCGATCACACAATATTACCACTTTGGTAAGTATAGTGAAAAGAATCACCCCGTATGTAAGCAAGTAGGTCTCGTACTCAACGATCGGTCTATACTCCGCCTACATATCGTAATCATCTCTAATTAACACTTTATAACAACAACCCTAAAAATGTTAAGCTAACCCCTTTTCCAACTCTCGGAAAGGGTGAAAGACTATTTTACCCCTCCAACTCCTTCAAAGAATGCACCAAATCACACACTTTTAGCCTCTTTCTCTTTCTCTCTCTCTCTCACAGATGATACCAGCTCGTTTAGGGTTTCTCTTAGGGTGCTAAAGTGATCAGGGAGGCGGAATGAATGGCTTAAGGTTCTTTAAATAGGGTGCAAACCCTAAATTTAAGGGTTTTCACACTCAGCTCCTACTCTTCGATTTAGGGTCCTCTAACTCATCGAGTAGACTCTAAAAATCACACGGCTATCTCCATATCTACTCGGCGAGTTGGGGCCTCCAACTCGTCGAGTTTCCCTGTCAAAATGAACATGATTAATTAAATATTATACCTGGGAGTCGGGATGTTACAATTCTCCCCCACTAGAATCATACTTCGCCCTCGAATTCATCCTCCGGAAACAACTCTGGGTACTACTCATGCATCTCGGACTCCGTATCCCAAGTCCATTTGGATCCCTTATGATGCTGCCACTGAACCTGAACCAAGGTCACATCTTTATTCCTCAAGTCCTTCAATTTCTTATCCAAAATTGCCACCGGCTTCTCAATGTAGTTCAGACAATCATGAACTTGAATGTCCTCGAAAGGGACCACTGCTGTCTCGTAGGCTTCACACTTCCTTAACTGGGACACATGGAAGGTGTTATGGATCTGGCTCAACTCTGCAGCCAGCTCTAACCGATAAGCTACCTTACCCACTCGAGTGATCAATCTGAAAGAACTGATGTATCTAGGGCCCAGCCTTCCCCGCTTCCTGAATCGGATCACCCCTTTCCATGGGGATACCTTCAGGAGGACAAAATCTCCGACCTGAAACTCTAGCTCGGATCGTCGTTATTTTGTGTACCTCTGCTGACGAATCTGGTCCGTCAGTAACCTCTGTCTGACCTGCTGGATCTGCTCTGACGTCTTGAGCACTATCTCAGTGCTCCCCATAACTCTTTGCCCTACCTCCCCCCAACAGATGGGAGTCCGGCACCTCCTCCCGTAATAAAGCTCAAAGGGAGGCACACCGATACTGGAGTGATGGTTGTGGTTGTATAAAAACTCATCCAAGGGAAAGTAAGTGTCCCAACTTCCACCGAAGTCCATAACACATGCGCGTAGCATGTCCTCGAGCGTCTGAATCGTCCGTTCGCTCTGCTCGTCTGTCTGTGGGTGGTATGCAGTGCTGAAATGCAACCGGGTACCCAACTCCTTATGAAATTTCTTCCAGAACCTGGAAGTAAAACGCACATCCCGATCTGACACTATCGATGTTGGCACCCCATGTCGTGCCACCACCTCTCGAACGTAGATCTCGGCCAATTTGTCCGTAGAAGAGCTCTTATAGCCAGGAAGTGAGCACTCTTCGTCAACCGATCTACAATCACCCATATCGCATCGACACCTCACATAATCCTCGATAACTTGGTAATAAAATCCATGGAGATCTGTTCCTACTTCCACAGGGGAATCTCCAAAGGCTGCAACTCGCCATGGGGACGCTGGTGCTCTGCCTTAACCTGACTACAGGTCAAGCATCTCTTGACTACCCATGCCACATCTCTCTTCATACAGGGCCACCAATAATCCCTTTTCAAGTCCAAATACATCTTGGTGGCCCCAGGATGGATCGAGAATCTCGACCTATGGGCCTCCTCCATCAAAATACGTCGAGCTCCACCCGTATATGGCACCCATATCCGCCCACGGAATGTCATAAGCCCCCGACTATCAGCCTCAAACTCGGAAATCTGCCCGATCACCCACTCTCTCTTACAGTTCTCTAGTCTCATGGCCACCACTTGGGCCTCTCGGATGGTATCTAAGACTGGAGTCATCACCGTAATCCTCTTGCACACGTCTCGGATTGGAGCACCCGCTGCTCTACGACTCAGGGCATTGGCTACCACATTAGTGTTGGGTTTTGAGCATTCTAACACTCCTATGTTGTACATGCAACCCTATAAACCTTGGATCTATGTTTTCTCTATTATACATGCAAATATTAACTATTCCAAGGTTTCATCCTAAGTAGCATATTATGAAGCACCTATACTACAAAGTCCTAGTTAGATGACATACCTTTTGATGTAGCTTGATGTCTTCAAGCTTTAAGAGCTTAGCCCCAATAGTGTGGAAGCCTCAAATGGAATCACAAATCACCAAAACACCTTGGAAGAACTTGAGAGAATATGTATGCACACTAAAATCGGCCCACTCTTATTTTCACACACTTGTTCCAATTTTGTGAGCCAAGGACCCCTTTATATATTATGGAGGATTAGGGTTACATCCATGTAAACCCTAATACCCATGACCTTTCATTTACATAGGATCCATGGGTTAAAAGCTCCATGGACCATCCATGAAAGCTTAGCCCAACCTAAATGAACTTGGCCCATTCCATATATATAAGAGTCCATATTTAATTAGTTCTTTTTGATCACTTAATTAATTCTAAATTAATTCTTGATCAATACTAATTAAATAATATGATTCAACCCATGCCGGGTCGGGTCAAGTACATACCAAATATAGTTATGGACTTAGACATTAATATAAGTCTAAAACTATTATTGAGTATGACTTCAAAACCTAACTGGCAATCGTAGCTCTTAAAGCCGCTGTCGAACTCTGACCTTGTCAATGACTTGTCCATTAGATAAGGGATCATATATTCCTCCATTCTAGATATCATATGGACTGAGACATGGATTATAATCATTCTCTCTGTCCATTTGTTGTTTCCCGATTTTCGATTTATGATGACTGACTGATTGAACAAATCAAATCAGTCCTGGCTTGGCCAAGCACTCACATGTGTCATCGCTAAATCATCAAGGGGCCCACAGATATCGCTTTTATCCTGAAGGTACAAGGAATGGATAAACTTCGACTCATATGGCTTGTTCTACTACTTGTTGAATCATACACAAAGGCACGTTTTATAACATCGAGTTACCAATGCGTTTTCGTGTAATCAATGTATAACCAACTCATAGTAACAACTCATATCTCTAGGTTTTAAGAATATAAGATATTATCGTCTCATGATCACTCGTGATAAAATCCATGAAGTGATTCAAATGAGCGTGGGTTGAATCCAATACTCAAAACTTATGAGCACTCATGAGTGTTGTAGCACCACTTTGTCCGCCAACTTGGACCTCTACAAACCAACCCATGACAGTCTTGATTCATATCTACTTCCAACATATGACCGACTGTGGATGGTTTGAATAACTTAATCATTCAGGAAGAGCGACTTAGTTATTCTGGAAGTCAAAACATGCAAAGTGAAACACAAGAATAAATGAATCAAATATGGTATCAAACCCTATGAATATAAATAAACACTTTTATTTATCACCATACTGATTACTCATTATTTATTGTTTCGGTTTTATCAACTTTATACTTGAATTAAAAACACTAGTTGTCCCATGCTCCAAGCATGTACACTATGTTTTTTCTTAAACAATAGCTTTGCCATACACCAAGTATGCACTCTATGTTTTTCTATGATCCTTACTTTGTGAAATAAACCAATTGAAAATAATTTCAATGATTCTAATTTCACACGCCCAAATCCTTATCGAAAAATGTGAGAATTTCAAATTCCTATCATTTATCGAAATCTGTTTAGATTTTAAACTTATATGCACTGACCCTCCTGTAATGAATATGTACAAAGTCACAAAGACTTGTCAACAGTCATTATAAGGTATTCCAATGGAGATCAACTCCATGGAAACTAAGTCTCATATTCAAAGTACATTGCTTTAGACATGCTTCTTGCATTAAGTTTTCTAATCTTACACAGATAACTTCCACCTATGGAGACAACTCCATATTCTCATTTTGACTATCACTTCTGAATAAGAGATGCCTCTTTTCAGAATATGTCAATATGGTCCTTCCAAAATTAGCACTATACGTCCAACTGTCCCTGAGCAACCAATCTTTGGTAAACCTCAGATTGTCCTCGACAATTGCTTAATCATTTTAGTCATATCCAATTCTAGACCTTTTCCCTTCTTAATGCCTCTGGGCATTTGGAAAAATTTAGAAATGACAAATATTATAGCACATGCAATCGATCCTGTACCCAAAGCAAATGGTACACGATTCATGATGTCTCACATAAAGACATGATTCTAGACCAGTCTTTTGCTACAATATTTTTATTTGCCATGTTTTCAAAATTTGACTATGAAGAGGGATGTCGTAATCATAATCGAATTTTGAGAACGCAATATATAGAATTTCCTTAAGTTGAACCAATCCAACATGAAATTCATATATATATATATATATATATATATATATATATATATATATATATATTCTTGACTAAAGATGATTAAGGTCTCAATCTAAGCCTTTAGAACTGAAATGAAGTATATCCTCTCCCTTAATTATAGCAAAACAACTTTTTCAATCCCTGCAGCCTCACGAATTGAAACTTTTGTTTTCTATAATTAACATTGCTAACTTGCAACACTAACAATAATTATCATGCTCCCACTAACATGATGATTATTAGCATAACACTTATGCTCCCACTATCTTTGACATGTACTCAGAAATCAGCTGGACTTCTAGAAATCAATACTTTATTGACTTTCTTACCAAAGTTCAGATTTCTGATACGAGATGCTTTGATAAAACTTTATCAAAATCATACACCTTTCCTTAGATAGCATGCATGTGTGTCTAAACAATTTCAGAACTATGAAAAGGGATGTCGTAATCATAGTCTCAATTGTTTAGACCTTTTGCCATCTGCTTCAAATCTACTTGGTGGAAGTGTTTCCTCACCATCATTTTCATGAATCGGAGAGAAACCTTATGACCCTTAGATTTTATGGTGTATGTGTTCTTATCCATGTGAATCGTCAAAACCATAGTCATAAGACAAGGATAATGACAAATCCAAACTCATATGGACTGAACTTATGCAATCTTAACTTCTTGCCACCTGGCAGTACAGGGCCTGCTATTGCTTCCAAGTTGTTATGCAACCAATTGAGAACTTTCAGAACTCCTATGCAAAGCCAACTTTAACTGGAATGGGCACAGAATATGTCAACACGATAGGTTATAAACCTCAAGCCGTGTGCTAGTGAAGAACCTCAGGTTTTATTCTTGATTAGTTCTTGAAATTCTTTTTAGGATCTTTAAGACTCCCACTATCCTCTTGACATATAAGACTATCTTGCCAAATATTCAAGAGATAGTGCGGATTCTTTATCAAGACAAACACTTCACACAATTGGCCTTAGTTGGTCTTTGTTTTATCCAAAACATCACAACTTACCAATTTCAAATGTACAAGAGTAGGACACTTTTACTCTTACATTTGACAAGTGTTTTAAACCTTTCTTTAAGATATGTCACTCAAGTTACAATCTTGGAGTATGACTCTAAGAATTGTTTTGGAACGAAGTATGACTCATCTTCCTGATCTAACCATTTCAACAATTCATGACTCCTCTTCTTAGTCATAAGAATGCACTAAGATGACCTTTAGAGGACTAATTGTGATATGATTTCTAAATCATTAAGATGATCACAAACATGATACTAAAGTACTCTCCCATCTTTTCAGATTTGATAAAATTTTATCTTTCTGCCTAATTTGATTCTTCCCATTCGTTCTGCCATACATTGAGACTTTTCCAATGTTTTAGAATTATACTTAAACTTGTAAGTATAACCATATTTACTAAACTTTAGTAAATCAAATAGTCTTAACGAGCTTTGTGGTGGACATGACCAGTGCACAAGAATGTGTACTCGATCCCTTTAGTCCTTCACTTGACTCACACATCCATGTGAACAAGTAATTAGTCTTGATTTTCCAATGCTTGAAAGTTCTCATTCATCATACTATTCAACTTGCATGATTCCAAGTTTCGGTCCAATTGAAACTTGGGCGATGAGGAACTTTCCTGATTTGGTAAATTTAGACACTACCACAAATGAAAGAATCAAATCCATTTTCCAATATTGCTGTCAGTGGAATCATATAAGCAACAATTTTCCACAAATGCTATTGTAAGGATACTTCAAATAAATAAAATCAAAAATTTCCTTTTATTTTAAAAACTTTGCGGAAAAACTTATCCTTACAATCCATATGAAAACCTTGTTGTTATATATTCATAAGCAATGTGTCATAACTCCTAAGTAACAGCTTCAAAATTCTGATGCGATCGAAGTCCATCTTCGCGATCAGAAGCAGCATATACTTCCTTTAAGCTTTCTCTCTTTTCTTTGATTCTTATAACATCACCATGTGACTCAGTCACATTATGTAATAAGAATCTCCAAATAGGAGCTTAACAGAGTTAGACAATGGACTTTACCTGAAGTAGAGTCAAACTTATTGACTTTAACATCCTAAGGTAAATTTGGCAGCTTCGCAAACAGTGCCCCTTCCTTTGGCAATTTTAACAAATGGACCCTTTGGTAATGGTACTATCTCAGACTTAGCCTTTCTCTTTACCATTTGGTCAACCGGGTTGACTATGGTCAATCCCTTTCCATTGGGAAGAGAATGCTTTTTCTGGATTTCCAGTGTCACCATTGTCACTGTCCATAAAGTTTTTAGGAAGTTGATCTTCTAATCAAATTTGCTTTACTATCGTTCCAAATCATTGCTGATTCAGCAGCACCAAGCAAATAGATATGATCGTTAAGGTTCATGTCATAGTCTGTTTCATAGTAGTCCCAAAGGAACTCACTATGTGACTTAGAAAGTGATTGAACATCCAACTTTCTCAAGACTTTGACACCCAACTCTCCCGGCTTGTCAATATATGACTTCATCTCTAAGATGTGATCACACATAGACCTTGCTTGCCATTAGGGCTTGAGTGACCTTGAACTTGTGGGTTAGGGAGAATAATTGGAGGAGGTGGAGGAAGAGAAGTATGACTTCCATGAGCCAAACTCGGGAAGTCATATTCATTAGGAAAGCTTGGTTTGGGAAGATCATTGTTGTCTAAACCAGACATCAACAATGGGAGAAATTCACGTAAAGTTGATTTAAGTCCTTAATATAACACCCAATATGATATATTAAGGCTAGGACCCAACAAACTATTTTATAACTTGGAAGAGGGATGTCGTAATCCAAGCTATAAAATATTTGAAGGTAGGTGAATGACGATTCACCAATTTCCACCAAGATAAACGAAATGTATTATTAGGTTTTAATTGGTTTTGAAACTCCTAGATTCTTTTGAGATTCATTGAACTTTTCAATGGCATGTTTCAATCTCGAGTGTGCCCTTCAGGGTTTGTGACTGGGATGCCGAGGATCACAAAACAAGGTGTGAAGTAACCATGCAAATATACTTGGTACCCTTAATATTTACCCCTCAATCGATGTGCCGGTTAACCACACACGCTCCACCGATGCTATGATAAACATTAAGTTACCCTTTGCCTACCTTGTTAAATCAAGCTAGTGTGCCGGTTAACCACTCACGCTCCACTAACTGACTTAAGAAAGTGCAAAGTGTAATTTCATGGGTTAGCACCAAATTCACATTTTCCTAAGTAACTAAGATTGGGAATTTATAAATGTTTAGTTACTTAGTATTTGTCATTAATACTTTTAATGAAGGGAGAATTATAGTCCTTGTCCTACCCGTTCGGCTAACGACCCTCCACCGGTCAAGGAAGCGGTGGGTGAGAGTGGACACCCATTAAACAGCCATTTTATAGGCAGTAACCTTATACCCCCCTTATAGACCGGCTTCGTGAATGAGGCCTACTAATGGTAAGACGACTTGCTCTTATACATATATATAAATATTATTAACTTATAATATTATAAAGTATAAGGGTTGAATTTTAACTTTTAAAATTATAAGGGCTTAACTTGGAATTAAAGTATTCATGGGAAAACTTTACAAATTCCAAAACTTGAGGGCAAGTTTTTGAAACTATTAAAAAAAATTCATTTCATAACTTATGAGTTTAATGGTTCATTAAAATGAAGACTCTTCATTTTTTTTTATATAACCTCTTATTCTTTAATAACACTTTTAAAGAAGTGACTCTTAAACATCCATAACCTGAGGACAAGTTATGGAGTCATAATACTATTTAATGAAAAAGACTCTTCATTTTTTTTATGTAACCTATGACACTTTTATGAGTTTTAAGATTCATAAATGTGACCTTTTATGTAACTTGAGGACAAGTTACAAAAACACATTTTATGAACTACCTCTAGATTAATTAGGATTGAAAACAACTAAAACACAAATTTTTTTTTCATTAATCTAAACTAACTCATAAATCAAGGAAACACAAAAAAAAATAACTTTTGGATTCCATAACTTATGGAGTTTAATGTTTTGTTTTATGATGAAACTTTTCATGTTCCATAACTTAAGAACAAGTTATGGAATTCTTTAAAACATTAAGACCAAGTTTTGTAACTCCATAAAACATTTTGAATCAATTTTTTTTAAACCTTTTCATATCCATAACTTATGGAGGTTTCAAAAAACTCTTTAGATCAAACTTTTAAAACTAATAAAATAATCATATCATTTTATCTTTTACTAAATTTGACCTAATTCAACTCATATAGCAAATGATTCAAATTTTACAAATAATTAGTTTTTCACAAAAACAAGTAATTATCTTAAAATTTGACAAACGTCATGTTTTTTTTCCTTTTTTTTCAACTTTGAAAATAAAACATTTGCATCAATATAACAGAAAACAACCCATGGCTCTGATACCACTGTTGGGTTTTGAGCATTCTAACACTCCTATGGTGTACATGCAACCCTATAAACCTTGGATCTATGTTTTCTCTATTATACATGCAAATATTAAATATTCCAAGGTTTCATCCTAACTAGCATATTATGAAGCACCTATACTACAAAGTTCTAGTTAGATGACATACCTTTTGATGTAGCTTGATGTCTTCAAGCTTTAAGAGCTGAGCCCCAATAGTGTGGAAGCCTCAAATAGAATCACAAATCACCAAAACACCTTGGAAGAACTTGAGAGAATATGTATGCACACTAAAATCGGCCCACTCTTATTTTCACACACTTGTTCCAATTTTGTGAGCCAAGGACCTCTTTATATATTATGGAGGATTAGGGTTACATCCATGTAAACCCTAATACCCATGACCTTTCATTTACATAGGATCCATGGGTTAAAAGCTCCATGGACCATCCATGAAAGCTTAGCTCAACCTAAATGAACTTGGCCCATTCCATATATATAAGAGTCCATATATAATTAGTTCTTTTTGATCACTTAATTAATTCTAAATTAATTCTTGATCAATACTAATTAAATAATATGATTCCATATTAATATATTAGAACTTATAATATATTAATATAAATCATAAATATACTATTCTCAAAAGACTATCCATATAAATTGTGCCGGTGAAGTGCAACCCAAATGGACCATGCCGGGTCGGGTCAAGTACATACCAAATATAGTTATGGACTTAGACATTAATCCAACAATTAGCCTTGCCACGGTGATACAAGATCTCACAGTCATAGTCTTTCACTACATCCAACCACCTCGTTTGTCTCATATTCGGGCTGGGCTGATCCATAAGGTACTTCAGGCTCTTATGGTCCGTGTATATGGTACATCGGACACCATAAAGATAGTGGCGCCAAATCTTGAGGGTGAACACCACCACCCCCAACTCCAAATCATGGGTGGGATACCTCGTCTCGTGAGGCTTCAGCTGCCTCGACGCATATGCTATCACGTGTCCCCTCTGCATCAACACGACACCTATCCCCGATATAGATGCATCCCAGTAGACTACGAAGTCGTCCACTCCCTCCGAAGGTCTAATACTGGAGCTTCGCACAATCTCTGGCGAAGAGTCTCGAATGAAGCCTGTTGCCCAGGCCCCCAGACAAAAGTAACACCCTTCCTAGTCAATCTGGTGAGAGGAACGACAATCTTGGAGAAATCTCTGATAAACCTCCGATAGTAACCTGCCAAACCCAGAAAACTCCTAATCTCGGATGGGGATCTTGGCACCTCCCATCGCATAACTGCCTCAATCTTGGCCGGGTCGACCAAAATCTCATTCTGATTAATGAGCTGTCCCAAGAACTAGACCTCTCGTAACCAGAAATCATACTTGGAGAATTTGGCATAGAGCCTCTCCATCCTAAATACCCCAAGAATCTCCCGCAGGTGCTCCTTATGTTGTTCCCTAGACCTCGAGTACACCAAAATTTTGTCGATGAACACGATCACCGACCTATCCAACATGGGCCTGCACACTCGGTTCATGAGTTCCATGAATGCTACAGGTGCATTGGTGAGCCCGAAAGGCATCACCACAAACTCATAGTGCCCATAACGAGTTCGGAAGGTCGTCTTCTGAATATCCTCCTCGCAAACTCTCATCTGATGATACCCAGATCTTAAATCAATCTTGGAAAACCAAGACGCCCCTTGCAACTGATCAAACAAATCTTCGATCATCGGTAGTGGATAACGGTTCTTGACCGTCAGTTTGTTCAACTCCCGGTAGTAAATACACATCCTATGTGAACCATCCTTTTTCTTGACAAAAAGGATCGGTGCTCCCCACAGTGAGCTACTCGGTCTAATAAAACCCTTCCCCAACAGCTCCTGGAGTTGATCTGGAGCTGCAAGGACAACTCCTGCATCTCAGGCGGCGCAAGGCGATAAGGTGCCTTGGCAATAGGCGCCACACCCGGAATCAGATCGATCCAGAACTCCACCTGCCACTCAGGAGGCACACCTGGAAATTCCTCAGGGAAAACATCCGAGAACTCACACACTACTGGAACATCGGAAATAGAACTCGGCCTCTCAGTGACAACTCGCGTATCCATCACGTATGCTAAAAACCCCATGCATCCCTGTTGTTAACTCTGCCTCGCCCTGATGGCAGAACAGAAAGTTGATCCCGATCTAGTTCCCTCGCCATACACAGTAAGTACTCCCCCACTAGGGTCTCGTATGGTCACCATCTGACGCTCACAGTCAATCACGGCTCCAAATTGGTTCAACCAATCCATGCACACTATGACACACACATCACCCATCGTTATCGGCACCAGATCTATCTGAAACTCAACACCGAAAATCTCTAAAACACATCCCTGGAATACATCAGTGGCAAAAACTGCATGCTCATCGGCTATAGAAACCCTTAGTGGTCGACTCAACGCCTCGCATATAACACTAATGTGACGACTAAAGGATAAAGACACGAAAGATCGACTCGCACCCGAGTCAAATAACACCAAGGCAGGCACAAAACTCACAAGAAAAGTACATAAAGGCAACACAGAATAAGCATAACAAATCTCAAAATAACATAAATAAGGAGATACGTACTAGCAACAACATCAGGCGCTGCGCGGACCTCCTCCACAGTCAGCTGGAATGCTCTCCCACTAGCTCTCGGAGCCTCGGTCTTCCCCGTCCGACCATCGGTAACACGTAAAGCAGCAAGAGCAGAAGCCTGAGCTGATCCCTGTGTGAGCTGAGGACACTCGACCTTTCGGTGGCCAGTCTGGTTGCAATGAAAGAAAATCGAAAATCCCTTGGGACAGTCCTTTGCCATATGCCCCTCCATGCCACATTTGTAGCAAATCCCTGCTCGGCAAGATCCCTCATGACTTTTTCCACACCTGCGACAAGTGCGGCCCTTCTGGCCTCCTGCTCTCGAATCAGCGGGCTTAGCCCGCTTCGTCGCCGACTGTGACTGCACCGGCCTCCTGTCTCTCCCCTGATGCTCTCCCTCCTCTCTGGTCTGAATCTCCAACTCAACCTCTCTCTTCCTGGCATTGGTCTGCAACTCAGCCAATGTCCGATATGACGATTTTTCCATGAACTCCCGAATATCCCTCCTCAAGATGCTCAAATATCGGCTCACACGTGCCTGTTCAGTAGACACGTGCTCAAGGAAAAACAGCGTCGTCTCATGAAACATCCTCGTAATCTCTGTCACTAATTTTGTCTTATGCTAGAGAGACAGAAGCTCGTGGGCCAAACGTTCCTTCTCGACCTGGGGAACATACTCATCTGTGAACAGCTGGGTAAACCTCTCCCAAGTCACTGCAGCATGATCTGCAGGAGTAAAGTCAGTCGTCACGAACTTCCACCAGTCCTTCGCTCCCAAGCGAAGCTGGTTCAGCGCAAACCGAACTCTCAAATGCTCTAGGCATGAACACGTATAGAAACACCCCTCGATGTCGGAGATCCATCTCATGGCATAAATCGGGTCCTGGGTCCCGTCAAACTCTGGTGGCTTCGTGTTGTTGAACTCCCGAAACAACAACGAGTCACCCCGTTGTGGCCTCGCAGCAGCTGCGGCAGCGGCAGCAGCAGCCTCCGTCACAATACCATATCGCTCATCAAATGTATCAATCAACATGGTCTTAATAGACCCGAACATCTCTGGTATGGCCTCTCTAATAGCTGCGGCCACCTCCTCAGCAATGATCCTGCGGATCTCCTCGTCACTAGTACCACTACGCCCGGGGTTGTTGCGAGTAATCACCATAGTGTCTCTGAAACACAAATACGAAAATCATCAGAGACTAGCTCAAGCACACACACCATTACCCACCCCTACATGATCCTTAGTATCCTAAGGTTATTACTTGGGTCGAATAAAGATCCGGTGCTTTCAGTAGTACGGGCCCAATACTACCTTCCACACCAACCTGTAGTCGCCCCAAGTCCTCCTCCTAGGATCCTAATTCACAAGTACTCTATCCCTCACGGGTATCAAACTACTCTCTCAGTAGATTTCTCAATGCACATCTAGGTATCTCTCCTAGATCACTCCTCGACTCAAAGCTCTCTCTAAAAGGTTCCTGCTAGGTACTCCTACTCAGCACATACACAGAGCAAATAGCAGATAATATTAATCAATAGCATCCTCTAGGCTAAGGCATCATGAATCAGGAAACTCTAGCTCTAAATTCCTGAAATACCTAGCCTATCCTCTAGCATGAAACTCTAATATCTCATAAGTATCTCATAATATAAACATGTAATGGTATTTTGGGAAATCACCGTTCGGGCTCTGGCTGATTACACATACTGCTTCATCTCGTTTTCTCATAAAAGCTCTTACTCGTTTTAGAAAAATCATTTCTTTTTTAAAAAATTTTCTCAAATCCTCAGTTTGAGTCCAGGCATACCCGAGAGTACATCCGAATCCCTCAAACCAAGGCTCTGATACCAACTTGTAACACTCTAAATTTCCAAACAAAATTTTTCATTTTTAAAAACCACACAAAACACAATCCCACATTTCCCAAAACCCAAATGTATAAGTAGTTCAAAACACAAGACAACAGAATGTTTGATAATATCCCAAAATCCTCAAAACAACATAATCTCAAGCTGGTGTGTACAATCAAGCCGGCACCTTCCCGCGATCCTGAGAGGTACCTCAAACACATTTCACACAACACTGTAAGCACGAAGCTTAGTGAGTTCCCCAAAATATCACACACAAATAATTAGCCTCTCATGGCTATATCTCAATAAGGGCCCTCCGGTCATGTGTCTCAATGAAGATCCTCCGGTCTCACAGCTCGGGTCGGACCCTCCAGTCCGGTATCTCAGTGAAGACCTTCCGGTCTCACAACTCGGTTTGGACCCTCCGGTCCTAAATCAACAAGGCACAGAATAACATACAACATAAATCACAAAGACAAAATGCATGATATCAAAATAACTCAAAATAGGCACATAAGATCCTCCGCTCAGTAAATCAAATAAGACCTTCCGGTCAATGACTCATATAATACCCTTCGGTCACACAGTATTACCACTCAGGTAAGTATAGTGAGAAGACTCACCTCGTACGTAAGCAAGTAGGTCTCGTACTCAACGATCGGTCTAGACTCCGTCTACATATCATATCATCTCTAATTAACACTTTATAACAACAACCCTAAAAATGTTAAGCTAACCCCTTTTCCAAATCTCAGAAAGGGTGAAAGACCATTTTACCCCTCCATGGTCTCCATAATCCATAACTTGACCAAACCCTAAAAGTCAACGAAAGTCAACACTCGAGTCAACAGTCCATGTTGACCCAACTCGTCAAGTGCATCTATGTGACTCGTCGAGTTCCTCCTGTTCTCAGAAAATCGGGAAAACTCCAACTCAACTCGCCGAGTTTGCACGTGTCCAGACTATTGGGGAAAACCCTAACACCAACTCGTCGAGTCCTTTCAGTCCATTCTCTCATTCAGACGTTTTTAAGCAGAACTAAGGCCCCATACTCTAGATCTAGCCTTCTAAGGCTGAAGTATCACGTAAAGTTGCAAGCTTTAAGTACATGCATGGCATCTAGGGCTCAAAATGCCAAAACAAAGCTCTATAGAGGGTTTAATGCATGAAAGTTGGCCAATAGCTTGATAAAGCTTGAATCTTTAGGCCCAAGGGACCTCATATTGTCTAGATCTGAAGTCTCATCTTCAAGGCATGCTCAAACAACTAAAGGACTAAAGAGAAGATGGAATGGCCCTAAACTCCCTAGTGAATAGATCTAAGGTGATAGCTTTTTACCTCCAAATGGCAGCTAACACTGAAGGAATACTGGATCCAAGGGATCCTTCTCGTTCCAAGCCTTTTTCTCCTCCAACTCCTTCAAAGAATGCGCCAAGTCACACACTTTTAGCCTCTCTCTCTCTCTCTCTCACAAATGATACCAGCTTGTTTAGGGTTTCTCTTAGGGTGCTAAAGTGATCAGGGAAGCAGAATGAAGGGTTTAAGGTTCTTTAAATAGGATGCAAACCCTGAAAATTAGGGTTTTCACACTCAGCTCCTACTCGTCAAGTTGGGGTCCTCCAACTCGTCGAGTAGACTCTAAAAATCACACGGCTATCTCCATCTCTACTCGGCGAGTTGGGGCCTCCAACTCGTCGAGTTGCCCTGTCAAAATAAACATAATTAATTAAATATTATACATGGGATTCGGGATGTTATAGACATGTTAGACTTCTAGCTATCCTCCTAATGGGCCAGAAGGCTTACGACCTTATTCCCTTATGGTCAAAACATATCAATGGGAGAGACTAACTAGCCTAAACAAACATTCATACCTTAATAGTACACATCCAAACTACCATACTGGACATACGATGACACACACAATATAGTGAGAAGACTCACCTGAACCAAAAGCTAGAGAATCACAGCTACACGTGCACACTCGCAAGAACCGGTCTCACAAACCACGTAGATACAAATTAGAGGTCAAACCTCAGTCTACAACTTAAACCCTCTAAGTCTGAACAAAAGTCAAAATGTTAAAAAAGTCAATGATTAATTGGTCAAATTCAATGGTCAACGGTCAGCACACTGCAACTCAGCTACTGGTCACATCACGACAAACCAGTCGTGAACCTAATTCAAATATCTAGTCGCGACTCTTCCTTGGTCACGTCGCACTTCTCAAGGCATATTTCAATTTCTCATTAAGCACTTAATCCCTTAAGATTAAAGCTCCAACATTCCATATCTCAATGAAATAGGGTGTTAATGAATAAAGTTTCCAACTTTTTTCCACTTGCATGTCCCTAACACCAACAACCCTAACCTAGGTCAAATAAGGTACCAAAATGCTACCAAATCCATGTATGGTCCAAATACGAGGACAAAGCTTATTTCTTCTCACCACAATGGGGTTCAAAGACTTCAATATCCAACATTTGATCTGGAGTTTTCAAACTCCATTCAAACATCAAGAAATGGTCCAAAACAAGCTAAAACTCCTAGGTCTACTATGCATGAAGCAAAAAACTTAAAACATGAATACTTACAACAATCCAGAATGAGCTTAAAAGGTTAAAATGTTTCTCAATCTGGCTTCTTGCAATACTAGTTCCTTGTTTTTACATCATATATCACCAAAAGCACAAACAATCAAGAAGAAGGCAAAGCGGGGCTAATGTTTCTTACTCTAGAGATGGATGCTAAAAATGATACAAAACCTAGGAGTTAGCACCATTACGTAAGGCCCAAAGCCCAGGATTAGGGATTAAGTTGATTGCAGCTTTGTAGGGCAACCCATATAAGGTCGCATCACTATTTAATGATGTGGCACGTGCCACAACCATCAACTAACTGCATCGTATACCTCCCCACAACCCAATTTAGAACTTAAAGAATGTCAAATTACAAATAACCCACCAGAAACCATGTGTTATAACTCTCACCCACTTGAAAAATATTTCATCCTCGAAATCCGCTACTACAAATCACACTAAATACTTCTCTCGTATTCTTCTATGGGATTTCCAATCCTAATTACCATTTCTCCTGAGTGTCCACTTCGCTCCCCAATTAAACTAAACAACAATGCTCAAAAACTCACAACCACCCAACTAGGAGCACAAAAACCATGATCTAATTCCTAGCAAGAACTTCCTAGGACTGAAGACTTATCGATCTGGAACCTTCGAGCTAGTACTCAAAACCGACCATCGATGCCTAACAAAAACTACTAACTGGTTCCTTGGGCACTTTATCCAGTATAACTCAAATAATATCATTTTTCCTAAAGCATGCCTCAAAAGGCTTGCTAGTATTGACTTACTGACAAGTTGACACCATTCTAAATACTCATCTTATCATTCACACAATTCCTAAGGACCACCTCATCATCCTTCAATGCACACAACTCTATTATACAACTCTACCTCACCCTCATACAACTCATACACAACCCCCATTTTAGATGTTCTTAGGCCGTGAGGCATATAACCCCGTAATTGGCATGAGTTTTCATCAAGATAATAAGAAAGAAGAACCATATTATTGGTTGGTGTACTCCTAACTAAGAAGAAGATACATGATGAAAGAGGGGAAGAGAGAGAAGCATGAGAGATATAGAGAAGGCTTCCACCCGATTGGGTGTGGCCTTTCGTGGTAAATACCACAAGAGAAAACGATTGTTGCACTGGGGATGGTGTGCACAACGGTTGCCCCCCTCCGGCTCATCACAGTGAGACCACCATGTTATGTATACCCCATGACCTTAGTGTAAACATAAAACGGACCATATAATTAAATCATTAAAATGTGGTAGACATGAAAAATACAGATTGGTCAAAGATGTTCTTGATGTGAAATAGTGGACAACCTGACATTTATGTGTGGGTCGATTCCTAGAACATTACATTGGTTTGGCTTTCGACGTAGTTGGATTGATATCTTGAGTGTGTATATGTTCAGTTGTGTGTGTGTGTGTGTGTGTGTGTGTGTGTGTGTGTGTGTATATATATATATATATATATATATATATATATATATATATATATATATATATAGTGAATTAGGATTCCTTATTTTAATATACTTTTTGGTTGTTAGATTTTTTTGGTTGTTAGATGACCTAAAATAGCCAATTTGAATAACAAATATATTTACTCTAATAAATGAAGGTTTTTTTTGCCACATGTTAGACTCTCATGCAATTTGTCAAATGTTATTTTGTGGTTATTTTGAATTATTTTATTTCCACATATCACTTTATGGGTTTTTCTATTTTAATAAATTCCACATAATACTTTAATGTAATAATTACAATAAATGTAGTAATAAATAAATATCAATTTCATTAATGGACTTATCTTCTTATTTCAAAATTCTCAAATTAAAGTTCATTAGTTTATTTTGTTTATTTATTTAAATTTAAAATATAAAAAAATCAATTTTAATAATTCATTATTTTTCTTATTTCTTATAAATCCAAAACTCTTAAATATACATTTATATTTAATTTTTTTAATTAACTCATGTAATATATGAGTCTTACACTTAATCTACTCTAATAAATAAAGGTTTTTTTGCTATATATCATACTCTCATTCAATTTGTCAAATGTCATTTTTTGGTTATTTTGAATTATTTTTTTTTTACATTTAATTTTATGAGTTTTTCTATTTTAATAAATTTCACATAATACTTTAACGTAATAATTACTATAAATATAGTAATAAATGAATATCAATTTTATTAATGGACTTACCTTTTTATTTCAAAATTCTCAAATTAAAGTTCATTAACTTATTTTGTTTATTTATTTAAATTTAAAAGATTAAAAAAATCAATTTTAATAATTCATTATTTTTTTATTTTCTAATAAATCCAAAGTTCTTTAAATATCTAGATCTTTATATTTAATTTTTTTAACTAACTCATATAATACATAGATATTACACTAATGATATAATAAATATAAGTCAAAGTTAAAAAATTACTCACGATCCACTCCATTTTTTTTGAGTGTTTTTGTTACCACCAGACATACAAAGATCCACGTATAGGCATATGATGTAGACAATAAATGACTATAGACTTTGGGCAAAAAACAATACGATGATACGAAATTAATAAAAAGTAGAGAATCGTTAGTTAGGATTAAAAATCCGGAGACTAGAAACCAAATACGGTCTTGAGACTAAAAACCAAATACTACAAAACACAATTACAATAAGAAAAAAACCTCTGATAAAACCCTAAAGCAAAAGAAAATATCCGGAAGTTTTAACTGTGACAAGGTCTTAGTTTACGCTTTCATCTTTCAAGATAGGCAAAGTCAATACCCGAACCCATAACCCTTGAAGGATGTTGATCACCGTGCTTTCTTGTATCCGTTACTTCAGATTGACAGAATCACCACACTTCAATGGGTCGTTTTTAGGTGCGTTCTTGACTTCTTCCATTTTGTTCAAAAGATGAAAGAGTGAACACTGCCTGTCTACATCTTCATCTCCACTTCCCTTAAACACTCTCTGCAATGCCCACAATCAACGCTTAATAAAATTAAAAATAATTAAAAATGAGGGAATAAGTAAAGTAATAACCTTCAACCGAAGAAAGATGACAATTGTACCTTTAAAAAAAACCCCATGAATGTCTTCATGGAGACGCTACTGCAGCTTTGATCCTTTCGACTGTGCATTTGATAAGACTATTAACTGTTGCTACCGATCCAAGTGATAATTTCGCTGTAGGAACCGAATCTACCAAAATCTGAAATGCCACCGTTAGTAATGATCCACCAGTTCCTAACTCAGGAATTCCTCCTTGATCTTGTCCAGGTCCATCAGGAAGTATAGCAAATCCAGATGGTAACAAAGCAACGTAATCTGGATCACCCCCACTTAACACGACATTCATGGCTACAATATCTACTGGAGCATATATAACATAAGATCCCGTAGAATCACTTGAACTCTCTTGTAATATGAGCATGTTGCTTTGGCTTGAATTCGCACTCTATAATATTCACAAGTCGTCAAATGTCAATGAACTGGTTAGAATATTAGATAACTACACATATAGTTTTCTAGACCTACGTTCATGATGAGGATGAAACTTACATTAACACGAAGAAGAGAAACAGAGTTTCCTGGATCACGACCATTGGCAATGTGTGCCATTTCTTGAACTAGTCCACCATTTGAAAGAATGTCCCACTGGTTATAGCAAAGATCATAGAGTAATTAACGATTTAACGCCATGATATGAAGATTAAAATCATAAAAGTCTCTAAAGTTGTCTTCAATAGTTACCTCGCTCCTAGAGTTCTCATCCCTTAGAAAATCAAAAACCCGTTTTGGTTGAACCGGTATCCAGAAGGAAGTGGCAGCACTCAGCACAATACCTGGAGGTCTTCCCGGGTCGTCCATACTCTTCCGGGTCATAACCCGGACATCATCGGCCCCACTACCTGACAGAGTTGTCCATGTGTGTGCAGTTGAAGCTCCGACACCGCTGCAAAAGCTCAAAACCATTCTCTCAGCCAGCTTCAGCATACTCTTTCTCCCTTCTGGAGTGGTTATCACTGTCGAATGAAATAAACAAATCATTGAAGATTGAAGAATCACATATTTTGTGACACCAAATCATCTGAATTTTGTTAAGAAAAAAACCAAAATTATTAATTTGTAGATTAGTGCTAACCTCCCACATCTCCTGCAGGAATGTTGTTAGCCATTGCGCTAGCAAGACGCTCACATTGTCTATCCAAAGTTGCTACCCATCTTTTTGCACCAAATGCAAGGCCGGAGTTAACAAGTAACCTATAGATACTGTGAACAGCTCTGTCATCGACTTCAACATGTTCCACCCAAGTGACCTATAAATAAAAAACAAATACGTACGTTGATAACCTATATATACATTTTCATTTTGTAGTGAGGTTTCTCCTTTACTAAATCTTTGGAATCTTTAAATATTGTGTAGAAATTGTACGTACCTTTGAGTACCCATTGGGAAGTTCTTGAATCAAGCAACCAGAAGGCCTTCTTCTACATCTTGAAATTGATGAAGTCCGCAAGTTGTCCAAAGATACATCGACTACAGCCCAAGTACCATCGGCGTGTTGTTTGCAGTACCTCACAAAGTAGTTTTCTCGGGTTGGAACAAGTGGTGAAGGAACCTGATACTCCGCTGTCATCTGACAAATGAAAAAGAAATCGAATGGAAATGGAAATGATAATGTAATAGAATGAGTGAACTATGTATGAAATGTATTTTCCTATGATTTTTTGTTGTGCATATAAATGTAATGTTACTAAGTCGTACATTATTTAAATGTAATAATGAATTATTTTATTTACAGAATGTAAAATTAAATATAGCAAATGCTTATTAAATTAATAGAAAATGCCATAAAAACCACTCTAGTTTTTTTTTCTTTAGTTTAATTAACCACCAAAAGATTTTTTTTTTTAGCAATATGAGTTTATTTATGTTTTTTCAATGAAAACCAATTTATAAAATTTTGAAATTTATAAAAATCACTATTAGTTGGAAATTTTTAGACTTAACCTTTCAAATAAAACTTTGTTTTTCGATTTAATTTTTAAAAAAGAACCATTTTCAACCTTAAAAATACTTTTCCATTTTTTTTGCAACCATTAATGGAATAAAACTTACTGTTTCATTCTAAAAAAAACACTCATGTGTATAAACTAGATATAAATTATTTATGTGGTTAAACATTAAATAAATAAATAAATCCAAACAGGGTCATTTTCATGAAATTTGGCCTCCAAATACCATTATAATAAAACAAATAATTTATATTTTAAAAAAATTGCAATATAATTAAAATAGTGAAACTAAAAAAGATTTGCTTCGTATATATAGTAATTCATATACAGATAAATAAATAAATAAAGTTATATTGCACTTTTTTGCCTACCAATAAGGAAAATTACCCTTTAGGTAAGATAAAAAAATTAACAAAATACAAGAAATCATTTCTCTTTTAAATGGTATATATATATATATATATATATATATATATATATATATACTCCATTACCAAATAAACAAGTTTTTATTCCAATTAAATGAACCATTAATTTTTATGATTTGAAACCAAACTTGCTTACCACTTGGAGAGCTCCATTGTAATTGCCAGCAACTCCAGTTGACAGCACTTCCAGGGTCATTGCTCTTGAAACGATGCCAGAAAACACATTCGACCACTGATTCTGAAAAAACCACAAAGAGTGATCAGATCATATTCAATTAATATTTCAACTTAAAAAATATTTATTTTCATCAAATTAGAATTGTACCACATCCATTAGAATTTCAACAAGAGTGATATGATTCATGATGACAACCGCAGATTCCCTTGAAGCCTCGGACTTCAATCCCAATGGTTTTGGACCAATCCCTCGGGGAAATGTCCTCAAGTACTCATCTTCACTCAAAGTCTCGGATGAGTTATCCGAGCTTGGAACCCACAAGGGTTCACCCGCATGAGCCATTCTTATTAGCTCCTCCATCGCTGCAACTGCTAATTCGATTATGATTGGTTTGTCAGCTTCAGTTGGGCCTGAAACTGACCGAAGAAGGTCATTCGCACCAAACATATCTCCAACCATAGTCTGTTGTGGGCTAAAGCTAGACACCCCAAGGTCAAGTGAGCGAGTTGAACCATGAGGCGACATATTTGGGTAACTCAACATTGGTTTTCCAACATATTTTGCAGCTATTCCCGATATCCTATCAATCTTTAGAAAAAAATAAACCAAATTAGTTGAATACTCAAGCTATCTTTGAATTAACTATCTTGATACAAACATGGTGAAATTTCATATACCTCTTCACGTAGCCGAGCATTTTCTATCCTCAAATGTTGTTCGTCAAAAGACATCTCTCCAATAGCAGCAGGACCTCCACAATTTGGACAAGTAGCATTCGCAAGGGCTTCTTTGTAGCGTATGTTTTCAGATCGTAGCTTTTCATTTTCATTCCTCAACTGTGTGTTCTCATGGCGTTCGTGTTGAGCCTAAATCAAGAAGAAACAACTTTGGTATCAAGCTAAGTTTAGTATGTTAGAAAAGTTGTATAAATTAACTGGAAGCTGATATTTCCTGATTACTATATGCTATATTTTGGGAATAATAGCTGTAAAACGTAATTTAGTGATCACCTTCATTTGAGTGCGTTTATTTTGGAACCAAAACTTGACTTGCAAAGGCTCCAAGGTTAATCTTCTGCCAAGTTCCTTTCTTTGCTTATCATCTGGATGTGGGCATTCTTTGAAAAACCTACACAAAAGTGTGAAGAAATCAATCAATTCCAACTTTAAATTGTAAAACACCCAGGAAGGTGTTCCTGTATGTTCTACTACACCAAATCTTGATTTACCCATATAAAAAAAATAAGAAAATATCTGTTAGGGTTAATTAATTAGCAAAAGAACATACGATTCCATTTCTTGGATTTGATGTTGAGTGTGACGATGGTAACGTTTCTTTTTGTTGGGTCGTTGATTAGGATCTTGTTCATCGCCGGAGTGAGCTTCCATGATATCAGTGCCGGATTTGCTCTCATAATCATCATCTCTTAACATGTCGAGTTCATTTTCTTGGGCTTTATGGCTCATATCAAGAATATGATGATGACTCTCAAACATATTCGGTTGAAACATCTTTCTATTCACCTCTTTCTAAGGGGTTTTACTTGAAGTATCGTATACAAATCTACAAACAGCAAACTACGAGTTACGAAATGGTCATTAGATATTAATATTTTAAAGAAATTCAAGGAAAAAAAAACGGTGAGATCAAGAGAACATAAGAAATGGAATTAGACCATGGGAATTTGCATAAACCAAGGGACTCAAATGAATTTATTCGGGGTTAACAGATCTATGGTTTTCTGTGAGAAAAAAGTCAACTTCAAAAGCAAGAAAAGTTGAATACCATTCTCTCTCTCTCTCTCTAAAATACTTTTTAATTTATCGAAAAGGATTATGGTTGAAAATAACAGAAAGAATTAAAGAAGTTATGTCAACTAAGCTCATCAGCAGATCTCCAGATTACTTCACTTTTCGTTTTACAAATTAAATAAAAAAAATAAAACTAAAATTTCTATGAGGCTATGAGCAACAACTTAATGGATGAAACCAAGATTGTGTGAAGAAGATGAAGAAAAAGAAGAAAGAAAATAAACCGAAATTTGTCACAGGACACAAACCTTATCACGGAGAGAAGTTTAAAACACAATCAAAACCAAACCATTGTTATTGATCGTTCTTAACATTACAGAAAAAATAATATAGACATGATCCGACAAAAAAAATATATGTTTCTGAACATTCACAAACCCTAGCCAAAAAATTCTCTCTCTAGAAAGAGAGTTTCTTTTGGTTTTGGGTTATCTTTTTGGTAAATCAACTGAGTGAATGACTTAATATGAAGAGTAAAAAAGGACTAGAATTGACAAATACAAACAGTTTTTGGACTTTTTAGCAAATAAAGACAATGTCAAAGCTCCAATCCATCTTTCTTCCTTTTACGTATTCCATCCAAAGACCCAATTAGAGAAAATCTTGCCCAAAAAACCTTCATTTCACACAGTGATATCTCCATAACATCAAACGTTAAGTAACGGAAAAAGTGAGAGAAAAAAGGAATTGTTTGTGTGCCGAATCGAAAAGACACCAATAACATCAGCAAGTCAAGAAAGGTGGTATATATATCTATACGCAACAAACTTACTGGCTTTTTTATCTTGCTTTTGTAGAGTACTCCAGTGTAAAAGAGTGTAAAGGGTCAACGGAAAACCACTTTTGACAGGGTAAAAGAGTGGTTTTCAGACGAGGGTTTGATTGATGATATACCTTTCTTGTGAATATAATTTAAGGAGAGAGAGAGAGAGAGAGAGAGAGAGAGAGAGAGAAACCGATGAGAAAAAAGAGGAGATTATGAAGCGAGGGAGAGAGAGAGAGAGAGAGAGAGAGAGAGGAAAGGAACAGGTGGGAGAATTGAAGAAGTTGCAACCAGAGAAAGAGGAGTTAATGCCGAGCGTATTGAGAGGATGCAATTGCATTTATGGACGATTCAAGTTTTTATTGCTTTCTATAGAGAGAGAGTGAGAGAGAGAGAGAAAGAGTTTTAATGCGATCTTTATGTTCAAACTCTCCATCACACACACACTAGCTCTGTATAAATTTGTATGTATGCCTGTATGGTGAAATATGAAATTATCGATTTTACGATTTTATGTGTAACTCCAACAGATTTCAATTTCAATTCCCTGTGTATTGAAGTTAATTCTCAAACCAACTCTATTCCATCTCCGGCTAGTGCTTTTATTAATTTTGCATGGGTACCTGAATGTGTAAATTTGTATCGCTTAATTACTTACAATATTAACAAATATATATCATTAAAAAAATAGCCAAATATTCTAATGATTTAGCAAAATAAACAAATATATATCATTAAAAAAATAGCCAAATAATCTAACTATTTAGGCTGCTAGGTGTGGGCCCGTCATTTTTAGAGAAAAAAAAAACAGCATTAAATGAAGGTTGTGGTGGTAACGGAAAACAACGTGCATGCATATAACGTCCAAAAACGGTGAAGATGGGCGGTGTTTGTGCGTTATAACGCGCAAAAACGCCCTGGTGGGCGTTGCCAATACCCTGTAGTCTTAGTCAAAATTAGCCAATAACATTATAAGATGTTAGGGTTGGTAAAACTCTTATGGACAAATATCGGTCGGCCATCAACGACTAGTTGCAGACCAGTCGAAATGCTTTTTTGCAGAACCCGACTGTAACTCAATAGAGTGAGTAAGAAACCTTATAAAGATAACAAAAATTATGATTTTTTTTAGCCACTCAAATTGCATATCATTAGGCTCACAAGTGATTTGGACATAATCACATGATATATCACCTTAAAAGCATGCAATTTGGGCCCAAATTATATAAACCTCAAAACTTGAAGCAACTTGCATTTTTCAGTTTGAAGAAATCCTTCTTACTCTCTGTGATTAACTCCACCAAAACTTTGTAAATTATCTACTTATTTTATGTTTTATTCGTGTTTAATATATTTAGGATGTGTTTATATATAGTTTTAGGAAAATAATGTAAATGATAGAAAACTAAGAGGAAATCTCAGTTAATAGGTATTAAATCGCAAGTGATTTTTTTTTTGGAATCTATCCATCACTTGTTTCATGATTGTGATGTAGCCGTCCAACTGACACATAAAGTTTTTCTTTGGTGGGGCATTACGGTTTGTAACCGACGGTTACAGAATATGGTGGAAAACTTTCAAGGAAATTCGAAGGTTATCAAAGCCTTTGATGCAGTAGTAGGGGCTTGCTATGGCGTGCTTTTAAGCTTCAGGAATAAACTTGTTTATTTTATCACGTTAAGCCTAAGCAAAGTGTAATCTTTGACTCTGTAGTATACTTTTCATTTTTTGTTATGCCAATAGGAAGAAGTCTTGTAATTTTTCGTGGACTAAGTCGTTGAATACCCCTCATATTGCTTCTTCCAATATGTAATTGTGTTTCTGTGTTCATTCCAGTTTCTTGTTGTGTTTTTGGTTGGTACTAAGAATTGTTGTTGTTCAAAAAAATAGATACATCTCAGTGCAATATCAATATCAGAAATAAACGAAATAAAAAAAATACATTGTCAAGTTAGAGAATACAGATTGTTGTATGGACCAGAGGAGTTTTCTTTGATAACAAGATTTCATTTCGGTTGGTATTAGAAAAAAGCACAATATATTTAGAAAACCTATCATATTTCAAAACAAAACATCTAAGTTTCGAAAACATCTATTCCCAGGAAAAAAAACGTACACTTTGTTAACCATAACCGATCTTAGAAGTTTAGTAATGAACAATGGATTTTTCAACATTTTCGACAATGATGTCGTGAGAACATGTATTTTTTTTTTCACTTTGTCTCGAGGGTTTTTGAAGAAAGAAGAAAAAGATCTTATAACTAAATAATTGCTTTGTTTGATCGATAATAAATAGAACATATACAACGTTTTTATATTAAATTTTTATAAATTGTTATATATTATATTTTTATATTATACGTACGTATGGGGTAGTTATATATGGGAAAATAACTATGTAGATCTTGAAACTTAGAGGAAAATTGATGAGTATTTCCGATTAAATAGCCACTAAAAGTATCAAAATACATGTTTGGATTTACTAATCTATTTATAAAGTTTGGGAAATAGTAGACAAACACACACACACACACACATATATATATATATATATATATATATATATATATATATATATATATATATAGTATTGAACTTACTTTTAAAATATTAACATACCATGCAAATAATATGTTAGGTAAAGATTTGGGATATGTTTCCATATATACATGCAAAGTTTGTGTTGAGTAGGAACAAAGATACATCGAGGATAAAACGTTGGCACGCGCTAAGCAAATTGAAATGGGAAATCGTTCTCGACATTTTAAATGTTAATGAGGTTCGTTTATATATATATATATATATATATATATATATATATATATATATATATATATATATATATATATATATATATATATATTCGTGGGAAGGAACTTGGATGAGTCGTCTCAAGTCCTTTCCCATGAGTGCAAGAACTTTAGGAGATATGAGGTATGATCCTATCTGGTCAATCTTATTCGAGCAATATTCAATATAGACATTCACACGAGCCATCATCACTTACAAGTAACCTAAATTTAAAAAATCATGAGATTTGGATATGAATATTAGAGATATTGTTTTGAAAGAAACCATGATAAAACAACCTAGACATCATGACATAAATATTGACAATTTTTGGTAAAACATTGATTTTGGTGAAGAACATGCATATATATATTTTTCTAAATTGTTTTATTAGGATACAAATTTTGAGTATGAAAATTTTAATTTAAATGTAAAAAATTAAATTTAGGGTTATGATAATTAACCATCACCCAATGAAATGAATAATTTTGTTTTTGAATATTGGTCTACTGCACCAAAATTAGATGAGAGGGTTACATAAAGAGTGGTTACATGAGTCGGGGTTAGATGATGTCAAGGGTAAAATCAAGTCATCATGTATGTCCATTTTAAAACTCATGAGGTCAGGCAGAGATGTCAAGGATATAAAAAGGAATTACACATTTAACTTTTCTTTTTAAAATACAATTTTGACCTAAAATAACATTTTTTTCGTTCACAATGGTATTTTAAAAACAAAAGTTATAGTTTGTTAATTTTTCATGAAGTTTTTAGTGTAATGATATTTTTAAAACATTGTACACAGATATTCGTTACCTTTTCATAAATTTTTTTCGCTCATAATTTGATAATCATTTTTTGTTGTTTTCCATTTTTCATTTTTAACACTTGTTTCTTACCTAAAATACATGAAATTCATTAATATTACAATATTAATAATTGCACATCAATATAACTGTATTTAAGAGGGTAAATGTCACTGTGACCCAATCATCTTTCTAGTTATGGTTTAAATGGTTCCTATTGTTTTTTTTTCGCACTTGAGAGGAACCAAGTTTTACTTTACCGGCTAAGTTGGTCCAGTTACCTGTTTTAACAGGTAAACCATACACGTAATAAGCATATTCAGCAAGTGAGTTGAGTCTGAGTTAACTTGTATACATGTCACTAAGTTGTGACCGGTTCCTTGCTTGGGGCCTAAGGGTCACTGTGGACCCATCAGTCCATAAAAGCAATGGCTTATTCGATGAAACCCTAAATCTTCAATACCCTTTTCCACTAAAGGTTACCGACAATCCGACATAACCTCGATACTTCGCTTTCACGTGAGTCACGATGGCGACCCCACCACCACTTTCACCAGATTCAATATCTATAAATTCACGAGACCGTCTCAACTTCGGCGATTTGCATACGATTTATTGTGATTGTGGAGCTGAAATTGCAGAGCAGAAAATGGAAGTCGCCCGTTTGAAAGAAGAAATGGGTCGAGATTTGGTGTTAAGCAGGGTTGAGTCACTCGCATTGCATCGTCGGATTGAGCGCACGGAGAAAAAGGTGACTTCGTTGACTGTATTAGTGATTGGACTTGTGATTGTGACTTTTGGTTTTATGGTGGAGAAGTTTCTTCGTATCGTGAACCCCTGATATGTTGGTGTTTATGTTGGTGGTTAGTACTGTTTGTGTTGATTATGTATGGATGTGTCTTCTTTTGGTAGTATAATGCTTTGTATTAGGGTTTATGTGTATGTTTTGGCGAAGGTGATTGAAGACATGTCTAAGCACATGCAATTTTGTATAAAGTAACATTGTAACCAGGTTTATTTAATGTAAAAATAGTACTTAATGGAAATTACAGTTAATTAGTGTGAAAGAGGGTAATTTCGTCATTTCACAATTTACCCTTACATATACTCATGTTTCAGACACATATGTGGACTTAATAAGCTTTCTTTTGCTCTCCTGTTCTTCTTACCGGTCAAGTGACCTCACTGAAATGAAGGGTTCGATGAAATCAGTTGAATGCCCGTGTGGATGTGAAGCAATATTACGAACGTCAACTACTAAATACAACCCTGGCCGACTCTTTTATGCTTACCCCAAAAAGGTAAATGTAAATTGCATGTTAACTGTTGACCTAGATTTTGATAATTTGTTTCTGGGTTTGGTAACTTAATCCATAACAAATAATAACTTCCACTGTAGGGGCCTCGTGATGGCTTCATATGTTGGGCAGATGAAGTGGAGAGTACGATCACGACTGGTGACACAACTTTGGTTACAAATTTGGTTCTGGCAAATAAGAAGCTTCAATCTGATGTTAGAAAGATGAAGTTATGGTTATTTCTAAGTTGGGCTGTTTTTTTTTGTGGTATTAGTCTACAAGTTGTAATGGGTATGTAATGGGTTTGAAATCCCATTCCTATTAAACATGGTTTCCTTTCCTATTAAGATGAAGTTATGGTTAATTCTAATATGGTTTCCTTTCATGTTTACCAATGTATTTGTAATGGGTATGTAATGGATTTGTAATCCCTTACATGTTTACCAATGTATTTGTAATCCCTTTCCTATTAAATAAATGAAAGTGCCCTGTTATTGTGTGTCATTGTTTTTTTTGTGTTACTAGTGTACATAAAATAACATTCAACAAACACATACCACATAATACTACTACGAAACACACAACATAAAACACTTACACCCATGATTGTGCATTACATTCAAACATGCAAATAACAATAAACGTATGGGACCACACATAGCCTTTCACTTCACCAACATAGTACTACATGAAACAAACTTAAATAACACATCAAACAACCAACCTAGTCTTAACACAATACCAAATAGCAATTATGTCTATTCAATATTCATTGGATTGTCACCTGAATTTCCTTCTCCATTTTTCCCTTCAACCCTTTTTGCCAATTTTTTCTTTATAATTCTCTCCGATTGCTTCCATTTACATGCAACTGTTGTTTTTGAACCACTTCCTTCTTCTTCATTACCACCTTCAGATTGCTTCCGTTTACGTCCAACAGTTGTTTTTGAACCACTTCCTTCCTCTTCATTACCACCTTTAGTAGTTGATCTCTTTCTCTTTACCTTGAGTTTTTTGGGCTTCTCAACTTTAGGACATGTAGCCTTGTTGTGACCAACTTGTTTACACACACTACATAGAATTTTCTTCTCAACCTTTGACACAGTGTGTCTAGTAGTCTTTTCTCCTGGGTCCTTCCTTCTATTGACTTTAGGCCTGCCTGGAATTTTCCTTTTCAAAGGTGGCAGTGGTGGTATGAAACTGGTACTTGGCCACATATTGCTGCCATTCATCCCTCTCAGTGGATACTTGTAAGCATTTCTATAAGCTCCAAAGAACATGAGATCCACATAACTTCCGACATCTATGTTTAGGTAACTAATAGTTGCAACTGAGTGCACACACCCATGCCCATTTAGTTGCAAACTCTACAAGAGCATGTCTTCTTGTCTAAGTCAACGACATAAGACTCTGCTAAGTTTCTTGTCTCAAATTGGTTCAAACCAGTTGGTAAAACCTGCCAATATCTAATAACATTGTCTAAAAGTTAGTCTAAGTTAAGTATTCTCTATGATGTTAACAAACACAAAGTAGGTTTACCTTTGAGCTTTTTTCAATTGATTCAGTAATGATGTAATTGATGGACATGGTTCAAAATCTGGCCATGAACTGCCTTTCATGCTCAAATGAAACTGCATTTCCATAACATACAATCTAATCTCTTCAAGCATTGTGATGATTGGTTTCTTCCTTGCATCTCTTATGACATTGTTAAAGCTCTCCGACAACCCATTCTCTACAGCATCACACATCTTGCCCTCCTCAAAATAAGCTTTACATCATGATTGTGGGTTTTTTTCTGTTAGATACTCAAATGCTGAATGATTGAGAAGTTGTATTTCCTTCATTGCTGCATTGTGTAAAGGCTCAGTATATGCCTTGCATGCCTTCCAAAACATCTTCTCATACATTACTCCGGGGAATCTTTTCCTAAAGTTGGCAACAACATGCCTTGCACACTGTCTGTGTTCAACACTAGGCAAAATCTCCTTCACAGCTTCCAATAGTCCCTTCACATTAAGAATTGAATTGGTAAAATAGTATAGGCAACTTTCATTAATAAATAAAATACAACTAAGAAACATACCTTATGCTGATCTAACATCAATGCAATTCCAAAACCATTGTCCATTCCTAAGTCATCTTTTAAAATTTCCAAAAACCATTTCCAATTCTCTTTGTTTTCAACACACACAACTGCCCATGTAATTGGAAATATATGATTATTAGCATCCCTTCCAACTGCAGTTATTAACTCTCCAGTACATATCCCCTTAAGGAAACATCCAGCCAGGTTAATTACTCTTCTACAACTGCCCCTCCACCCTTGCTTTAGTCCCTCAAAACATACATAAAACTTACTAAAATAATTTTTCCCATCTTGCATAGTATTGACATCCATTTTCACAGTTGATCTTGGGTTTGATCTTCTTATCTCCTCACCATATGACCAAAGCTTTGAATAGTGCTCAACCAATGTGCCTTCAATTAGCTCAATAGCATGCTTTTTTGCTCTCCTGCATTGACCCATACTTACATCTATACCAAAAGCCTGTTTCACCTCTTCCCTAAGCATCCTAACACTCATTTTCTGTTTTTGTAAGAACTCAGTTGTAAAATGGCTACCAATCCAAGCATAGCTAACAATTGATCCAAGTTTGAAATTTCTAGCACAATTATGCTCTTCTAGAAGGGACTTAATCTGGAAAGAGTTTTCTTCACTCATCCATGAAGCCCATAGCCTAAACTTACACTGCCCAGAACAACATTTAACTAAAAGTCTTCTACTGTTATTTTTTTTGTAGCACAACTGATACCCATTAGCAACAGCATAATTACATAACACAAGCTTTAACTGTTTTGGACTATGAAATCGCATTCCTAACACAGGTTTTTGTTTTTTCCAATGCACATTTTCATTGTATGTAGTAACCTCTTCAATATTTACCTCATTTTCTTCCATTTGAAGATATGGATCCTCATGAGGTGGACTGTTTGGAGTTGACTGCACTTTTGGGCATAGCTTGCTCAAAAACTCATCGTTAATGGTCTTATTCATTGGATTGCAATCTACGTGTTCAAGGTCATCGTGTACATTACCTTGCAGTTCATCTGGGCCATTCTGCACAAATCCATCATAATGATTGTCTTCTACAACGCTCTCATCAACTTGCTCATCAATAATCCACTGTTGGACATTCACACCTAGATGATCCATATATACATCCACGACACAACCAGCAGCATACCCAGCTTCGATGAAGTCCTGGTAGTCTATTTCACTAGCCAAGATCCTCAATCCATCAGGAAAGTCTTTTCCAGGCATGCAAAAAAAAACATTTACACACATTTCATTTGCAAATCTTTGTACGAAGTTAACAAACTCGTTCCTGTCCATTCCATCAAAATCAACATCTTCGAACCTCTGTTCTGCTCCATCCGTATAACTAATTTCGGGGTGCCTTGTAAAAAACCCAGCAAAGTGAAGATCGATCTTCATGTAAACCGCCACGACAACGTGATTTTGCAGACAAAAAATACGACAAAAAGGGGAAGAAGACAATGAGGGTTTTTATATAATGTCTCTTGTAGGGCAAGCTCAGTAAACGAGCAGGTTACATGGCAGCTTAGGTGGATTAATTTCGATGACGTGTGTACCTAATATGCTGAATAGGATAAAGTTAACCGGCTCAACCCTTCCACTTTGAACAAAATGGCTTTAAAAACTGTTTTTTAAGTCTTGGTTCCTCTCAAGTGCGAAAAAAAAACAATAAGGACCATTTAAACCATAACTAGAAAGATGGTTGGGTCACAGTGACATTTACCCTATTTAAGAAAAAATAATTTGTTAAAAGATTCACATTTAAATAAAAAAATCATGAATCATTAAATAGTAAATATTGTAACATCAATTTTTTAAAATATATTGATATTAATCTCTAATATAATTCAAAGTACAAGACTTATTATCTTTTATATGTTAAGTTATTTTTACAACAAAGCAAGGGAATATAAAATTAAAATTATTAATTAAATCTCTAATATATATATATATATATATATATATATATATATATATATATATATATATATATATATGTTTATGTTCATTTGAGACCATGTTAATTTTATGAGACCGTGAGACGCAATCTAAAAATAATTTTAAAATGCAAAATAAAAAGAAAAATCTAAAAATTCTTTTTTTAATTATTATTTTTGTCATTTTCTTTACCTAAATAAATAAATAAAGAAATAAATAAAAATTACCGTTTTTTTTTTAAAATACGTGAAATATTCTTATAGAATATTACACTGTAAATATTCCAATGTGATTTTTAGAATGTTAGAATATTCTACTATTTTAGTAGATTTGTCAAATATATAAAATATTCTAATATTCTACTATAATATTTCATATATATTTCAAAAAAACAGTAATTTTTTTATTTTTTTTATTTTTTTTGATAAAAAAGTGACGAAAATAATATTTTTTTAAAAAATTTCGAAAATTTTCAATTATTTTCATTTTAAAAATATTTTTTTTATCTACAAAATAAATGGCTATGATTGCGTCTCTCCGTCTCACAAAATATAGTGGTCTCACATATCCTTATATATATATATATATATATATATATATATATATATATATATATATATATATATATATATATATATATATATATATATATATATATATATATAGAGAGAGAGAGAGAGAGAGAGAGAGAGGTTAAACAAGGAATCATTTTAAACTATAAAACCATGGAACCATTGTAGATAGTTCGATATATAAAGGGGCTAGATTTAGGTTGTAAACTTTAAATAAATACATAACTGTAGCTGATTGGAAGAATACACAGAACTTAAGGGAGCATTTTTATAAAACATAAACTTATTAACGTTTATGGTGAATTAACACTGTTATGTTTACCGTATCATCTCAGTGAAATCGATTTTACCCTCATTGAAAGCGATGAGTTACTTCATCATCAAAAATCGATTTTTACGCATCGTCGACATCGATTCAGTCGATATCAACCGTGAATATTATCGGAAAGTTCATCAAAAATGAAACTAGAATGTATATTTGACTATTATTCACTTATACCCTGATTATCTCATTTAATGAATTTGAAACCACAAATTTTCTTATTTCTAAATTTCAAAACCTAAAATCTAGATTACCTGTTACAGTATATATTCGATGAATCTACGAATAACGTTTTATTAACGAAATCATTTTAAACTATTTACAATAAATTGAAACCCTCGGATGATCAACTTTTGTGAATTTGTATAAATATTGAAAACCTAATGAGTTAAATTTCTTTAAATCGTTATAGAAATCAACCATATATAAATTACAAACCGTAATTTGCTAAAATTTGTGAATCTAACTCATTTATGAGTTTATTCGTTAAATCAAAATCCTATTTTTATTTCAATAAATAGAATACAATATACATGATTGTTATGTTTAAAAAAGTATGATAGTTTCTTACTATTTGTACTTAGATGCATCAAAAAAATCATTAATTTGTTACATAAATTTTGAGCAAATTCAGTTTTTATGAATTACATTGTGAATTATACGTATAAATCATAACTTTCATATCTTGAAACTCTTGTTTGACTTGCTTTGTTAAACACGAAATGAAGAAAAGAAGAACGAAAAAAAGGATTATAAGAAAAGAATGAAATTGACAAGAAATGTGAAAGATATTCAACCTACAACTACAAGTGAAAAAAGTAAAGATATGCAAGATAAAAAAAAAACATGTTAGACCATTCACATTGAAATTATATATATATATATATATATATATATATATATATATATATATATATATATATATATATACAACACACTTATTGAAATTCACATGGTGAATCTTAACCTATTTTGGTATGAAATGCAAGTTCAAGACGCCTGGTGTGCTATTGAAGATGCGTCGCGTGCACCAAGAACACGTTGGCGAGAGATCGCTCATAAGGCCTGATTTCGTCTAAATTTCAACCTAATAAACATTAGGGTTCGATATTTGGTACGTATATAGTCCTATTACGTCACCAATTTGGTTTAAAACACAATGGAAATCCGGATTTGAACAAAACCCTAGATTTTTCCCAAAAATTTGAAATGCATTAAATTGGGGGCAAATTAACAAGTTTTAACAACAATCGACTATAAAACTATGATAATCGGTCAAAATACTAACTATTTAACCCATCAATTTCACATTATCAAACAAAAATCGGAAAAATCCCCAAAAACCTAAAAACGGGTAATTAGGATCCGTTATCAATAGAAAAGTGTTACAAATTAGGAAACGTGTATATGGGAAGAAGAGGGATCAGATGGAAGAAAACGACAAAACTCAGAAAGCACAACGTGCAAATCTCATGTGTGGGGCCCGGAATCACGAAAATTGGAAGAAAATCGGAGGTGCACGTCGACAAGGGGGGACCAACGCGCATTTTATATGCATGGTCCCAATGCGCGTGGCACACTCGCTTGAGCAGTGTACATCCCAAGAAATTTAGAAATTTCATTTTTAAACCCTACGCTATTTTCATGACCCTTTTCAACCTAAAGCCCTATAAAACTTACCTAAAATACCCATTATTTCGATTAAATGAGCTCTAGATGCACCAAAAAGCTATAAACTGGAATAAACAAACAATAAATAGATAAAATAGATAGTGAAAGAATGAAAAACAAATTAATTCAACAAAAACCTACAAAAAAAAGTTAAACAGACAGATTGCAAAGAAATTATACTAACACAAACACAACCTAAAAGTTAACCACAAATCATTAAGAAAAACAAGAAGAAAAGGAATTTCAGAGTCCACAAAATAGGAAGATACCTCTAGCATGGTAGCAACCAACAAAGAAGCATCTACAAAAACAAGAAGAAAAGGAATTTCAGAGACTACAAAATAGGAAGATACCTATAGCATGGTAGCAACCAACAAAAAAGCATCTACCAGGAATTCATGAGAAGCAAGCCAAGATCCTTCTACAGAGATGAAGAATTAGCTAGCCTAGGCCATTAGGTAAAAGAAGTAGAAACAATCCCAGAAACCCGCAACTATGCTAAGGACAGTTGGGTTAAACTCGTCACCCATAGTATACCACTTAACTAAGTAGAAAACTAATATAAGAACCTCAGGAATAGATACTGCATACTCAATCCCTTAGAAGAATATAAAGAGCATAATGATCGTAAAACTCTACCCTAAGGAATACACTAAAAAGTAAAACTTCGAAGACTCAACACAACACTTACTAGAGTTAAGAAGGTCCTATCCTATTATAGTATAACATGCCATTTAGGGAAAGCCACAATGTGACCCTTAAGAGGAACTCCCACTCCACAAATTCGTACCTATACCACCATACAAAGAGAATAGAAAACTAAATCTGAAGGGCTATGGCATGAATGGTCACACAACTAGGAATCATAGAAGTCTGACTCTCAAAATAACTGCTACGAACGCAATAAAAAACCCATAGACTTGGTCATGAAGTGTATTAGATTAGTCATTTAAAAAAAACGCAAACTATGAAGTTCACGACAATCCGCTAGATTAATTAAATCCATAACATTTCCATTGCTTTTCAAAAACTCTACACCATTTAGTTAAAAGTAGAGCTCCGAGCAAACTTTATGAAAGTCGGGAAAAACTAAAATAGGTCAAACATTCAAAAGTAACATGAACATAAGATATCCTGATAAAAAGACCACCACATCTAATACGAAACAAACCGCAACTCGAAGTAAGTTTATAAGCACTGAAATAGACGAGATCGCAAAACGAACAAGGCAAAGGTTCAATATAACCTTAACACTACTGACCAATAAAAACTGTAGGTTTCCTCTTGGTGTAAAAAAATAAAAATAGGACTCTAAGCAAATAAACACTAAAATAATGACAAGAAGTTGAAGAACTAGAAGTAGGAGTATACATTCAACTACCTCACGGAACAACCATTCGCTGGTCGACAAACACCCAACAGAACTTAAAACATTTCCAAATCTCATTGCAAAAACAAACCTTAAGAAGAGAGAGAATACTTCTATAAAGCTACGCCATAGGAATAATTTCAAAAGTTTTAAATCCATTAAGATCCTCTCAATAAGGTGCTTCAACATCAGGCACTACAAGTTAAATTTCGGGGACAAAATTTCCTTCAACAGGGGAAGGATGTGACAACCCAAAGAATACGTCATAAACTGCCTTTAGTATTTAACAATAGAATGTGAAAATATAATAAGGACGACCTTGTAACCATCCGATAAATTTTAATATAATCAAATTTTTCGTCCTTAATTACGTCAACCTTTACGCTACAAAATGAGTGCGCAAAAAATCGTGTCACTATAAGAGCAGGTTAGCATATTTAGACTCCTTAAGCCACCACGATTCCAGAAATATAAATTTCACAAGAATCCGACTCAGTATGGGTGAGATATGGCTTTTATAGTAAATTAATAGCTACCGTACTTAAAAAGTTACAACGACAAAAACTACAAGGAGAATTGTTGACTTTTGGAAATTTTCACCAACTAGGAACTCGTAATACTACTTAAAGTAAGAATTATGAGACAAAGAACGCCTAAAATGGAAGCCTTATGAGAGAGTTATGATTTTTATAAAATCATAACGGTAATAAAAACTAGTTGAAAAACGAAAGTCAAAACTAGCCAAAACGACCAAAAAGAGAGTTGTAGAGGACAACAAGACCTACAAGGATATATAAGAGTCATTGAAAATGGAGTTCATATGTGAGAGTTACGAAATTTCAAAGTTGGATTTTTACCGTCACACGCGCTCGCGCGCAGTGCCCCATGGACATTATAACAGTCGATCCGTCTGGATACGGGGTGACGAGGCACAAGGAGATGGCGACACATGGTAGCCCCCCCCCCCCCCCCCCCCGCCTGTGGCTCATGGTTAAAAGCGCAACGCGTACTCCAAAACTTGCTATAAATAGCAAGATTCGGCTGATCATTTTCCTCGCCCCTCACACTCATTTTCTCTTTGCATTGATCCTTGCGCCACTGCCCCGAGCGCCTCTTGAAGTGTTGGCTTTCGGTTTCTACCCTACATCAACGGCTTCGTAAATTACAAGTGAGTTCACGACCGATTTTCCAAACCTTTTCGGGAGGAGGGGGGATACCTGTCGAAATGCAACAATATATAGTTATTACTAACTGTAGTTAGATAATTGACCATGGGTGCCTTTGACTACATTAACATTAGGAGCAAAGACGTATAGAACCTTTGGCATGATGAAATCTTGAAGAACTTGAGACAGAGACGTTGATGATCGAGAGAGCTTTGTGAGAGAACTTCGACTGCTTGGATGAGTTGCAAAAGTGACCGAGAAGAGAGAATTCTCCTATTTTATCCATGAGGTGGTACCTAGTAGGGACGGATTGGTTTGTGTGTGTGTGTGTGTGTGTGAGAGAGAGAGAGAGAGAGAGAGAGAGAGAGTTATAAGGACCACTTGAGTGCCTAAAACAAAGAGTATTTTCGTCATTTCACAAGCACTTAAGAAAATATGTAAACAAATTTAGTCATAAGGACCATTTGTGTGCAAGGTTTGCTCCAAAGGGACAATCCATGCAAAAAAAAAAAAAAATTCATAAGGACTATGTTAGGGAAAATTGAAAAGCGAAATGATCATTTGTGAAATTCTGTCAACAAAAAGTGTAACATCCCGTTTAAAATATAATAATTAAATACTAAACCCGGAAACCCCGAGAAATAGTTATTATCATTTTCTATTATTATAGCCCAAAAATCAAATAATAATTAGCTGGGAGTTGGTTTCGGGAAGCCAAATGACAAGATTTGAATCTTCGGGGGTCAAAGTGTAATTTTGAGATTTGATTTGTAAAGATTTCATAAGTCAAGGGGTGTTTGGTATAATTCGGACTTAATATGTAAGGATTTAGGGAAGCAGGGACTAAAGAGTAAGTTCTGGAGCTAAAATGGAAAGAAATTGTCATGGAGGGGCTATGTGGTAACTTTCGGGGCTTGTATTGTTATAAATCTTGGATGATGGGGGTTGATTTGTAACTTTTAGCCTTAGATTGAAAAAGATTTCATGAGGAGGGGCCAAACATGTAAAATGTGCATAGGTTGTTTTGGAGCGGGACTTATACCCGACTCCCTTCTTTCCCCCGTCACCTTCTTCCCATTCATTTAAGAACACTTAACAAACCCTAACCCTAACTCCTATTTCCAGCCGCCACCTCCACCCTTATGTCTCCCACCACCGGCCGCCTCCCCCTTCTTCACCTCCGGTCGCCGCTACCACCCTAGCAATCCCCCTCCGCCGCTGTTGGCATCACAGAGCTCGGAAATCATCAGATTCGCTGCTGCATCGCCGACGTCGATGATGAGAACCGCCGCTGTCTTCGCTCCGTTGAAGACCGCTGTTAAGGTTGTGTCGTCCGCTGCCACCTTCCTCCGTCCTCGTCTCCATCTGTTTTTGCTGTTGCTGCTGATAGCGTTTATTTCATCCCCTCTCCTGTTATCTTCTTCTTCTTCTTATGTTCGCCGGTATCACGAAATGGCCGCTAGGAAGCTCCGCCGACCACAGCTGCTGTCACCGTGGCTCGCCGCCGCCGCGAGCGCCGCTGTTGTCCGCCTTTCTGTGTCGCTGCCGACGCTCGGATCGGTCGCCAAGCCCGCTGCCACCTTCTCCTTCGTCTAGCTGTCGCTGCTGCCCTCCTTTTGTGTCACCGCCGCCGCCTTTCGCCACCAGATAAATTGACGGACTCATCTACGAGCCAGACAACGTGGTGGGTGTGATCTCTTCGCCGGGAATGAGGAAAAACCCACCATGGCTGCCAACCATGGTGGTTGATTCCTTAAATCATTTCTGCCACCACAGGCCACCGTGAGGTGGTGGCTGTGTGTGGTGTGTTTATTAGTGTGCGTGTGTGTGTTATTAGTGTGTGTGTATTTGGATGTTATTGTAAAATTGTACTCTAATAGAGTAGGGATAATGAAAAGAAAAGCTCAAACCACCACCGTAGGGTGGTGGCTGCCGCCTCCTGCCGCTACCGGCTGCCGTGTCGGGTGGCGGTGTGCCTTGTTTGGTTTGTGACTCGTTTGGATGTTTGGACAATGTGGGACCAAAGAAACCCTAATGGGCCTTGTAAACCCTAAGGAACCCCAATAAAACCCTAATGGGCTTAATGATATTCTAGTGGGCCTAATAGGCCCAATAAAGCCCTAATAGACCTAAAAGCCCAATGCCTTGAAACCCTAATTTTAGGAATTGATTGAGGCACACACACGGGAATTATTTAATAAGCTTAAATATTAAATAATAATCATTGGCAAACTAACTTAACAATAATGGACTTAATGGATTAAGTCCTTAATGGGTTAAGTAAGAAACTTAACCTTAATCATCATTTTATGTGAAATCCTAATTTCATTTGGGCCTTAAGTTGGGTCTTTCTATTGGGCTTTGATGATTGGGATAATAATGGGCCATCCAAGAACAAGCAAATGGGCTAAAATAATTTAATGGGCCTAGGGTAAGGTCTATGTAAGGGGTTGGGCCCAATTTGAAAAATTGGGCCATAGATGGGCCATAGTTTGGACCATAAAGACCATATGGTGTTGGGCTTAAAATAAGACCATGAATAGGCTTGGGCCCAATTTGAAAAATTGGGCCATATGTTAGGCTTTGGCCCATTATTTTACTTTTGAACCCAATATTAAGTGGGTATTGTTTAATGTGGACAGTTCAGGAATCTGTCAACCAGCAGCGAGAGCTTCACCTGCGGGAATTCAGCAGTGCCAGGTGAGCTATCCTCACTATACTAAGGGGTCTAAGGCACCAAGCCCGGCCCATTGGATGTGATATCCTAGTAGTTGTATTATGTTGAGTATGAGTTGGTTACGCATGCTAGTTGATATGCTAGAGGGTAGGTCTGTAGGACTACCTGTGACACTGATTGATTACCTGTATGTGCATTTATCTGTTACATGTCGACATGTTATGTGGGATGGGTTGAGGTGGTATTGCTCCGTGCGGTAGCCAACAAACCCTAGAGTATTCCAGATATGAGCTGAGGGCCCGGTAGGCATTCCAGACTCATACTGAGGACTCGGGAGCATTCCAGATACGAGCTGAGGGTCCGGTAGGCGTTCCAGACTCGTACTGAGGGCTCGATGGTATTCCAGATACGAGCTGAGGGCCCGATAGGCATTCCAGACTCATACTGAGGGCCCAGGGGTAATCAAACTTGTAAAGCTGTGGACCCATTGCATGCTGTTCTGTTCAGTTTGTTATGATATGTTTATGTGGACTGTATGTGTATCAGTATTTTGGGGGTAACTCACTAAGCTTTCGGGCTTACAGTTTCAGTTTATTGTTTCAGGTGCATCAGGGGATCGTGACAAGGCAAAGGCGTGATCGTACAGCTCCTCACTTTTTATGCTGTTTTTGGGATACTCTGATATTATACATTTTGAAAACAAGTTTGTAATAACTAATGGTTTTTGGGTTGTTTAAAAAGTTTTAAATTGACTTGAATTTTTGAGTGTTACAAAAAGTTTCATAAGGATTGTTTCGAACATGAAATCAAAACCATAAGGACCATTTGTGAAATTTTGTCTAGATTAATACATGCTTCAATAGACTTTTTAAATATTTCACAAATGGTCTTTATGCAAAGTTTGAAAAACTTCATAAATAGACCTTATGTGAAGTTTCAGGTAATGTCATAAATGCTTCTTATGGGGAGTTAGCGTCTCTTTTTAACGGACGTTAGTCATAAGGGCAAAATGCAGGAAAACCCTTAAATTTTCAGTTACCTTTCGCATTAACTCAAATATTCAGTTTTTTAAAGAAATTAGTGCTTGTTTTCTCACATGACATTTATGATTTTCGTTTTTATGTTAATATGGAAACAAAAATAAGTGACGTTGCCTCTTGTCTAAGGTAGAATGTGAAAAATATATCATTTACTCAATGACCATTACTCAAGCAAAAATAAGTGACATCGTTTATTTTTTCCATGTCAACCTAAAAACAAACAAAATAAATGTTATGTCAGAAGAAAAAAAACTTCTTTAAAAAAAGAGTAAATTACACGAATGGTCCCTATGGTTTGGGTTAATTTGTGCGCTTTGTCCCTAACTTATTTTTTTTTAACTCGGGAGGTCCCTACTATTTGTTTTTGTTACGCTCTTGGTCCATATTGTTTGTTTTTTGTACGCGCTTGTTCCCTATCTTAACTAAAAAGACTATTATTTAAATAGGAAAAATGATGGGTAGGTAAGTTAATGTGAGGGGTAGGGTTAGGGTGTGTCTATTTAAATAAATTAAGAAATTAAGAGCAAAATAGTTTTTTTATGTAAGACAGGGACCAAGCGCGTAACAAAAACAAAAAATAGGGACCTTCCGAGTTAAAAAGAAAATAAGTTAGGGACCAAACACGCAAATTACCTAAACCATGGGGACCATTCGTGTAATTTACTCTAAAAGAAACGGATATTTGGGTAAATTTGAAAGGTAATTAAAAATGTAAGGATTTTTTCTACATATAAACAAAATATAAGAATTTTTCTGAATGCTGATAGATAAATGGTTGTGCTTTTATGTATTTTGTCTTAGTCATAAGGATAATTTTTGTGCGAAGTTTTTTCCAAAACGATCATTCATGCAAAAAAAAAAAGATTCATAAGGGTTGGGGACAAATTTAAAACCAAAATGACCATTTGTGACATTTTGTCGTGAAATTTAAAATTTAAAACTGCAAGAACCAAAATTATAGTTAATGCAAATTAAAAAATATAGGGACCAAAATTGTGATTAGCCTAAATTAAAAATTACAAGGACCAAAACAATAATCAATGGAAATTATAAATTAGGGAGACCCTAAGTGGGCTTAAGATAGGTGTCGACGGTACCGAAGGGATGGATACTTTGCCGGCGGGTTGAGCGGGTTTACTAACTCGTTAATTCAATTGCAATTAACTTTTTATTTTTCTGTTTTTGATACTCTCTCTCTCTCTCTCTCTCTCTCTCTCTCTCTATATATATATATATATATATATATATATATATATATATATATATATATATTAAAATGTTTCTCACATCTATTGTATGCTAACATTCACCAATAAGAATTTAATAAAAATTACATTATTATTTAATCAAATAAAGATAGACATTAATAATTTCCATAATTATATGTATATTAAATGATATTTATAATTATAATTTTCTTTTATAGAAACTAATTAAATTCGTCATTAATGTTTGTAATAATATTGTTTCAGGATGAATTCGTATCTAGAAGAATGAGATTGTATTATAAAAGAAATATATAAGGGTAGTATGGTCATTTTAACTCGGTCGGGGACCAAAAACGAAACAAAAACATAACATAAGAATGGTCCGAATGCAAAAAAAACATTAAGGACTAAACATGCAATTTTATCCAAACCATAGGGACTATTTCAGTAATTTACTCTTAATGAAATGTAAACCAAGATACAATCCATATAGGAATGCAACCAACAAGGTGTCAAGATCATGATCTTATACATGATTATTTTTTTTCTTTCCAAGATCGTAATTCGTAAAATCCTATTAAAAGTATTTCAAAATATAAAAAATACATTTTCATCCATAAGTTAACCATTCAGTTAACAACAAATAGTTTAAAACATAAAACACATATCCAATACAGCATTTAACGATAAATAATTCAAAATGATATTTTATGTAGTTGTTTTTAGAAAAATATTAGATTTTCTTTTTAAATAGTAACAATCTTATAAACTTATGATCGACAATATGATCTTAGAATCTAGTTCTACTATCCTACATCGATGTTACCGAAAAACAATCCAAGTAAGTTTGGGATCAGTTTACCTATGTGTGATCGTATTAGAATTTTAACAACCTTGATTGCAACCATAGCAAAATAAGTTAAATAACCATATCGATTTTGCATGTTACAACAAACTAGATTATAACACAAACTAAATTATTTTATATACAAAATAATTTTGAGCCATTGAAACAAAAAGTAAATACTATCACTAGTTCAACACGATACAAGTTACAAACAGCAAAAAAATAATTGTTTTAAAAGATAATCTAAATTGCCAAATCTACTATACCTCATCTAATAAACAAAACCAAAAAATGTCACATGTCCCCTTTCTAACTAGGTTATTTGACACGTGGCAATTTATAGGCTTTCTGATTTACGTTATTTTCCATGTGGCATCTGATTTACCTATTTCATGGTTTTCCCGCTCAATCCAAAGTACCCATCTTTTCCGATTTCTTAACTTGGTCATTTCAAAATGGTTTCCATGAATATCTCCCAAATATACGCACACATTTATTGCTATTCTGCTTCATATTCAAATTTTAATGAGAAATTAAAAATTCTCCTACATTTCATTCCAACTATCCTTCTACCTACATTAAGTGGTGACAAGTGGACTAAAATGTTATCAATTTCATTAAATGTATCATTAAATATGACACATGTCAATATTTGATATGGTAGGAAGATAAATAAGAATAAAATGTAGGAGAATATTTAATTTCTCAATTTTAATTTGAGAAAATGGCAACACTATTTATTTCAAATTTAAAATCACGTATTCTACTCATTGGCTAAGCTTTTCAATTAGTTTGATGTTTTATTTGGTAATTAGTTTTTGTTATTTCTAAATTGAATTTAGAAATTTGTTTGAGTTCATAGTTGGATTGAAGAGCTAATTAAAATCATCTGATGGAATTGGACGTGTTTTTTAATGCATCTTTTTCATATCAAATGAGAGGTAATTCTTCATCTGTAACATTTTTTTATTCGGTAAATACTTTCTTTAATTTTTGTACTATTAACCATTTTCGTGTTTGATTTTTGACAAGGAATGTTCGATTTGATTTTGCGGATTCGGCATAGTTTAAGTTGTTTGATTTCCGATCGAGAGAGATAGAGTTGGAGAGAGCACACACGATTGATGGAGATATAAATGTTAATTATATGAGAATAACCTAGGGTTTTTGATATTCTGCTTCAGATTAATGGAGATGGAGGGGGAACGTGCTGCAGGAAAAGAGGTTTAAGAAGGTACAAACAATATTCATTCGATATGTATTTCTTTCTATTTATAATTTTTCCGTTACACTGCGATTGATATTATATTACCTCACGTATATGAATTTAGTGTGTTCAATTTCCCACTGGTTTTGTTTTGAGCCATTCTGGTGCTCTATCGCTTAATGTTGCAGAAAAAAAATATGGGCATTTTGATTTTAAGGCCAGACCATTACTTTTCCAATTGAAAACTGATTGGTAATGGAACCCGTTGCATATAATTGTAAGTATTGAAACTACACCTTTTCTTGATGATGTGAAGTTGAATGTAGGGTCATTAGGTCTTCATAACTAGATTATGCATCTACTTACAGAATGCATCAACCAAAATGAAAGTACATACCTTTTGAGTTCCATAGTTTGGAGTTCTGATAATTAAATCCAAAACATAAAGGCAAAGCTTTTTAGGTGTCATTTTCTTGAGTAATTTAAATTCTAAACAAGACTTTAAAGTCTAAAGTTGATTTCAACCACTTGTATCCAAAAAGAAGTTTATATTCTCGATCGTTAAAAATCTTGATTATTTTGGGCCTCTTGGCCATGGATGTATTCTAAAAAAGGGCAGAGTATATTGCAGTATTGCTATAATGTTATTTCCCATAATTTTCCCTATTTTTATGTTAAATGATGCATTTAATCGTTGAAGTTTACTTTTTTTTTTTTTTTTTTATAAAATATGGGATTTAAGGAAAAATTATTCTATTGTTTTGCAGGTGCTTTTATAGAAAGCAGCTCATGATTCACAATTTAAGACCAACTCGTGGTGACTGATGTTTCTAATGTTGGAAATTGCTTTTTCCATGTCTCTAATCGTTCATCTGTAAAAGATTTGAGGTTTGTCTGGATTTTGTATATAAAACAAAATATAGTTTACAACAAATCAATAAAAATGAATTTCATCGTTTGTCATTAGATAGATTCGAAACTCTTTGATAAATCTATAAAATCAAACTTTGGCCGAGTATTTTTCTACCTTATAGCTATCATTACATTTGTTTTTCATAGTATAGAATGACTATCAAACTTAGACTTTAAAGTATTGATTATAATTGGTCTATCTTATAAATCTATTGTAATTATTTTGTAGATGGATCCTAAGGGCTGGTTACCAAAGCTATTTGTGAATTGATTCGACTCAAAACTAATTATGATCATTGAAAATATGTTTAAACAATCCCATGCTTGCTTTGATATTTCTTTCATCGAAAACCAGGGATTGTGCAATAGCTAAGAGATAAAGCGGGCACATATTCCATGATCTTTTTAATGTTTTATACTCAAAACAATTGATGCCAAAGCCATTATGGAATGTGGATTAATGTTCAAGTTTTATTTTACAGGATTAGTGATAAATGAGGAAAACCATATACCAATTGTGAAAAGTCACATAGAATAGAGATGTGACGCGATTAAATGAGTAGTATAGAATGGCTATATAAGTATGTGTGATTTGTCAACCTCTTATGCCATGTCAATAAAAAGATGGAACATCTAGATGTAAAAAAATGTCACAAATATTTTGAATATAATTTTTTGAGAAATACTCGTTTGTTAATCCTGTAAAATAGTTCTTTTGGTCCTGCTCTCAAGCTTGGCTGTTTTTTTTTTTTTTTTTTTTTTTTTTTTTTTTTGGCTTTTGATTTCGTCTATCAAGATGGTTGTTTGTTGTTGTCATGTGTCCTGTGGAAGTCTAAAGTCCATTGCTCTCTAAATGGTTTGCTTTTGGTCCTTGCTGGTGGATGCTCTCAAGATTGGTTTGATAAAGTTTGGAGTTTGATCTCATCCATCTCGATTGAATGATGTGAATACTCTACTGATCCTTTTTTTTTATTTTTTTTTTATTTTTTTTTTATAGTTATGTTCCCTTTCAAAAGCCCAAAGTTTGCCACATTCTAATTGGATTGATCTTAATTTTCCTGGTGGTTTTTTTTGTTGCTGCTATACTTATGATTCTCACACTATGCTAAAAAATGTTCAATTCTATTCGTGGGGTTTGGGCCTTCCTTGGTGCTCTTTCAAGGATCTTGTGTTTCATGTGTTCTTAAGTTATGTTCTGTGTTTGTTGGACTCCAAATTTGGTCCACATCAAAATAATGAGTTGTGTGTATGTTTGCAGCTTAATTAAGCTTAGGATTCTAATAACAACAAACCTAAACTTCAATATTGGGGTAAAAAATCAAAAACATGAAAAAAATATATATGATCTTTCTATTTTGTTCGTTGTATATTTATATTGTGTGTAATAAAATTTGAACGTCTTTTAACAACTTGCAAAATATTTGTTTTTGCAACTATAATATACTCTTAAAATATACAAAAGATCTATCCTAATAAAGGAAATCGAAAAATGTCACATGCTAATCTTCTAGCATGTCTTTTTGACATGTGACACTTATACTATTTCCTTTTAGTAATAAATCAATTTCAATTCAAAATTTGAAAATACAAACTCCTATCCTAATAACATTTTGAAAACATATGGTAAAGTATTATGTTTATTTTACTTAACAAATTAATTTAGATACAATCGACAATACGTTGATTTTTTTTGTATTTCTTTTTTTTAATCTATATAATAATTTTAAATATACTGAACGTGATTTCCATGGGTTATAACCAGTGTTGTAAAATACTCGCCGAGTTGGCCGATTGCTCCTCTGAGTACTCGCTACTCGCCCCCTTACCGAGGCGAGTTACAAAATCCTGAGTACTCCACGATCGGGCCCTTACTGACCTGAGCAGTGTTGTAAAACTCGATCAACTCGGTGATTAATATGTATAATATACTTAATAAGCTATTATTTAACACACACATGTGATTATTACTACATATATATCTTAAAATTTCAGTAATTATTTAACACACACACATGTGTATAATTATTCACGAAGTGAGACCATTATGTGTTTTTCAATTTTTGTGTGTTCACATGTATCTAATTTTGTTATATATTTCAACCAACTTATGATTTTAACTTATGATTTTGACATATATAATTTCCCTAAAAATATTTCTACATGAATTACCAAATCCGAGTACTCCCCGAGTACTCGCTACTCGGTAATCGGCCGAGCAGGTACCGAGTAACGAGTTCTACAACCTTGGTTATAACCTAGTATAAGTCATAAACCAAAGTTCATGTCCTTACCATCAACTTGTTAATGTTATTTAACATCAAATATTTCCTTCATATATGTTCAAATTTTTTTACATTCATGCATTCACATTCACATTCACATCATATGTTTTAAGCAAAACGTTGCAAATACGATTTATTAGTATGTTACCTCCAAGATCTAATTAGATAGTCCCAACAAATGTCTTAGTCATCAACGTTGTTATAACCAATTCGTTTAAATTTTAAGTATTTTTAAATTTAATGTTTTGGAACCAGTTTCGGGTAACGGCAGTTACCCGAAGGATAATAGTTCCTAAAAATGGAAATGGAACCGAAACCGGTCCTTGACGGCTCCCTCTTTTACGAACCAGAACAAGAACCAGAACCAGTGACCTCGGTTCGGGTCCAAAAAAGGGTACCCGCTTTCCGTGCTCACCCCCTACTTTTAATCATCTTGAACGATGTTAATATAAAAGAAAATAATCTAAAAATATATATTTTTTAAGTGACCAACAAATCCGAACACCACAAATGTATTTTTTTCTAGAAAAAAATACATTTAAACCGACATTTTATATTACGGATCAATATTCCGGATTTCGAAAAAAAAATACTCGTGAATTTCGAAGAAATACTTCGTTTATTACAAAAATCTAACAAAAAGGTAAAACAACATAGCAAATAAGAAATTATATTATACTGTACAAGAGCTTAAAATCAGACATTTAACTGAAAAATAGTGATATTAAACACTTGGAAATTTGAAGTTTTGGACATGAATAGAATAGAGAATTTTATGAAAAAAATTGTGCAAATAAAAAAACTCAGGAATTTTAAGAACAAGTCCGGAATGTAGTATTCAGGAGAAAAATGTCAATTTTTAATAACCGAAAATTAGTAATTTCATTTAATAAGCACAGTCATAAGGGTTAATTTAGTTAATATCCCTAGAGATAACACACATTAACCCATCCATTAGCTTGAATTACATGCATTTGGGGATCAAAATCCCAAGATAATATCTTGAAAGTGAGATATTGAAACTTGAAGGTGGAATTCATCTATCAACTTCAACTATGATATTGAGCTAAAATAGATATTTTGAAAAGCATACATTACTTATAATGTAAAGATAACAACCATCTTAAGGATAGAAAACTAACAAGCAAGTGATATGACTCAAGTCATTTAAAAGAGGAAACTGGTGTCTAATTGATACAATTCTATTGAAAATATGAAACAGTTGATTGTTAGTATAAACAGAAACAGAAACCATATAATCGAATCATCAAGAGTGGGCAAAATTAAGAATGTGAAAAAAGCGGCATGTGAAGTGAGTCAATCACATAATTCTAGAAGTAATCGATTCTGGAAATGAAAAACAGGAGACTATTAAGAGTAACAATAGTTCTTTAAACCTAAGGTTTTGAAGGAATAACATGTATAAAAGCATAGTGAAGCATATTCAGCCATGGCTATTAGATAAAATTCAAAAAAAGTAGAACAAACCAGTATCATTGCTTCACCAACTGGAAGGCAAATAAGCATGAACAGCATAACCAGTCTTCCAATTATCCAAATACACAACTTTCCTCACAGCCCATACTGAAATAATCATGGCAATGATCATTATCGTCCTCTGTGCAATCCTACTCTGCACCCTAACCAAAACATGAGTCATAAAAGCCAACAACAAGCCAACAATGGTGTAAAGAAACCCGATAGCAAAACCCTCAGCACCCAACTGCATTCCAGATCCCTGGTAGAAGAAGACGAGCTTGCTTGGATCATTTCTATCGGATATGAACATCGGCATTTTGCGAATTATGTTGTGCATAGTTCCCGAAACGCTAAAGAAGTAAATGAACACAGAACCGGATAGCCAAACCCTCTTATCGTGTAGAAGTGTTTCACCGGCTAATAGTCTTTTGAACAGGAATGGCAAGGATATCAGGAATGCAGCGATTAAGAACCCTATTTGAGTTTTAGAGAGAATTGGGGGACGGTGGATTTGACCCATTTTGAGTTTAGTTCTCGATTCGATAAATTCCGCCATGGATTCGGCTAAACGGGAGAAATCACCGGCGTCCATGGAGATCGAGTCGGTTTTTAAGGTGGTCGCATCTGGTGGAAGGAGGCGGATGTGTGGCAAGGCGTTAACACCGAATTGGGCGAAAGATGATTGCGATTCGCCGAATTCGATGTCGCAGAAGAAGAGCTTGGAAAGTACTGATGGGGAATTCTCATTGTTGATGCCGAAGGATTTAGAGAGGAGGAAGAATTCGGATTTGAGTGATTTGAGGTGGAGTTCGGATTTATCATGGAGTTGGATGGCGTCGAAGAAGATGATTAAGGAGAAAGATCGTGGTTTCGTGGTAATGATACGGCGGAGAAGGTTGTCAGAGAGGTGGACAACGCCGGAGGAGGAGCGGGATTGGATGGATTGAAGTTCGGAGACTAGATCTGCATCGGCGTTGGCGTTGGCGGCGCCGGTGAAAAAAAGGGTTGTGGATAGTGAGAGAAGTGTTGTTGTTAGTAACAGGAAGAGGGTCGGAGCTGATCTCGGAAAAATCGCCATTGGTAGATCTAGTGAGGTGTTAGGGTTTCTTTGAAGATTAGAGAAGAAAAGAAGACGATGACTAGAGTTGACTTTGACTTGCTCTGTTTGGGGGTATACATCACTCTAACCAATCAGATGTTGCCGTGTCAGCATTTCATGAAGCCACATCGGTGTGGCATTTGAAAGTTATAAAATTTTAATTTCGTAAGGTCATGTCATCTATGATTCTATTGGTCCAAACATTTTTATTAAAAAAATTAATTTTTTCTTTCCTTATTTTAGTTAATTGTTTAAATAACTATTACATTAGTTGCTAATTATAGCAATATTTTATATATTAAAAGTGATTTAATGTACATTTTTAATAATTAAAGTATTTGTTGATAATATCAAATAGTTGTTGTCGTGATAGTATAGTAGAGGCTATGGTTTATTTTGGTAATTTTTATTTGACCTCATCACAAAAATACCTAAAATTAGAAAATAACATCAAATAACACTTTTAACATATCTATTTTAGTATATCATCAATTCCATAAAAAAGATAATTAAGAAATTTACATAATTATTTGTTCACTAATCCCCACATCATATATCGCAAGAGTTTTGTAAAAAATATCAATTTTTTTTTACAAAAATAACTTTATTTTGGCAAATTTCTAAGTAGCTTTTCCAACACAAAGCTACCACATGACAAAAAGATAAAATGTGTAAATTGTAATCTAGTGGAGTTAGTATATGTATCCATTATTTACATAAAAATTCAGACAAATAAATACTCGGGAAATTGAGTAATCTAACCATTTTTTGGGCATTTTTTAAAATGTGTAAATTGTAATTTAGTGGAGTTACTATATCTATTCATTTTTTGTCGTAAAACTTTAACGGGTCATAATTTCTTCGTTATAAGTCGGATTTCAGCGTTCCTTATATCCCCAAAATCCTTGTTACGACTACTCCAGCTTTCTTTAAAGATATTAGGTCAAATCTACGTTATATTTTTGACACATACTTTTATTATTATTTTATTATATCGTTATAATCACGTATATTGCACATAAATCACATAATACCCAAATAATTCATCTTCATTACTTCAAAATAGGTTACAATTGTTGACCCTAACTATTACATCATTATAATAATGTTTAGCTTAGAAACACGGGCGTTACAAAAAGTGAGAATAGCTAAAATCCACAAAGTAGCTAATTAGTTTGGGAGTCTTATTTATCTGGATTCAAATCTTTGAGAAAAGTTAGCATTGAGGTTGATTTTTTACATGCCACTTCATGTGGGTTCAAATGGAATTGGTCATTTTCAAAGAGGACTCAATCAAGAAACTCGATTGAAAAGGCTTAGAAGTTGATTTTTATTGCTGCTAATTCAAAGATTGAAATTTAATTACTCATTATATATTTATTTCTTTGGTTTAGTCTTTTTTATGTAATGTTGTTTACAGATTGTGACTTCTTTATGATACATCGCTTCATCCAAGAAAGCGTTTTTATAAGTTCATGCATTTGTTTTATGTTGTCCTTTGGGATCGGGGCATACTATAGCATCTATAACTGCTTCCTTCTCTTTGACAATAGATAATGGTTTTAAGGTAATTTTCATGGGCTTTTTATAACTTTCTACTATCGTTTTTTTCTATTACTATGCTATAATTAAAAAAAATAAGTATACGAAAGTACTGTTGTGATTTTTTTTTGTATATCCCCTCGGTTTTAAACATTTTTACGTTGTTTGTCGTTGCTTAGGCCTGGGATTGTGTCAAGTCAGATGAGAATGGATCGGCATCTCAAATTCGTTCGCTATATCTGTCTTAAGGCTGTTACGACTTACAATATATTCTGAATATTTATAAAATGAAACATGTTGAAGGATAACACTTATACAAAGAAACAACAAACAACATACAAACAAGTTCCATATTGTAGTAGCTTCACCAGCACTTAAGTTGTATAGAAAATAATGTAACCTAACTAGGGATAAACTTCAATAAGAGATCTTAACCCCAAAATTGGAGTTATTTTATAGTCTCTAAAGTCGGCATCAAGTAAGAGCTTTGCCCATTCTTTTTCGCTCCTCTCTTTTCCTGTCAGAACAGTCATCATAAGCATGTCAAAATAGAGTTGAGTCATGAGTAAATTGTTGTCCTCTTTGTGAGTCTTCACCACCATGTCTATGATGATTAGTTTTCCTCCATTTTCCTTACTCGGGATTGCCTCTTTGCATCGCATCAATATCTTTATGCATTCTTCATCACTCCAGTCATGCAATATCCACTGTTTTTTCATAAACCAAAATCACCAATTATTAATTAACATATACAATTATTGCACATATATAAATTTTCAGTCTAACTAGTAATGTAGAATTATAGATAATATATTTCAACAAAATATGTCAGTTGGAATATTTTGTCTTCATTGACCCCCACCAATAAATATTTATTAGCAATTTTGTGATTTGTCTTCATATAGATTGAAATAAAATGTCCAAAAGAAAATGGACGTTACTTTAAAATAGGAAAAGGTAAAACAATTGAAAGTATACCTTTAGCAAAACTGCATCCGCTTTGGGAATAGCTTCAAACATGTCTCCACCAATATAACTCAAATTATTACTTCCTACCAAACCCATAACGACATGAGGAGGATCAAAACTGATGCAACTTATATCAGGAAAAGCTTCGGCAATGGCTTTGGCAACAGTGCCAGTACCACCACCAACATCAACAATTGAATTCAACGTTCTAAAAGCATTTGTGCAGTGTTTTAGAACGAAACTCATAACAAGCCTTGAATCATTGGCCATTGATTCGTTGAAGAACTGTTTAAGCTTCGACTCTTCATAGAAAATCCCAATAATGATTGCCATGGATCCATCAGTATGGGATCCAACATGGCGAGCACAAGGGACCTACTGCTTAGTGGCTCTTCTGTTAGAAGGTATCGAGAAGCAGGAGCTAACAAATAGCCTTTTGTTTCCTCGTCATCGTTGTCTTCAGTTGTGGATATACTTTGTTTTACAAAGAAACCAGAGTGAACAAGCATGCCCATAAGTCGAAAGACATACTGGGTTTTCTCGTTTTTGATGGAGAGGGCTTCCACTAACTCGGAGAGCAACATTGGTGCACCATGGCGATTGATGATATCAGGTATTTGCAACTGAATAGCACATTTCAGTGACATGGAATTTATAAAGCTGTAAATATGGTTCCATATGTGAGCTTCAGAACTAAGCAAGTCTAATGATTGCTCATCATGTTGCAATTCCATCTCTCTTTTGTTAAGATGAATACGTGATGGACAATTTGACATGGTTTATGCATCATATATATATACTAAGAGAGAAAGAGAGAGTTATATCATATGAAAATGATAGGTATGATGAGAATATAGAAAGAATTCTAGAGCTTAGGATTGGAAAAAACAAGTATTTTGAATGATTATTGTGTGTTTAAAACCTTCATAAATTAAATAAATTTATTTATGATAAAAATTGACTGCGATTTTCATCGACGTTCAAGAATACTTCTCACATTTACAAAAATATCACAAGGGTCACCTATGAAATGGGATTTCGCAGGGTCACATGCCAAATGTAATTGAAACTTGTAAAATAGTATTTCGCATGCATTTTTAATAATTTCTCGAAGGCGACCTATGCAATTCAAAAAGATTTATGATATTTTTTAAAAAAAATGACTTAAGTAAGTGGGCATTGACGGGCCCAATTCGCACGTAAGAAGCCCAACTTTTGCCTAACTCTTGGAAGAATCTTAAGTGGATTAATCAAATATGTCTTTTTCGCTATTGACGTCATTTGTAGTGTTAGATTATATAAATAGGAGTAAAACCTGTTTATTACTTGATTAAAGAAAATAAAATATTAAAATGTAAATAATAAATATTTTTTAAAATAAAACTTTTAAATAAGGAATAAACAAACATATTAATTGCAATTTATCATAATATTTATTATATTTGATACTTTACATATATAAGTATAAGATTATGTGTTTTTAATTTTAAAAATTGAAAAAAAAACATAAATTGACATGTGGATATTATTTATTTAAAAAATATCACAAAATGACAAGTATTAAAATTCATTAGATATTGACATGTGGCAAAATTATCTTTATTTATTATAGTAGATTTAGAGTTTTGGTTCTAAATTTACCACTCAAGTTATAATTTTGTAAACATAAGAGTGTAGATTATGAGATGACTTTTTTTTTTTGTCTTGCATGTTTTTATTTGTTAATGTTAGAAAATTGAACCTTTGTTGACACTTAAGATTTGAAGTTCAAAGTTTAAACCAATTTGTGGATTCAACTTATAGTTAATCTTTTAATTATATAAATTACACATACTATGAAAATGGGTGATAATCGGTATACAACACTTTTAACAATACACAACAACTTATGGTTTATACAATTGTACAATACAATCGTATAAAACAAAAATCGTTGTGTACGACTAAAAATAATTTTACAAAATAGAAAACCATTGCTTCATATTATTTTCTGAAATCTAATAAATATACAATTCCCATAGCAACTATTGTGAGACTGACTAAAATGCAATTATTTATGTATTTCAATGTCAAGCTGGAGATTAGGCCTGGAAATGGAGCGGGTTTTGATCCTGATCCGATCCAAACCCTTAACAATTATACGTGTTTGGAGCATAGTTTTTGATCTGTTTACCCGTTAACGACCCGTACCCGCTAACCCTTTTATTAAAAGGGTCGGGTATGGATCATCAACGATCTGCTCCATTTATAATCCGCCCCATATAATTTTTTAGAATTATACATTTATATTTTATACTGTCTAAATTTTACTTTAAATTCCAATCGAAAGTCCAAAGAGAAAAGGTCAAAGACTAAACTATTTATACATAGGACTCGGGGACTCAACTTCTAGACTTCCAGTCTTCTCCCAAGAATCATGATATCATTTCATTTATATTTCATCATGTAATCACCAATTTCATTTATAAATCAATAAATTCATTTATCAATTGGAAGAAAGTTTGTAATTGTTATTCACTTATTCTCTATCAATGCAATCGAGGGTCAAAAACCAATTGGAAGTAACTACAATAATGATTTTAATTCCAATCGAAAGTCTTCGAGTACATAATGTGTTTTCTAAATCAACATTTGTTTTATTTAACAAATGTGATTTTATCATTTAAGTAAAATGTGTTTGATTATTCAAAAAACCTACGTGTTACGGGGTGGGTTTGGATATCTGCTTATTCGGTGGATAAGGGTATGGGTTTGATTATTCAAAACCCTGCGGGTTATGGAGCGGGTTTGGATTGGGTTTTGGAATTTGTTAAAAGGGTTTGGATCAAGGTCGATTCGCTCTAAACCCGCCTCATTGCCAGGTCCAGGTAGTCATGTAGATTATATTTATTTGTTAACAATTATGATCATCGAATTCCCATCTATTTGTTCGTCAATTATCGAGACAGTGAGATCGAACATTACATGTGTCCGCGCTATATTTCATTTGAAACCTTTCTGTGTATGTCTAGCCGAATTTCTGTGGCCAATTAGATTCGACAATTACATAACGGCTATGAGGACCAATTAACATTACATAAAACTGTCGCAATTTGTCACGAACAAAAATATGATGCTTTTGGCATTTTGCATCTTGAACCATCTACATAGAGCATTACTTTAACCACTTGAAATTGCTTTTGTTGTCGAACTATCCCTTGATAAAGTGATTCTCATGCACTCTACCATATAAGAATCCATTATTATGATTCTTATGGGGACCCTAACATGTGGTATGTAAAGAAAGGAAAAATATGAAAGGCATAGTACTATAGTAACCTTATTTGTTGCAAAAGTTATTAACTCCTAACATTAATTTACTAGGGAATACCCGCGCAAAGCGCAAGAATATAACTATATAGTTAAAATGATAACAACTATATTTCTTTAGAATATTTATGTCATTGTCATTAACTATAAAATAACTATTTTTTATACCAAATTAAAAGGTTGATGTAAAACATTACCATTATATGGAACCATATGATAAAATAGATTAATTTCAATATTGAAGTTGAATATTTATAAACAATGAAAGTACAATTGAAATCTTAACTATCAACCACATTATATACAAACAAATGATCGAACAAAACCTTAACTAATATAGAGTCGAGCACAACTGCTAAAACCGACTATCAATAAATGTCCATACAGTGTGCGGCTCCATTTTGATTTTGAGTTTTACACTTTACTCGATTGGGTCGACATCCATTTAATCATCAATTCTCAAATCATATTTTACGGTATCCATTATATGAGATCCTCTAAGTTTTTTATGATGGCCCACCATGTGATATAATCGAATCAAGAATCAGAGCTAAATTCATTGTATAGTTGATCAAGTTATAATCACACATACAATCAATAATGAGTTTTTTGGATTAGGTATCAAATTGATTATCGAGTGTCGATGCATGTCGTTTTCAATGTATATCATTAATCGGCTATTTGGATGTACTAATTAATAAGTAAATGTAACATCCTAAAATTTAAGATAATGTTCTTAAACTAATTAAGTAATTAAATAAATGATGATTTTCATAATTAAATCGTTAAATGATAATCATATCATTAGTTGATATGAATCTTAGAAAGTTAAAGGTCGAAAAGATAACATTTCAAAGTTAATTAGGGACCAAAACTATCAATTTGAAAAAGTATGTTTGACTAAGTGTTGACTCACTAAGGTTAAATGGATGAGGAAGGTTAAGAGGGTGAGGGTTAAGGAATTAGTATGTCAAAACTTAAATTAAAATCTAAAATATTAAGGTTTAGTGGGTTTTGGCCAAAAGATGTAAATTAGAGGGACCAAATGTGAAAAAGGTGGGGAAATAAGATGCACACACCTCCTCATACCTTCTTCCAATCGTGATTTGCAAGAAATAAACTCTTTAATGGTGATTTTTGATTCTCAAGAGCTTCTAGGGTTGATTAAAGTGGAGATTTGAATGTCCAAGCAAAAGAAAGAGGAATCAAAAGCATTCTAGGTATAATTTCTCATCCTCTAACTCTAAACTTTGAATTCAAGGTTTGGGGTGAACCCTAATGTCGAAATTAGTTTGATTCGTTAATCAGGGTTTTGGTTTTTAAACTTCCTTGGGTGATTTCCATGGTTCTAATCTCAATCCAATCATCCAATTGATGGATTTGATGATTTGGGTAAAAAGCTCCATGAACCCTAGAAAACACAAATTAAGAATGTTGAATTGATGGTGAAATGGGATTGGATTATGTAACATCCCAAAAAATCAGAGTAAAATTTTTATTTTTCCAAAACAACCCAAGTCAATAATTGTTTACAAAAACGTTGTTTCAAAAGTATAGTTCGTAAATCAGAGTATCCCAAAAACCAATAACATAAAATCCGAAGGATGTGCACGATCACGCCTTTGTTTTTCCCGATTATCTAAAGTACCTGAAACCATAACAAACAACTGTAAGCACGAAGCTTAATGAGTTCCCCCAAAGTACCACCATGCATACATATAACATATACAACAAGCATGCATACAAGGTTTGTTGGTCCTTGACCTCAACCCAATCATATCGGGTTTGTTGGCATGTGGCCTCAACCCAACAATCCAGGTTTGTTGGCACGTTGCCTCAACCTTACCATACCGGGTTTGTTGACTGGCAACACAAAGCAGTATAGTCTCAACTTAACCACACTATGTCGACATATGCAACAGATAAACATATAGCCAGTAAACAGATAAACAGACAGATCTACAGATCACTACCGCATAGCAACATCCTAAATACCAAGATACAAATATAACAAATCACTACAATATAGCAACATCCTATATACCAGGATACATAACCTAGTGGGCCGACATTGGTGCCTTCGATCCACAAGTACAGTAAGAAAAACTCACCTCTCGGTCTGAAAAGATCTCCAAACAGGACACAGCTTCGAATATCATCTCAACTGATCACCTATTCATTAAATAATGACCAATCTCAAATATAACTCAAAATACCCTTAGGTCAAACTTGGTCAAATCCTAGTCAAAGTTCCAAAAAGTCAAAAGTCAAACTTGGTCAACAGTGCTGAGTACACCCAACGTACTCAGCTGGTACGCACGGCATACACGAGGCTTGACCAAAACGGGTTGGGTTGACCTCGTATGCCCAACATACTTGGGTTACGCCCATCGTATGCATCAGGGTCTTTTTCTTCGTATTAACAGCTTAAGCCTAAGCTCTTTTGCCCATATTCTAGATCTAGTCTTAAAATAATGTCCTTAACCATAAAGTTTCCAACCTTATGGCCTTGCATGGCTATTAAGTGCCCAAACACAAAAACTCTAACTACTTAACCCATTAAGACAACCTAGATCATGCATGGAAGGAAACTAACAATCAAGACTACATTTTTATGCTTCCTAATAGCTAAAGTTTCCTACTTTATCCATTTGAATGGTCCATACAACCAAGATCTAGTCTTAAAGTCTCAAAGGGGCCCAAAAGTGCATCTTTTTCAACGTAATCCATTAAGTCCAAGTCTCCAACCTTCAGATCCAATATGATGTTTAAATGGATAAAGTTTCCAATGTTATCCATAACAAGGTCACAAACTTTCAAGACCTAAAATTTATGCATTAAAGTGACCAAAAGCTCATAACATCCAAAACTAGCTAGGTCTAACAAATGCATCATCAAGATTTAAACTTTATACCTCTAGAAGAAAGATCAATGTGAACAAATTCTGGATCTACAAGCTCCAAAGCAACCAACACTTCCCCAATGAGCTCCTTCTTCTCCAAGATGAACCAAGAACACTCCAAAGCATTTAAAAACATCTTCTTTTTGCTCACAAGGCTCAAACTAGGGTTAGGGTTTCAAGGGAGGGTGTTGGAGATGTGAAGGCTGATAATGGAATGGGTTTGGGGAAGTTAAGGAGCTTAAATAGGGCTCAAACCAAGAAAATATGGTTTGGGCACTCATCGCGTACGTCCAGCGTACTCAATTTACGCTCAGCGTACTCAATATGCCCAACATACTCAATTTACGTCCAGCGTACTATACTAAGCCCAAAACCTTCCTAACTTCAAACGGTCATAACTTCTTCGTTTCAACTTCGATTTCGATGATCTTTATATCCACAAAAATGTATTTAAGAGCTCTGCAATATTATCTAAACATCTTGGACTAAAAAATCTCTAACAAAAATGTATATTTCAAACACCACTTTTCCTGTTTTGCCCATTTGACTCACACACCAAGGGCTTGGATCGCATAACCAATATTATAAACATCCAATAGAGTCTAAACCCTATTCCCTTGAAGCCCAAGGCCTTTACTTGATCCATTTATTGCCTACAATCCCAAAATAAGAAACTTCTCGAAACAGGATGTTACATATTCTATGAACTATATGATATTTGATAACAAATAATCCAATTAGAATGCTCAAATTCATCCATGATGGTAGAATCAAGTATAAGCATGGATTTGTATTGATTTTTGGGGGAATTGAAATAAAAACAATGGAATCCTTTGTATGTGATCATTTGATGAGTATATGAAAGTCATAAACATGATTTTATACTAATAACATTCTTTGAATGAAAAAACATGAAGACTTGAATGGTCTATAGTTGAATTTATGGAATAATTGGCATAAGGGAAATTTGGGAAACATGGAATAGAATTGAGGATTCCATAGTTAGATTAAGTACTTACGATGATATTAGTTATGGTTTCATGCACTCGACAACATCCTCCTGAGTGTTCAACAAGTTGGGAACACTGTTGGATTAGGTGTCTAAGTCAATAATTAGATGAGTATAATATTGAATTATTAGAAAAGTCCTTTTGGGTTGCCCTCAAACCTAGTAATTGAATAGAATGATTTTTAAAGAGAGAGACTGATTTATTGATTTATTATATGATTAATAAATAGCAATAAATGAATTTATTAATATGTTATGAAAATAATATATTAAATAGAAATAGTAATATTTAATTAATAATTAATCAGAAATTAATTAGATTAATTTTGGGATTAATTGTACTAATTCAAAGTGCAAGGGTTAAAGTGAAATTGTTCAATAGTTGAACAAGAAAGAGTCCAAAACCTTCCTTGGAAGGAGGTGGACGAAATTAGGGTATTCCAGGGCATATGGAATATTCCTTGTAGATAAATAGGAAGCTTCACAATTACCAATTTGAATAAATATTATTTTATTCAGTTAGGGCTATCTAGGGTTTCTAAGTTGCACTATAAAAGGACCCTTAGAGCTTTAGTTTTCGGCCAATCTTCCTACCCTAGAGATAGCCGAAAATCTCATATATCCTCTCCTCTCTCAAAAGCTTCTTGTTGCTAGTGTTGGGTGTGAACCATCAGAGGCATGTCATTTGTGGTGCTAGCTTCCAAGTAATTGAAGAAAGGATTCTTGATTGTTTACTACAACAATCAAAAGGTATGTTTTTCCTTCTGTAATTTTTCAAAATTACCTAGGGTTAGAGGGTTTGTGTTGTTCAATAGAATGTTACATCAATAGCGTTATGAATTAGATCTTTAGGTTGCATGTACCTTTAAGTGTTAAGGATTTATCCACGTTAATACATGTAAAACCCATCAGTGGTATCGGAGTGTATGGTTGTTTAACAACTGGATGTACATTGCTTGAACTTGAACAAAAACCGAAGGAGGAAAACAAAATCATCATTTTGTTGCGGCACCACAACGTGGTGATCTTCGAATCTGTGTCATTTTCCATTCAACCACAATGTGGCAATTGTCTGCCACGACGTGGTGGACCCTCAGATCAACTAAAATCATTTTTGCATAATTCATTAATTGATTAGGATAATTACTTTAGACATTGTTTTTTAATTATATATAAAACTGAGTAATTATCTTAGTAATTAGATATCCTTATCTTGAATTTGTGAATTATCCTTATGTTTTAGTTATATTTAATTATTTGATTAATTAAAAGATAAAGATTAAAAACATAATTGGTTTAATTTAAATTAAATTAAACCAATTATTTCGAAAAATTAATTTAAACCTAGTATTTTGAAAACTTTTTAAAATACACCTTATATATATATATATATATATATATATATATATATATATATATATATATTAAAAGTTAATTACTATATGTATAAGACTAAGTCAGTCAAATCGCTAGTACACCTCATTCACGAAGTCATACTATAAGGGGAGTTTAAGGAAGCAGCCTATAAAATGACTGTCATTGGGTATCCATTCTTATCCACCGCTCTCTTGTATGGTGGAGGGTCGTTAGCCGAACACATTTAATAGGAGTATAATGCTATAAAAAGTAACTAAACTCTTTTATAAAATCCCACTCTTAGTTACTTTAGGAAAATGTGAAAAGTATGCTAATCCATAAAATTGCACATTATACTTTATAGTTGTTGGTGGAGCGCATGTGGTTGACCGACACATTAATAGTGGCTATAAAGAGTAATAATGAGCATCTTGAAAATTATCATTCATTAATGGAGCGTGTGTGGTTAACCGGCACATTAAAGTGAGATGATAAATGACATTGAGAGTGTCAAGCGTATTTGTATGGTTATTCACATATTGTTTATGATCCTCGGTATCCCAGTCACAAATAGTATAGCATAATATGAGATTAAACATGTCATTAATAGATTCAATGAATCTTAAAATATCTAGGAATTTCATAGTTCGAAATTAGTAAATTGCTTTTACCTACCTTCATAAATTCGCAATAAGATTACGGCATCCCTCTTCTTAGTTGTGAATTGTTATTTTGGATCCTAGCCTTAATTGTTTTATTATGGATTATATATTAAGGATTATTGTCATATAACTAAAACTAACTTTTTGTCTCTACAGATGTCTACTCCTGTTGATTCTTCTACTCCATCGTTTTCTACCCACCATTCGTCTTTCTCCCTACTCTCCATCGTGTCCAAAGTGACCTTTGACGGCTCCAACTACAATGATTGGATGCGCAAAATCAGAATGGATCTTCGATTAGAGGGAAAAGAATATGTCCTTGAAGAAAATATTGTTGAAGTCGATGAAGCCACTGTTACTCCTGAACAGCTAGCCTCCTACAGAAAACACTGCGATGATGCAACAAAAGTTACTTGCATCATGGTCGCCACAATGACTCCTGAGTTGCAGAGGTTCTATGAAGACTACTGGCCATTTGAGATGAACAATGACCTTGTGCAAAATTACCACAAGAGAGCTAGTCAAGAAAATTTTGAAGTGGTCAAGTCCCTCATGGCTTGCAAGATGAAAAGGGGAGAGTCTGTCTGCAACCTCGTGCAGGGAATGAAAAGATACGTGGAGCGCCTTGTTAAGCTCAATGTGCATTTTGACGAGAAGTTGGCCATTGACACGTTCCTGAACTCTTTGCCAAGTTGTTATGATTAGTTTATATTAGCTTATCATTTGGACAACACAGAAACAACATTGGCTCAACTCCACAACCTGCTACAGACTACTAAGTCGGGATTGAAGGGAAAGAGTCAATCCCCCTGTACTACTTCTAGTGCTCCCGTTCTCACAATTGGTAAAGGCAAAGGGAAGAAGAGAAAGGCTACTCCTAAAGCTAACTGGAAGAACAAGGCCCAAGTTGGGTCATCAAGCAATGGGCCAAAGACGAGGCCCAACTCAGACATTCCAGCTGTTAGTGACCCCAAAGAGGCCACATGCTACTATTGCAATGACAAGGGCCATTAGAAGAGGATTTTCCCCAAATACTTGCAATACATCTAGGATGGCAAGGTGAAGCCATTGTCGACATGTATATACACTATTCAAACTAATAAGTCACCATCTACTTATTCTTGGCTCATTGATACAGGATGTGGTTTTCACATTTGTTCTGAATTGCAGGGCTAAGAGAAAGTGAAGTGGTGGAGCATAGGAAGATGAATCTGATCATGGGCAATAGGCGATCTTCTCCGGTGACCAAGATTGGGACTTATCAACTTATGCTTAGTAGTAATTTTATTTTAGATTTGATTAATTGTTGCTATTCTTCAGAAATGACACAAAGCATTATTTCATTTCATGCATTGTTTAGAGAAGTTTTTCGCTACTCATTTAATGATTTGAATGGTTCAATTTTTTTTTATAAAAATGGTGTTTTTATATTTGAAGCTTTACCTTGTAATGATGTGTATAAAACTGTGACTTGTGTTGATAGCTTAGGCAATAGTGTATTTCACATTCATTCATCTAATGGTTTAGACAAGGCATGCTTGTGGCATTGTCATCTTGGGCACATTAACAAGAAACGCATCACCCAACTCCAAAAGGCTGGAGTGTTGGAATAATTTAACCTAAGGCTAGATGATGAATGTGAATCTTGTCTTTTAGGAAAGATGAGAAAAATCACCTTTCACTGGCCTAGAGACTCATGACCCACACCACATGGGCCTAAGGGTACCTAACCATCATCCCACCGACTTGAAGAAATCCAGACAACATCCATTTCAACACTTACCAAAACCATAGGATACATACCTTTCTATAACACAAAACCCTTCCACAGTCCAGGTTGCCACCGATGCATCAACCGACAAACCATGCCGTAAAGTCGGACCAAGTATTATTATGCTATCATACTCGGTCCACGTATACCCCTCACAATATTATTTATGGAGCTGCCAACATTTCACTCTCCAGGTGAAAACAAAATGCTCAACATGCTGACCGTGTCCCTTCTTCATCAGAACCTTAACCAAAGGGTGGAGTACCAACGGATCCATTGGGTGACGAACCTCAACCACTAATAGAAACGTCCTCATGAACAACCGAAATAAGATCCCACACCTAAATTGAAACTAAATAGATTCCACCTGATATTGCCATATTTATACATATTTTAAGGCAATATTTATTTACATTTTTATTAATAATTTGGTTATTCGCATAGAATAATGGTACTTATAAGCTTAAATTATATTTTGCAGCCAAATAGAAGCATTTTCGAAGAGAGGGACTAAAATTGACAAAACATGGAACTTGGAGGCTTGAAGGAAAGAAGAAATAAAAAACTCAGCAAATCACGTACTCACGACGTGAGTAATTGAAGGCTCACGACGTGAGTGGAGTATTCTAGAAGATATGCATCCAGATGAAAGAGTCCTTTTCGAACACGTTTATCTCATACTCACGACGTGAGGCTTATTGGCTCACGACGTGAACTCGGAAAAATCAGAATCTATATAAATCCTTGTCCATTACGACTTGAGGGACTTTTGGCTGATTGAAGAAGTTCCATGAGGCGATTTTCAGAGAAGTAGAAGGTCTAGAAGAGAGTTTCAACACCAAAGGAGTAGAGAAGATCACAATTGTCTTTAGATTTAGTACTTTTCATTATGTTTATGAATATGACTTTTGTTGAATTGTTTGCTAGGATGTCCAGCTAAATCTAGGTGCTTCTGTTAGCTAGATGAAGTTGGAACTCATGGTGTAATAACTTTAGCTTTGACTTACTAGTTGGTTATGACTTGTGTTGATTGATTTTTACCTAGCATGTTTGATTTAGTATTTGATTGCTTTTAATTCTTGTTTTGTGTAGTTAGTGACTATTAATTTGCATGAATTAGAATACCTGGTAATTTAGTGAACATTAAATTATTAGAGCTAGGATCAACCAAATCTTAGTTAAGCAATTAAGTATTGAATTAGGATGTGCTAGAGAACTCATATTATGATCATAAGTGTGTTTTGCAAATTAATGTTACATAGCTCCAATCCATTAAATAATAAATTATGTGTTAACTAATGTGTGAATATACATTGATTTACATGAATTGATTAAATGTTAGTAAATTTGGAATTGAATTGCTAATACTTTATTAATTGGTAACCAACAGTAGTTGTCAAAGTTAATTTATGAACCATTGAGGGAAAGCGGATTCGAACTAACAGAAGTGTTTGTTAATTAATTGAATTTAAGTTAGGAATTAAGTTTCTCTGATCTTGCAAAATCAGATAAAACCCCCATCTTTGCTAGAAAATTAGGTTAATTTAGTAGTAAATATATTAATTAGACAATACCGTTCCCTGTGATCGACACCCGACTTACCCGACTATTCTATAATTTTGATTAGGTACACTGCCTAGGTGTAATTAGTCAGTTAAGGTAGTTAGGTTATAAATATTAAAGTTAGGTGTAGCTATTTGCACGCATCAAGTTTTTTGCGCCGTTGCCGAGGAACGGCTTAATTGTTAGTTGATTTATTTGCTTTAGGTTGATCGATCCTTTTTGTGGGGTAAAACCTGCAAAAAGTTACTTTTTCAGCTTAGTTTTCTGCGACAACACGAGGTGGTAGCCAGTCTGTAGGAAATTTTTATTTAGTTTTTGTTCAGTTTTATGTTTTTATTTTGTCTATTTTGCAGGAGTATATGACCAGAGGTTCCAAAACACCTTTGGTACCGCCACTTGAAGATGCAGAGTCGACCCTTCATAACAAGAAGGATAATAACGTGAAAGAAGATCAAAAACCAAAGAAGACACCTTTACAAGAACTCAAGTCAGTATTTTCAAAGAAGTCAGGAAAGAAAACGGGAGAGTCGAGTTCATATTCAAAGGACAAGAGCAAGGTTAAAAGCCTAGATCCAATACCTAACCCAAACGAATCTGAATATGAATCCGACACCGAGTTTGGACTATATACGAGCGAACCCGAAGACGAGCCAAGAAACGAGATGGCGAACATTGAAGAGATGTCGATGGGATCCTACAAGAAGCTTATTCGAGAAGATGTTGGTCCAGGATTAGTACAACCCATGATTCCTGCCACTGCCACATTTGAGTTGAAGGGACACATCCTTACTGCACTGAAGGATATCCTATTTTATGGAAAGGATCATGAGGATGCTTTCAAACATCTAGATGAGGTCAATGACATTGCAGACTATTTCAATGTCCCAAATGTTAATAGAGATACTGTCTAGTTGAGGATGCTACCATTTACTTTCAAGGGAGCCGCAAAAGACTGGTTGAAAGCACTTCCACCTGGTACAATCACTACTTGGGCTCAAATGCGTGAGCAATTTCTAGACCAATTTTTGCCCACCATCCAAGATAGGTAAACTCAAGAAGGCAATAGCCAACTTTGAGCAACAACCAGGGGAGTCACTGTACGAAGCATGGGAGCGTTACAAAGGATTGTTAAGGAATTGTCCTCAACATGACCTTAATATTAAACAAGAGATGTCTATTTTCTATGATGGGGTCAATGTTATGACTAGGCAACTCCTTGATTCACAAGGTCCTCTCACTAAGAAGAATCCCAATCAGATCAAGGTGTTGATTGAAGAGTTCGTGAAGCATTCTCGTGAGTACCACAACCCAAGACACGATGGAATAAAAGGCAATGGAGGTGCACATTCTAAAGAGATGGCTGCTATGATGGCAATGCTAAATAATATGGACAGGAGGTTGACCCAAATGGACCAATCAATTCATGCGATTAGAGTTGGTTGTGAGAAATGCAATGGTCCACACTTGACTAGAGATGGCCATTTGGATGAGTATGGGAATAAGAAGGCTCAAGTATGCTACTCGAGTGGGGACAAGTATGATGAAGATTGGAGAAAACCAAATAGGGAGTGGCTTCCATACGATGAGTACAAAAAGCAGAAGGAGGAGAAATACAGACAGACTGGCCGGGGTTTCTACCAAAAGGAGCAACCACCAGCTGAAAAGAAAGTTGATCTGGAGACCATGTTAGTTCGTTTCATGGAAGCTTCAGAGAAAAGACATGATGAGACAGATGCAACATTGAAGGATCAAAGAATAATGATAAAGGAGCATCAAACTATGATGAAAAATCATCAAGCAATGATGATTGACCAGCAAACATCATTAAGGAATCAGCAAGCCTCCATCCACAACCTTGAAGCTCAACTTGGTCAACTTACCACTTTGGTGAATGAGAGATTATCCCCCCAATTTCCCGAAAAGAAGACTTATTCCCAAGTTATGATGATTGATACTGAAGAAGAGGCTATCTCTGAGTTCTCAGAAGCACTAGAGGTGGAGCCAAAGCCATCCGGAACAAAGCTAAAGAAGTCGAAGCTCGAAAGCAATGATGATGCTGAAGTACCAGACTCACGACGTGAGCCCGATATGCTCACGTCGTGGGCTCAGTCTGAACAAAAAATTTATGTAACTGTTCCGGCTTATAAACCGCCTTTACCATTCCCGTCTCAAGCTAATCTAAGTCCACTGGAAAGGGAACATATGGAGTTTATCAAGCAAGTGAAGGGTATTCCTATTAATACTCCTTTTATCGATTCACTATCAAAAATTCCAGAATATGCAAAGTTCCTTCAAGATCTTATAGACACTCGTCAGCAATTAAAGAAAAATTATAAAGTTGTTCTTAGTGAGCAAAGTTCAAGAGTGGTATTGGGAGACATACCTAAGAAGATGGGAGATCCTGGACGCCTCACTCTTCCATGTGAGTTTGGAAACAATTTAAAGACTTATGCTTTAGCCGATTCTGGGGATAACATAAATTTAATGCCATATTCATTCTATCAAAAGCTCAATATTCAGAAAATGAAGGCTACAAAGATGACCATCCACATGGCCAATCGTTCGGTGATGCACCCAAGGGGTATTGTAGAAGACATCCTAGTTAAAATTGGGAAATTCGTTTTTCCAGTTGACTTTGTTCTTATGGATATGAAGGAGGATGTTAACGTCCCAATTATTCTTGGTCGCCCTTTGCTTAATACTGCCAGAGCTTTCGTTGATGTTCGTGAATCCAAACTTACTTTGAGGGTTGGTGATGATGAGGAAACTTTTGGAGTACAAGATGGATTTCAAGGAGAAAATGTTCAAGGTGAAGTGTTCAATATGGATGAAGATAATGATCTTGAAGAATTGGAGAAGCTTATGGAGGAAGAAATCAAGACGATTCACCAAGTCAAACGCACCAAACCAAGAGCATCCGTTCCACTAGTTTTCGAGGTGTTTGCTTACAAAACACAAACAACTTGGGTGAGTGAGGAAAGCTATGAATTGTCGAGTGATGAAGAAGAGGTGACATCGAAAGAAACAAGTCCAGTGGTGAAGGAATAAAAGATTACTATGGAGCTTCAGAAGAGTGAAGGAAAATTGAAGACTAAAGGGATAAAACACAAGCTTGATGGAGACGAGAACAAAGCTAAAAAGGAGAATTCAAAAAAGGCGTACATTCGACGAGTCCAAGCTTACAAAAGATGTTGGAAAGAGCAGAAAATCCAGGTGGTGGACTCCATTGACAGCTCGACGTAGGAGGCACGGAGTCCAGTTCACAACTCCTTAAAAAGAAGCGCTTCTTGGGAGGCAACCCGAGTTTGGTTTGCATTTTCTTTTCTTTTTAGTTTTTGCATTAATTTTTTTTAGTTTATAGGCAATTTGATTACTTCATCATCTAAAAATCCTCTGAATAGAAAAATCGAGTGTGGGGGTCCCTGACATTTAATGGTCTAAAAATTAAGGGCTGTCAAATGAAATTAATTTTTCTAACAAAATAGCGACCTCACGACGTGAGCACGTATGGCTCACGACGTGCGTTCAGACTGACATGCGGAATGGCATACATTTACCCATAAAATTTCTAGGCCCATTTATAATTGTAGTTTCCTATTTCCGTTAAACAACCCAATTATTTGAGCCCAACTATAACTCACGATGTGAGATGTTATTACTCATGACGTGAGGAAGACAGACGCAGGACGACTTGAATAAACAAATCAAATTCACTTTTGACCTACCATTTCTTTATCCCTCATTGCCGACAGCCTCTTGGTCCCCCCACTTACGCTTGTTTTTCGTCCGCAATTTTCTATATTCCATTCTTTTGTTCACGTTAACATCAAGCAAAGGTACATTAATCCTATTTTTAATGTTTAATTTTGACTTGTGTGGTTAGTTTAGGGGTTAGGGTTTGTAGTTGTTTGAATGACAAAATAAATGCCCTATACATATGAAATCTTGACTGCATGTGAGTTGAATTTACTTAGAATCCCGTTGGAATGAAACCCTAGTAAAGCATTTGTCCCGATTTGAGTATTTGCTTGACCGTTTTGCGCTGTTACTTGCGAACTCACGACGTGAGTCTTATTGCTCACGACGTGAATCCTAGGCGTGAATAAGACAACTTTCTGTTTAATTCTAATCTGTTGGGATGCTTTTGTTTGCTTGGTTTGCTGTTTATTTTTGCAGGAATGGCTCCAAGACGCGAGGTTCCAACCGGGGTGGCTAGTTTGCACCCGTTTTACGTTTTTCCTACAACTGGGTCCCGAGATATTTTGACAAGATGTAACAACCGGCTAGGATGGTTGTATAATCGGGAGATTGTTGTTGCCCCTACCATTAATTGGGAAAGATTGAGGGAGGTTGGGCTTGTTGATCGGCTGTCCCAGTATCTCACAAATATATTTTTTGGAAATAGATTTTCTTTTACGTGCAAAGGGTGGCACAATTTGTTTAGAATTCAAGAGAGGGTGTACAAGGAGCTTTGTGTGTAGTTCTTTGCAACTGTGTCATTTCATGAAAATGTCCAAGATCCTACCTTTCAGCAAGCATTGGTTTTCCGTCTCGGGGACGAATACCGAGAATGCAGTTTAGTTGAGTTCTCTTGGCGTATGGGTTTATATGAGACACATGAGGCCATGACTCCAGAATTTGTGATGTTTCTGAGGGAGGCTGCCCGAGGGTATGAGAATGAAGCAACGAGTGTTAGTTTTTGGAACAACATTGCTTCGGGAGTGTTTAATTACGGGGTGTCACCAGAGAGCAGCATCAAATCTCCCATCCACCGCCTACTCCACCGACTTATCACTTTTTCCATCCACCATAAACGTCATGGGGACAAGGTCACAAAGATGAACTTGTTCTATTTGTGGTCAATTTTACAGCCGGGAGTATGCTGCAACATTCCATACTTCTTGGCCCGCTATTTGGCGGAATATGCTACGAGTTCCCGCCCCGGGAGCCCTATTTGTGGAGGCCACTTTATCACTCGTTTGGCCCGGTATTATGGTTTGATCGTTATCGACATCACCCGCTCTTTGACTTGTATGGAGGGGAACGAGTTCACTATGGGGTATTTAGAGACGATGAGGGTGGTTAGAAATTATGGGTCTCATTGGGGAATCCTACATTCGGATGATGATGGTGGTGAACAACAAGATGAGCAACCCGAGCAGCAACCACAACCACGGCCTCGACAGAGGAATGTTAGAGGTAGAGGAGAGAGAGGGCAGCCGGTGCATCAACATGCACCCTTTGGAGGAGCACCTTTTGGAGGAGATATGGCGGGATATTTTGATCAATTATCATTGAGTACTAATTGGATCGGGGGTACAATGGAGAACATGGTCCGGCATTTCGATATTGAGCAACCATCATATTTGGGGAGTCAATATCCCATTTGTCCTTCATGGAGCTCTTATCAACATTCAAGGGGAGACGAAGCAGGAACGAGTGGAGCCCAAGATAATGAGGAAGATGATTGATCATTTTCATTTTTATTTAGTTTTTAGTTTGTTTGGTATTGATTTGTGTGGTTTTTAAACTTATTTCGTTTGTAAAACTTATTTAATTATTATGTTACTTCTATTTTTCCTTTGGTGGTTTTATTTCAGATTTGCTAAAGGAGTCTCGCGAAGGAAAGTCGAGTCGAGAGGGTATACGTCTAGACAAGTGTCATTTAGAGTCTAAAGTCGAGAGTCGAGACCCACAACTGGAAATAAGTGTGGGGTGAGTCGAGAGTGTAACATCCCAATTTTCAAGTACAAAAATTTCTTTTAGATTAACTGACTCATAAAAACATTCATAAGAAAATACTGTGGAAACACATAATCTCATAAAACAATGTATCATGTCTGAAAACCCAAGTTATAAAATACAACATATCAGAGTACAATCCCAGAAAACTCCATGCGGAGATCATGTGTGTGTGTGATGCGCTACTACACTGCCGGCTCCTTCCCCTTAGACGAAGAGGTACCTGAAACCAAAACTAAAACTGTAAGCACAAAGCTTAGTGAGTTCCCCCATCATACCACATACCATACAGACATATCGCATTCATACTGCCGGGCAATTCTGGGGTGCCCGACCTACCCAGTACGACCATTCTGGGGTGCCGACCTACCCGTGTCAAGCCATTCTGGGGTGATGACCTACCCATGTCAAGCCATTCTGGGGTGCTGACCTACCCTTTGGTCCTATCAACCGAATCCCGGGGACTATTCCACCCCCTACTGCTACTACCACATATATCATAACGTAAACATACTGTCAGACGTTTCTGGGGTGTCTGACTTACCCTTCGGTCCTAACAACCGAACTTGAGGACTATTCCCTCCCTACTACCACTATCACATATAACATAACATGCCAGCATATAATCATATCATAACATACTGTCAGACATATCTGGGGTGTCTGGCCTACCCTCCCGGTCCTAACAACCGGACTCTACTACTGTCACATATACGTATCATGCTAGCATATAACATATCAGGTAGTAGCAAACATAGCAAACATAGACAATTATCACGAAGACAATCATCTATAACACCTCCTACTGGTGGGCCGGCATTGTGGCCGTAGACCCACCGCTACTGGAAGGTAACTCACCTCGTACAAGTAGCTGCTGATAATCTGTGCGGGAAACCTCTGTCTGCTGCCGCTACGGAAATCCTCCGGCTACAATCCCCACAAAATACTTAATCAGAGTATGATATATACTCTTAGGGTAAAATGACCATTTTACCCCCAACCAAGTCCAAGTCAAAGTCAAACTCAACTTCCAGTTGACCCGACTCGCTGAGTTGGGCCGTCAACTCATCGAGTCCCTATCTCTTCAACTGTCCTCATCCACGATTCTACTCGTCGAGTTTAGCGACGACTCGACGAGTTCCTCTTCGATATGAACATCAGATGAACCTTCATCTGACTCGCCGAGTTGTATGAACACTCGTCGAGTTCACCTTCATCAGATGAACAAGTTCTGACCTTGACTTGCCGAGTTGTATGAACAACTCGTCGAGTTCATCTTCAATCATAAGGAGATTGCCTTGGACTCGCCGAGTCTGTTCTAGCACTCGTCGAGTCCCATGAACTCCAGGTCTAATATTAAGTCCAATGCGTTGGGTCACTCTTTCTGTCCTGCTACAACCCTTCTAACACCCAACTGAGTCCTTTTGACCCTCAACAGATATGGGACTCAAAGCCTTGGACTCGTCGAGTCCCAAGAACGGACTCGCCGAGTCGATAGCGTCCACACCCTAAATCCTCGATTTCTGATGTACAACACTTGACCAAATGATAGATCCAAGCCCCTACGCTCGATCTAGCACGTAAAGTTACGAACTTTACGTGCATGCATGGAACTTTTGAGCCAAAAAGGCTCTAAAATGGCTCTAGTGTTGCATGGAGCCTTCCTTGGGTGCAAAAGCAACCCAAATCTGCCTTGTGACCCCTTTAAAGACTTGATTCCAAAGCCTCAACCCCCAACCATGTTTGCAATCATGGTTGGTTACCAAAAATAGCTTATAAAAGCCCTAAATCTCCCCAAAAAGGTATTTATCAAATGAAAGAGCAAGGTACAGACTTTATACCACTCAAGAACTGCAATTGATGAACCAAACTCGAATCCTTCATTTCCCTCTTGATCCTTCTATGCTCTTTCTTCTTCCTTGTGAACAAAACCACCAAAATCACTCAAAAGCCTTAGATCTTGCACCAAAACACTTAGGGTTTGCTATGGAGGGTTTCTGGGAGCATAAAGGGGCAATGGAGGCTGCATAAGGTTGTTTAAATAGGGTGCAAACCCTCATATTAGGGTTTTGTCCAGTCAGAGCCTACTCGTCGAGTCCGGGACCCGACTCGACGAGTCCATCACTTAAATCTCGCACCTCATCCCGCTTCTACTCGGCGAGTTGGTCCTTCAACTCGCCGAGTCCAAGGCCAAAATGCAAAAAATTACTTAAATAGAATACTTACCAGGAACCGGGTGCTACAAATCTCCCCCACTTATTTTCGAATTCGTCCTCGAAGTCCGCTGCTCGATCCTGTAATAGCTTTGGGTAATGCTCCATCATCTCATCCATCGGCTCCCAAGTCCACTCCGAGCCCTTCCGGTGCTGCCATTGCACCTTCACTAGTTCCGCCTTTTTGTTCCTCAGATCCTTCGACTTCCGGTCGAGGATCGCCACTGGCCGCTCAATATAATTCAGGCTGTCATCGACCTGAATATCCTATAAGGGTACCACTGCTGAGTCGTCCACCAAGCACTTCCGCAACTGAGAGACGTGGAAAGTGTTGTGGATCTGGCTGAGTTCGGCTGGCAGATCCAACCTATATGCCACCTTGCCCACCCGGGCTATAACCCTGAAGGGTCCAATATACCTGGGACCCAACTTGCCCCGTTTCCTGAATCGGATGACGCCCTTCCATGGCGACACCTTTAGGAGAACCATATCCCCGACCTGAAACTCCAGGTCCGATCGGCGCTTGTCGGCATAACTTTTCTGCCGACTCTGAGAAGTCTGAAGTCTGCTCCGAACCTGCTGAATTCTCTTTGTCGTCTTGAGCACCACTTCGGTGCTCCCCATGACCCTCTGACCAACCTCACCCCAACATATCGGGGTTCTGCACTTCCTCCCGTATAACATCTCGAAGGGAGGACGGTCAATACTCGCATGATAGCTATTATTATACGAGAACTCCGCCAACGGAAGGTAGGTATCCCAGCTACCTCCGAAGTCTAAAACACATGCCCGCAGCATATCCTCTAATGTCTGGATAGTCCGCTCGCTCTGACCATCCGTCTGCAGGTGAAAGGCGGTGCTAAAATGCAGACGAGTACCCAGTTCGTCATGAAACTTCTTCCAAAACCTGGAAGTGAACTGCACATCCCTGTCTGAAATCGCCGATACTGGCACCCCGTGCCGCGCCACTACCTCCCTGATATAGATATCGGCCAACCTTTCGGCCGAAATACTTTCCTGAATCGGGATAAAATGGGCGCTCTTGGTCAATCGATCGACGATGACCCAAATCGAATCCACTCGCCGTGCGGTCCTGGGAAGCTTTGTGATAAAATCCATCGTAATGTCTTCCCATTTCCACAGCGGGATATCCAACGGTTGTATCTTGCCGTGTGGCCTCTGGTGCTCGGCCTTGACCTTCCTGCAGGTCAAGCACCGCTCCACATACCATGCTACGTCCCGCTTCATGCAGGGCCACCAATAATCAGGACGAAGATCTCTATACATCTTCGTCGCTCCGGGATGGATAGAAAATCTGGATTTGTGTGCCTCCTCCAACAGGATCTGGCGCACGCCTCCATGATAAGGGACCCACACCCTATGGTGAAGAGTCAATAACCCTCGGCTATCATAGTCGAAGGAGGAAACCTGCCCCAAAATCCGCTCGCTCTTCCGATGTTCCTCCTTCATGGCCTCCTGCTGGGCCTCCCGAATATGCTCCAATAGCGGAGTCACCACTGTCATCCTCATACAGATATCCCTGATCGGCGATGCCTTGCGGCTAAGCGCGTCGGCCACCACATTGGCCTTCCTCGGGTGGTAAAGGATCTCGCAATCGTAATCCTTCACCACGTCCAACCACCGACGCTGCCTCATGTTCAGATTTGGCTGGTCCATGAGATACCTCAGGCTCTTATGGTCCGTGTAGATGGTACAACGAACACCATAGAGGTAATGATGCCAACTCTTAAGGGCGAACACCACAGCCCCCAGCTCCAAATCATGCGGCGGGTAGTTCGCCTCGTGAGGCTTCAGCTGCCTCGAAGCGTAAGCAATGACATGCCCTCTCTGCATCAATACTGCGCCCAAACCTGAGATAGACGCATCACAGTATACAACAAAATCCTCCATGCCCTCTGGCAGGGCTAAGATTGGCGCCTCGCACAATCTCTGTCTCAGCGTCTCGAATGCGGCCTGCTGCTCAGGCCCCCAGCGAAAGACCACAGCTTTCCTCGTCATCCTGGTCAGGGGCACGACTATCTTGGAGAAGTCCTGAATGAATCTCCGATAGTAGCCTGCCAATCCCAGAAAGCTCCGAGTCTCAGATGGAGACCTCGGAACTTCCCACCTCATCACGGCCTCAACCTTGGCCGGGTCTACTGATATCCCGTTCTGGTTGACAATGTGCCCGAGAAACTGCACCTTGCGCAACCAGAACTCACACTTGGAGAACTTAGCATACAAGCTCTCCCTTCTCAAAGTCTCCAGAACCTCTCGCAGATGATCCTCATGCTGCTCTCGCGTCTTGGAGTAAGCCAAGATATCATCAATAAACACTATCACAGACCGGTCTAACATCGGTCTACACACGCGATTCATGAGGTCCATGATCAGCCACACTGGGACTGTGAGCCTGAAAGGCATCACCACAAAATCATAGTGGCCATAGCGCGTCCGAAACACAGTCTTCTGTACATCCTCCTCTCTGACCCTCATCTGATGATACCCTGATCGCAAATCAATCTTGGAGAACCAAGATGCTCCTTGTAGCTGGTCAAAGAGGTCATCAATCCTCGGGAGTGGGTAACGGTTCTTCACCGTTACCTTATTCAGCTCCCTATAATCTATACACATCCGATGCGAACCGTCCTTCTTCTTCACAAATAGAATCGGGGCACCCCAGGGTGAACTGCTCGGTCTAATGAAACCCTTGTCTAACAGCTCCTACAGCTGTGTAGACAACTCCTGCATCTCAGGAGGAGCCAACCGATACGGCGCCTTGGCTATCGGAGCCGCACCAGGGATTAGTTCAATCCTGAACTCTACCTGCCTCTCCGGAGGTATCCCAGGCAACTCCTCGGGGAACACGTCCGCAAACTCTCGTACCACGGGCACATCGCTCACCGTTGCCTTACCCATCTCCCGGGTATCCATCACATAGGCAACAAATCTTGCGCAACCCTGTTGAAGGTAACACCTAGCTCTCGCTGCTGAACATAAAGCTGGTCCTTGCTGTGGCCTCTCGCCCTGAATCACCAGCTCTCCCCCACTTGGGGTCCTGATCCGCATCAACTGCTGCGCACAGTCAATCACTGCCCCATTGGGGCTTAGCCAATCCATACCGATAATAACCTTGTTCCCCCGCAAAGGTATGGGAACCAGATCTACCAGATAACGCTCCTCAAACAGTCGCAGGACGCAATCTTGGTAGACCTCTGATGCTCGCACTGACCGGTCGTCCGCAATCTCGACCTCTAGAGGGCAATCCAACGTGCCCGACGACTCAGGAAACTTCTTGCTAAGCGCAAGAGAGAAAAACGATCGGGTAGCACCCGAATCAAACAATACCTGAACTGGGATACCATTCACATGGAACGATCCTAAACAGAGCACATACATAACATATCAAAATCACAGCAGCATATCATAAAAGCATAAACAAGAAGTCATACCCGTCACCACATCGGGTGCAGCGCGTGCCTCCGCGGCTGTCAACTGAAATGCCTGGCTCCGCACCACTGGAGCCTCTGTCTTGGCCTTCCGGCCATCTGCAACCCGCGCTGTCGCTGAAACCGGCGCCGCTGATGGCGCTGCTGCTGACGCTGCTGTCAACCTCGGGCAATTGGCCTTTTTGTGGCCCCTCTGATTGCAATGGAAGCAAATCAGATCTGTCATATGTAATGTGGGGGCGGGTCAGTACAATCCCTGCCAAAGTGCCCCGTCTTGCCGCACTTGTAGCAGCTTGACGATCTTGCTCTACAAGCTCCCTCATGCGGTCTGCCGCACTTCCTGCAGCGGCTCTGGCCCGGCTGGCCCTTCGACCTAACGTCGGATCCCTTGGGTTTCTTCCCCGAAACCCCTGTAACCTGCTCAGACTCAGCTTTCCTCTTCCTCACATGCTCCAAATCGAGCTCCCTCTCCCGCGCCCTGGCAATCATGGACTCCAGGGTCGGGCAGGCAGAGTAGCTGACATGCTCCCGAATATCAGCCCTCAACATATCATGGTAGCGGGTCTTCCGCATCTCCTCATCCCCTGCATACTGGGGTACCAACAATGCTCTCTCCCGGAACTTGGCGGTGATCTCCGCCACAGTCTCCGTAGTCTGCCTCATATCCAAAAACTCTCTGGCCAGCTACTGAAGCTCTACAGCCGGCGCAAACTCAGCTCTGAATCTAGTCACGAAATCTGACCACGTCATAGCCTCGACGGCTGGGGCTCCCAATGAGTCACCAATCGACTCCCACCAGTCTCTAGCTCTATCCCTCAAACATCCCGCAGCAAAGCGGACCTTCGACCCTTCCGGGCAGAAGCTCGTCAACTGCGCAGACTCAATGTCTGCGATCCATCTCCTGGCAGCGATGGGGTCTTTCACCCCGTGATAATCTGGCGCACCACTCCCACGGAAGTCCTTAAAGGACAGTGTGCGCGTACTCGTCTAGCTAGATGCCATATCACTCCTGAATGCTCGGAGGCGATCCTCCATCAGCTCAACAATCCCTTCCTTGATCGACCCGAAAATGACCGCGGTCGACTCAAGAATGCCTCTCGTGATCTCAGACGTGATGAACTCGCGCAGCCCGTCATCAACCTGCTCGGATCCTGCACCCGAGCCTGATCCTGATCCTGATCCGGAACCTCCTGCTCAATGTCGCGTGGTTACCATGCTGAAAAATACACGCATAAATGTCAGGATCATACATACTCTCGAGAGGTCTAACACACTCTCCAAGTTTCCTGGTTCTGTCTCAACCTTCCTTGATTCGAGTACGGATCCTCTGCTTCCAGTAGTACGGGCCCATACTACCTTCCACATCTATCCGTACTTTCCTCAAGGACTGTCTCGACTTCACCAGGTCCCATAACCAATATCCCTTTCCATCTAGTCTCATCCCAGGCTTTCCTGGGGCACTCTCTGACCTACTCTCCGCCATCAGCTGCACTAGGAGTCCCTACTTCCCTTCCCTAACTAGCTTGCGAGTACTGTTAAATAACCACTCAGTAGTTAGTTAAAGTTAGCCAGGACCCCTTAAGCACAAAGCAAGCAGCATTCGTGCATCGAGTAACCGCATCAGACATAACCTAATCAGGCTATCCTACTGCTGACTAAACAGTCCTAGCATACAGCTCATACAACAGGCATACAAGGCATCCTCCTAGATCCTTAGCCCTAATCTAGCATGCAGTTCTCATAATCATATACATCAGGCATACAAGGCATCCTCCTAGATCCTTAGCCCTAATCTAACATGCAGTTCTCAGAATCATATATCATATAACTTATTATAACAAGTATGGATATCTTGGGGAAAACTTACTTGAGCTCGGCTGGTCACACGCATCACACACCTTGTTCTTTCTCAAAACCCTTTGACTCAGATTTTAGAAAACCATTTTCTTTGTAAAAATCTTTTAAATCCCTCGATTTGAGTCCAGACACTCCCGAGGGTGTGTCCGAATCCCTCAAACCAGGGCTCTGATACCAACTTGTAACATCCCAATTTTCAAGTCCAAAAATTTCTTTTAGATTAACTGACTCATAAAAACATTCATAAGAAAATACTGTGGAAACAAATCATCTCATAAAACAATGTATCATGTCTGAAACCCAAGTCATAAAATATAACATATCAGAGTACAATCCGAGAAAACTCCATGCGGAGATCATGTGTGTGTGATGCGCTGCTACACTGCCGGCTTCTTCCCCTTAGACTGAAACCAATACTAAAATTGTAAGCACAAAGCTTAGTGAGTTCCCCCATCATACCACATACCATACAAACATATCGCATTCATACTGCCGGGCAATTCTGGGGTGCCCGACCTACCCAGTACAACCATTCTGGGGTGCCGACCTACCCGTGTCAAGCCATTCTGGGGTGCTGACCTACCCATGTCAAGCCATTCTGGGGTGCTGACCTACCCTTCGGTCCTATCAACCGAACCTCGGGGACTATTCCACCCCCTACTGCTACTACCACATATATCATAATGTAAACATACTGTCAGACGTTTCTGGGGTGTCCGACTTACCCTTCGGTCCTAACAACCGAACTTGAGGACTATTCCCTCCCTACTACCGCTATCACATATAACATAACATGCCAGCATATAACCATATCATCACATACTGTCAGACATATCTGGGGTGTCTGGCCTACCCTCCCGGTCCTAACAACCAGACTCTACTACTGTCACATATACGTATCATGCTAGCATATAACATATCAGGTAGTAGCAAACATAGCAAACATAGACAATTATCACGAAGACAATCATCTATAACAACTCCTACTGGTGGGCCGACATTGTGGCCGTAGACCCACCGCTACTGGAAGGTAACTCACCTCGTACAAGTAGTTGTTGATAATCTGTGCGGGAAACCTCTGTCTGTTGCCGCTCCGGAAATCCTCCGGCTACAATCCCCACAAAATACTTAATCAGAGTCTGATATCTACTCTTAGGGTAAAATGACCATTTTACCCCCAACCAAGTCCAAGTCAAAGTCAAAATCAACTTCCAGTTGACCCGACTCGCCGAGTTGGGCCGTCAACTCATCGAGTCCCTATCTCTTCAACTGTCCTCATCCATGATTCTACTCGTCGAGTTTAGCGACGACTCGATGAGTTCCTCTTCGATATGAACATCGGATGAACCTTCATCCGACTCGCCGCGTTGTATGAACACTCGTCGAGTTCACCTTCATCAGATGAACAAGTTCTGACCTTGACTCGCCGAGTTGTATGAACAACTCGTTGCGTTCATCTTCAATCATAAGGAGTTTGCCTTGGACTCGCCAAGTCTGTTCTAGCACTCGTCGAGTTCCATGAACTCCAGGTCTAAAATTAAGTCCAATGCGTTGGGTCACTCTTTCTGTCCTGCTACAACCCTTCTAACACCCAACTGAGTCCTTTTGACCCTCAACAGATATGGGACTCAAAGCCTTGGACTCGTCGAGTCCTAAGAACGGACTCGCCGAGTCGATTGCATCCGCACCCTAAATCCTCGATTTCTGATGTACAACACTTGACCAAATGATAGATCCAAGCCCCTAAGCTCGATCTAGCACGTAAAGTTACGAACTTTACGTGCATGCATGGAACTTTTGAGCCAAAAAGGCTCTAAAATGGCTCTAGTGTTGCATGGAGCCTTCCTTGGGTGCAAAAGCAACCCAAATCTGCCTTGTGACCCCTTTAAAGACCTGATTCCAAAGCCACAACCCCCAACCATGTTTGCAATCATGGTTGGTTACCAAAAATAGCTTATAAAAGCCCTAAATCTCCCCAAAAAGGGATTTAGCAAATGAAAGAGCAAGGTACAGACTTTATACCACTCAAGAACTGCAATTGATGAACCAAACTCGAATCCTTCAGTTCCCTCTTGATCCTTCTATGCTCTTTCTTCTTCCTTGTGAACAAAACCACCAAAATCACTCAAAAGCCTTAGATATTGCACCAAAACAGTTAGGGTTTGCTATGGAGGGTTTCTGGGAGCATAAAGGGGCGATGGAGGCTGCATAAGGTTGTTTAAATAGGGTGCAAACCCTCAGATTAGGGTTTTGTCCAGTCAGAGCCTACTCGCCGAGTCCGGGACCCGACTCGACGAGTCCATAACTTAAATCTCGCGCCTCATCCCGCTTCTACTCGGCGAGTTGGTCCTTCAACTCGCCGAGTCCAAGGCCAAAATGCAAAAATTACTTAAATAGAATACTTACCAGGAACCGGGTGCTACAGAGAGAAAGGATAGAGTTAGAAGAGTCGTCAAATACCACATTTAGAAGGTCTTAATTCATTAAGACATTGGTTGGAGTACATTTATTTACAAGAAGGATGGGTTGTTTCAGTTTTTGTTTGCCCAGTTCTCACGTCGTGAGATGGATTACGAAGGAATTCATAATTCAGATTTAGCGGCCTCACGTCGTGAACACTACGACTCACGTCGTGAGTCGTATATTCTCACACAACTGCAGCCTTTTCATTCACTGATTCTACATGCTTCACCACCATTCTCTTTGGAATTATTTTGAAGTTTATTTTTGGCTCGTTTCCTCCACTATATAATGTGGCGTAAGCTTTCCCACATTATTCTTCACGTTTTGGAGATTTGCACCACCTTTATTGAAGATTGAAGTTTCGATTCGTTATTGGTGCTTTACATATCTAACAAGATCAAGATCCAAGTTCCTATTTAGAAGAAGTCTATATTCGAGATGCACATTTCATCCGCACTATTGGAGTTTGATCTCACCACTACTATCTCAGGGGAGTCTGTTCATTTTTCTCCCTTTTATTGCTTTTAATTTATTTTATGCATACAATGAGGGCATTGTATGAAATAAGTGTGGGGTAGGGGGTCGAAAAAGTAAAATAGTTAATTGCTAGAAATTCTGGAAAATTTTAAAATTTTTAAAAATTTACTAGTAATTTTCATAGGTTTGAAATAATAATCTAATAAATTGTCTAGTAATGATAATTTGAACTTAAGTTGCTAGTGTTGTGTTGGGATGATCTGATGAGAACTCAAATGTTTAGTTGAGCCAATACACGTTATAGTGCATTTGTGACCTCCTTTATTCTAGTGAAATCATGGGACAAAAACTCAACCTCGCTTAGTTTGAGGGATGCAATATGTTTAGCAGCCTGTACCTGAAATGTATACAGGGAAACTTATGTAGTCATTGCACATAGACTAATGCCTTAACCAATAAAGGTTGAAGTTAAGCGCCCCTGATTAAGCATGTAGGTTTTGAGTGAAAAGTGAAAAAAGTGAGTACATGTAAAAAAAGAGAGAATTTACCAAAAAGTGAAAAGTTGAAGAATTTTTGGAGCTATAGAAGTATCAAAGTTTGAAGATCAAAGATCAAAAATTCTGAAGAAATATAAAAGTTCAAGATACCAAGAATTACACAAAAAGGTGGTGAATTCGAAGAAATCAAATATCAAATATCAAAGAAGTGAAGAATTCAAGAGCTCCATAGTGTGGTATCTAAAAGTTGTAATTTTCTAGATTATGTATGCATAGGTTACAAAAATACCTTGAGGTTAGAAAGTTTTTTGAGGATGGATTCGGAGGGTTGCATAAAAGGAGCATTGTTCAAAAGAAGTGGGCGAGTGTTTATGAGGATTGTGAGTATTTAGAATTGAGGGGGGTCTTTAGGAAAAATTTTAGACACAAATGCATGCGTTGAGGTTTTGGCATAATGGTTGAGTTTGAGTTGGATCGTTCTATGTGATGTTGGTGATAAAGGTTTGAATAAAAATAATTAGATTTGCTTGAGGGCAAGCAAAGAACAAGTGTGGGGTATTTTGATATTGCCATATTTATACATATTTTTAGGCAATATTTATTTACATTTTTATTAATAATTTGGTTATTCGCATAGAATAATGGCACTTATAAGCTTAAATTATATTTTGCAGCCAAATAGAAGCATTTTCGAAGAGAGGGACTAAAATTGACAAAACATGGAACTTTGGAGGCTTGAAGGAAAGAAGAAATAAAAAAATCATCAAATCACGTACTCACGACGTGAGTAATTGAAGGCTCACGACGTGAGTGGAGTATTCTAGAAGATATGCATCCGGATGAAAGAGTCCTTGTCGAACACGTTTATCTCATACTCACGACGTGAGGCTTATTCGCTCACGACGTGAACTCGGAAAAATCAGAATCTATATAAATCCTTGTCCATTACGACTTGAGGGACTTTTGGCTGATTGAAGAAGTTCCATGAGGCGATTTTCAGAGAAGTAGAAGGTCTGGAAGAGAGTTTCAACACCAAAGGAGTAGAGAAGATCATAATTGTCTTTAGATTTAGTACTTTTCATTATGTTTATGAATATGACTTTTGTTGAATTGTTTGCTAGGATGTCCAGCTAAATCTAGGTGCTTCTGTTAGCTAGATGAAGCTGGAACTCATGGTGTAATAACTTTAGCTTTGACTTACTAGTTGGTTATGACTTGTGTTGATTGATTTTTACCTAGCATGTTTGATTTAATATTTGATTGCTTTTAATTCTTGTTTTGTGTAGTTAGTGACTATTAATTTGCATGAATTAGAATACCTGGTAATTTAGTGAACATTAAATTATTAGAGCTAGGATCAACCAAATCTTAGTTAAGCAATTAAGTATTGAATTAGGTTGTGCTAGAGAACTCATATTATGATTATAAGTGTGTTTTGCCAATTAATCTTACATAGCTCCAATCCATTAAATAATAAATTATGTGTTAACTAATGTGTGAATATACATTGATTTACATGAATTGATTAAATGTTAGTAAATTTGGAATTGAATTGCTAATACTTTATTAATTGGTAACCAACAGTAGTTGTCAAAGTTAATTTATGAACCATTGAGGGAAAGCGGATTCGAACTAACAGAAGTGTTTGTTAATTAATTGAATTTAAGTTAGGATTTAAGTTTCTCTGATCTTGCAAAATTAGATAAAAACCCCCATCTTTGCTAGAAAATTAGGTTAATTTAGTAGTAAATATATTAATTAGACAATATTGTTCCCTGTGATCGACACCCGACTTACCCGACTATTCTATAATTTTGACTAGGTACACTACCTAGGTGCAATTAGTTAGTTAAGGTAGTTAGGTTATAAATATTAAAATTAGGTGTAGCTATTTGCACGCATCACCACCAATGCCCAAAGAACCTGTTAATACTTCCAAGTTCATAGGAAAATTCAAAGTTATCTAGAAATGTTGTCAGAACCCTGATCGAATCAACTCGATTACCAACCCTGTCAATGCAATATGCCTAAATCGAACTATGCGTAGATCCAAGGTCATACCTAAAAACTGAACAACACCGCCCCAACATCCGAACTCCCAATAACCAAGTATAACTGCAAAACTCGATCCCTTTATGAATGATAATTCCACAACCAACAACTGAGAGTATGCATAACCAGAAACCAAAATGTACACCTTACAAAGCTTAACAAAAGGTTGATGCATCAATTAAACTTCCAACCGATACAAATCAAAACCATCGAACAACCTTATTTGTTGACGATGAACGAAATAATCAACGATCGAAGATGCGTCGACCACTAATTTCAATGACCCGCATACTACTAAACAAATTCCATGCGAAAATACACATATTAAACTCTAAAGCTGAACAACAGATGCCCATCATTGACTATAAATAATGATCTGAACTGCAAGCTAACCAATCTCTTAAAAATCGGTACCAAACCTAGTGGCCCAATGCTTATTGAGCCAATTCTTGACGTTCTCGAAAGGAACCACTGACTACAATGAGATATTCCTCCAACAGCTTATGAGGTGAGGACAACATGCACGTCCCTGAAGGCATGAACCTGATGGCAACTAACTTTGCACTCGAGGTCTGACCAACCTTAATTATTTCATAACCATTAAGGATTTCGACAAATCCTTGAGAACGCAACGATAAACTCCCAAAATCTATGCACTTTGATGGTAGCCCACCTTTCTTCTCTTATGCAGCAATAAACCTGAACCAAAACCTCGCATACTGGAACGACAGATTCCTATGACCTTGAACTGAAACCACAAAATTCAACAGACCAATAGTCCTCCACGAATAATGCCCTCACTTAGGGTTCGAACCATCATCAAATGATGCCTACCACACTAGAGTCTCAGACTGGCTCAACCAGATACATACCCTGACATTTACTTTCAACAAGAAAGTTCAAGAAGTTTGAATTTTGAGAAATAAAGATGGGCCATACATATGTCAAAGATAGTGGGGGTAATTGGAATCTTTTTTTCAATGAGAAAGGTCAAGGAGTTTGAATTTCGAGAAACATAGATGAGCCATATATATGTCAGCGGGAGCACTGTAGTCACCATTGTGTTGTACATTGTCAATGTACGATTAAGAGAAAACTATGTTCTAATTTAGCAAGTGTAAAAACTTATCTTTGTATGGGAATCGTTTCGATATGATGTACTGATATTGCCATATTTATACATGTTTTTAGGAAATATTTAAGTACATTTTAATTAATATTTTGGTTAATGCATGGAATAATGATACTTATAAGGTTAAATTGTATTTTGCAGCTAAATAGAAGACATATTGAAGAAAAGGGACTAAAAGCGTCAACGAATGGAACTTTGGAGGTTAAAGGCTTGAAAGACAAGAAATTCAAAAAAATACGAACTCACGAGGTGAGTATTAAACGATTCACGTCGTGAGTTAGGCCTTCTAGAAGATAAACATCGCGGATCAGGAATCCGTGTCGAATACGGATATCTACTGGATTCACGAGGTGAGCCTTCAAAGCTCACGACGTGAATCGGGCAAAATCCAAAACTATATATATCCTTGATCCCTACGAATTTAAAGAGGTTGGCTGACTTGGGAAGGTTTCAGAAGTCGAAAATTACAGAAAAAGAAGGCCTGGAAATTGTTCTTTACAACAAGGAGGAAGAAGAGTTTATAATTCAATATTTAGTTTGGTATTTTTAAACATGCTTTTAAATATGACTTTTGTTAGCTTATTTGTTAGAATGTCGAGCTAAATCTAGCTGCTTCTGTTAGCTAGATGAAGCTGGAACTCATGGTTTTATTATATTAGTTTGGACTTTGCTTGTTGGTTATGTCTTGTGTTTGATTGGTATACCTAGCATGCTTGATTTGATATTAGATTGCTTTAATGTCTTATTCTGTGTAGTTAATGACCATTATTCTGCATGAATTTGAACACCTAGTAATTTAATGAACATTAGATTATTAGAGCTAAGATCGAACCAATCTTAGAAAAGTAATTAAATTATTACATTAGGCTGTTCTAGAGAACTCGTGTTATGACCATAATTTGTGTTTGTCAACCCAATCTTACATAGCTCCAATATTATTCAATAATTGATTCGGTGTTAAATTATGTGTGAACATACATAGATCTACATGAATTAATTGATATTAGTAAATTTAGAACTGAATTGCTAATAATGTTTTAATTGGTAACCAACAAGAGTAGTCATAATTAATTTATAAACCATTGAGGGAAAGTGGATTCGAACTAACAGAAGTGTTTTGTTTATTGATTGATTTGTGTTAAGAATTAAGTTCATCTAAACTTGCAAAATTAGATAAAACCAATACTTTAGTAGAAATTTAGTGTAACTTAGTAGTAGGTAAATTAATTAGTTAAAACCGTTCCCTGTGATCGACACCGGACTTACCCACACTATTCTATAATTTGACTAGGTACACTACCTAGGTGTAATTTAGTTAGTTAAGTTAGTTAGGTTAATAATTTAAAATTAGGTGTAGACATTTGCACGCATCATGTACATAGAAGATACAACACACATACATAATATAAGGATTTATGGAGATAGATCAAAGTGATTCATTGGATTAAGCTAAAGTGCATGGAATCTTGAGATAGATCAAAGTGATTCATTTGCACGCATCATGTACATAGAAGATACGACACGTAGAACTCAAGAAGGAGTTCATGCTTAATAAGATATGTCATGACACTGAGCGATGCTAATGTCCTAGTTCTACTATTGAGCTAAAGGAAATGATTCATTTCCCACATGCTTCTGCTATGGGGTCGATCATATATTCCATGACATGTACCAGATTTGATGACTCGTATGCCTTGAGCATGACAAGTTGGAACAGATCAATTTGGAAATAATCAACGAATCAAGATCGAGAATATTCTTAAGTGTCCTGGGAGGACAGAGGAAATGATAATGATACTATAGAAGAGATCAATGTAAAAGTTACATTGATGCTAAGTTCCACACTAATAAACACGATTTTGTTCGTAGAAGGAATTCGTGCTTTTTTTAATGGTGATGTATTAGCATGGAAGAGTACCAAGTAATACACCATAGTGGATTTAACAAACTTAGATTATATTGCAGTTGGTTAAATTGCAAAGAAGACAACATGAATATAAGAGATTCATTAGTGACATCTTTGTTGAAATTCAATCATTGATGGTACTTTTGGAGGCTCTTGTGACTTTTAGGGTGACCTTACCTCGAGTATGGATCCCAAGTCACACAAACTTACACGATACATACTCAGTTAGTACCATTACATTTGATAGTTGTTCAAATGTAAAGACATCATAGTCAATAAGTCATATTGAAAGATAATCTTGTCGATCCATTCCATAAGCCAATGTCACTGATCAAGTATTGGTGGATTGACCATAGTGATTGATGAATTGACCATAGTGATTGGACATAGAATAAAGTATTGGTGGATTGACCATAGTGATTGATGAATTGACCATTGTGATTGGACATAGAATAGAGTATTGGTGGATTGAACAAGTATCAATTTACTAAAACTTCCACAGTCGGTCATACTCTGTAATGCCCGAAGATTCGGCTAGTCAATTTAGAGACAATAAGCATCAAAAAAATGAATTTTCTGTCACACCCCAAAACCGGAACGGCGGAAACGTTCTGGGGTGGAGGACGTCATGTTTAGTATCACAAGGCATGCATTATAGTAAGCAAAGTAATGAACAACCATTTCATTAGAAAGAAAGTGTTTACAAGGTGTGTGTTCACAAAACATAGAATACATAAGCAAATAACAAACAAGACTTGAAGCTATACTGCTCCATCTTCTGAATCCCAGTGCGAGTACTTGTCTACTAGGCTCCTGAGAATACAAGTTATTTGAAAGAGTTGATCGGCAATTAAGCTGGTGAGTTCATAAGATTTTAGTGATGTAAGTAAGTTGTAAAATGTTGTAGTAAACTGCTGTTGAAAATGTAGTTGAAAAATGTAGTTGAAAAGTGTATTTGAAAAGTGTAGTGAGTTGTAAGTTCTGTTTAGAAAGTTCGCATGTTCCTCTTAGGAAATCCTATATTTCCTACCTTGATGAAAGATACGTAAAAATGATCCTACAATCCCTTCTATGAGTACTAAATGGATACAAGTGATATAAAACTCAGAGTAAACAAGCAATCGACTGTGCGCATCTGCCCTAAGCTCTCAACCAATTGAGGAACAGGGAGTAAGGCGGATAGCACACATCCTATTGTTTGTTAGATCATTGTTGTATATAACTCTGGCGTGTTCACTTGTTACTCATGGAGTTAATTGTAATGGTTTCTTTATATTTAATGAAAAGATTCTTTAAGAAAAACTCTTATCTATTATAATAAAATGGTGACCACAGTGATTACTTCTATAATCACTTAGTTTATACTGACTATATATGATCTGATATCGGATAGAGAGTTAATTGGGTGAATCTGCCCTAAGCCCACAACCAAACAAGGAACAGGAAGTAAGGCGGAAAGCACACATCCAACTATCTATTGGATATTAATGATATAGAACCGTGATGTATAAACTAAAATATTATAGAGTTAATCACCTAAGGTCCTTTAAGTTTATACTGGTTTAATAAAATGGATTAAACCCTTAACTGGTAAGTTTCTAGTTTTGTATACCAAAAGTTCTGATTTGGAAGGTATGTTCTGTACTAGAAAACTGTGCATTGACTCTGTGTCCTATGACTTGACCCATACCTGGTACCCTTATGATGACTCAATGTATACTGGACATACATATCCAAGATCGAATAGATAATAGGCCGGGTGAATCTGCTCCAAGCCCACAACCAAACAAGGAACAGGGAATGAAGCGGAGAGCACACATCCTATTACCTGACGGATCCTATTGATATATATGTATCCTTTGATGTATACATTAAGGAATCATAAGGTTAGCATTATGGTCCTTTCTACTAAATGTAGCCTTCTACCAAGGCATCAAATGTTATGTATGTATGTTTCTTGTATGAGTGTGTATTTTCCCGAGTGAAACTATCATTAACAAAATATAGTTTATACATTAATGAATATGTGAGAAGATCACAAAATAAATGTAATAGGGAAAATAATGTTTTACCTCAGCAGTGACACTGCTGGCTATAAAGTAATAAAATACCGACTCCAGGTAGTATTAAATGTACAATACACCTCGGGGAATCGTTTTGATAAAATACAGGTAGTATTAAATGGACAATACACCTCGAGGAGTCTAAAGTAATAAAATACAGACTCCAGGTAGTATTAAATGGACAATACACCTCGGGGAGTCTTAAGTAGCCTTTAATCCCAAAATGGTTAATTAAAGGTTTTAATGTGAACTCGTATGTAACCATGCTGATCGACGACTGAATAAAAGATGACCCTCCGGTGTCATATGTAGTGAGGTGACATTTTGTCACCCCATGGCCTTATCGGCTGGGACTGTAGCTAGCAGTCAGGGTGTGGGAGTGTCTGTCCCGTATAGATCTATACACAAGATGCCCGCTCTCCCTCCAGGAGACTCTGGTTACAAATTGATACAACACAGTGTCATTGTATCCTTAAATGGTTTGTCACATTAAATTATCGTATAACAGTGTTTGTATAGTAAGTCATAATGTAGTAATGTTCACTCTGTACTAGTGTATAGTATACTCTCTTGTATAGTATGTACTGGTTGTATTGTATGTTCTCTCTGTCTAGTATGTATGTATGCTATGTTTGTTTCTCATCATAGTATGCTTTTAATCATGTATGAACTGACTCTAAACTATACCTATTATAGTTTACTAGTAATGTACTTGAACTGTTGTGGAAAAGACTCATTTTACCACTAAGTTATGCTGGTACTTTAAAAACGGAGTTTTGTTAAACTATAAAGTTACATAACTTGAAAAGAGTCTTTGAGATGTTTTGACAACTTACAAATGACATAAGTAATCCTTTTGAAAATTTTTATAACAAACAATTACACAATTAACATTGTGTTCAACTTGTATTCCCCCCCTTAAAACATTTAAAACAGTTAAAAGATTCATTACGGGGTATGAACTCACCTGATATGGGTGATTCAACGAATACGCGTGTAAGGATGAGGAGTTCCACGAATGAAGTCCCGAGACTTAACGACTCCTAAAAGACATATAATGGCATATATTGACATAAATATAGTGTTCAGAAGCAACCAAATGCAAGGAAACACCTCACGGGACTAGGAAACACTTTGACCAAGTGTTGGAATCACATGTGATTCACTAAAAGGGAGTATACGACCACTTTGAGAAGTGTGCGGCCAGGGGTGTGTGCGGCCGCACACTCATGGTAAAAGTGCACAAAACGTTTTCCAAATGGTAGGGAGGCTTGTAGGACTGATGCTCATCAAGTGTTGAAGCTAGAAAGGCACTTTGGAGGCCCTTAAGAACTAAACAAAGGGGTGTACGGCCAAATGGAGTGTGTGCGGCCGCACACTCCTTGATGAACATGGTTTGGACGTTTTCTAAGGCTCATATCTAGTAAGTAACAAGCTTGGGGAATGGTACTTACAGTATAGAAGCCTTTAGGGGTGTTTTGATGGTGTTTGGAGGGTGTTTGAGGGGTGTACGGCCACATCAGTGTGTGCGGCCGCACACACCATATGTTCTTGAGTTCTGGGCAGTTTCGAGGCCTTAATCTCGTGTTATAAACAAGATTCAAGTGTAGGGAAGAAGTACTTACTATCCGGAAGCTTGAGAAGGCCCAAAATCGCCAAGAACAAGTGTGTGTTCTTGGTGAAATGGATGAAGATTTGAAGATCTAGCCAAAACATGATTTCAAATGGATGAAATCAAAGGATGTAACTAGATTATGAAGATTAACAACAAATCAAGTGAAGAACACTTACATTCTTGAAGATCTACGCTGAAAATCGGATGATAGTTGAGAGAAAAATCGAGTTCTAAGCCTTGGAGAGTGAAAAGGGATGAATGAAGGCTAAACCCCTCCTTTGTACACGTGAGTGTGCTGCCAGGAGAGGGGTGTGCGGCCGTACACTCCTGATGTTGGAGTGTAAGGCTCGATTTTGGTGCTAGAAGTTTACGCGATCCATTTCTATGCTCAATGCTGGAATGTACTGAGCTTTGAACCTTTAAACGGACTCTAAACGAGGCTAAATGATAGCAGAAATGAGTCTGACACTCAGCGGAGTTGACTGGCTGGGCTTTGCTAGGCAAAAATTTAAAAATTTTCGGGTTGTCACATCATCCCCCCGTTAGATGGAATTTCGTCCCGAAATTAGCTTTCTTACAGTACTACTGGGGTTGCGCTCCTCTGATTTGCAGAATACCTACTCGTAGACCTGGCAACTTTGCTCTGGTGTTCCTGATAGGATTCGTACTTTGTCCATCTATCATTACTTCGTGTATACAAGTCGTATATAATTAGGATTAGTAAGATTGTCGGATTTGCGACTCTGCCCTAGGTCCACAACCAAACAAGGAACAGGAGATAGGGCGGAAGCACACATACTAAATCTGCGTAATCATAATCATATACCACCCTCGCGTATACCCTGAATAGTGATAGGTGGGCTGTATTCGTCGATAGCCTCTCTGCTCGAACTTGGGTCTGTTGGACGAGTGGTATTTCGTGATGGTCTGCGGACATCCGACGATAAGCCTTCGGAGGACAAAGTACTCATGAGTACTTCAGGGTTTAGAATATGAAAGATAAAACTGAGGTTTAGGTCGGACTGTTGATACGAATGACAGGAGTTTCGAGAGCTTGATGGTCGAGGCGATAGAAACATATGAACTTAGTATGGTGAGGACCACGCCAATTCATGACGAATGATAGTAATGGACTCTTTGCTGAATAGAGTTTGGCCATTTTGAAAGAAACGTATGTTATACGATGATGTATCCCTAGCGTGCTCGAAAATGTACTCTTAGTGCGTTCGACTGCGTACTCTTAGTACGTTCGATAGTGTACTCTTAGTGCGTTCGATAGTGTACTCTTGGTGCGTTCGATAGTGTACTCTTAGTGCGTTCGATAGTGTACTCTTTGTATGTTCGATAGTATACTCTTAGTGCGTTTGATAGTGTACTCTTAGTGCGTTCGATAGTGTACTCTTAGTGCGTTCAATAGTGTACTCTTTGTATGTTCGATAGTATACTCTTAGTGCGTTCGATAGTGTACTCTTAGTGCGTTCGATAGTGTACTCTTTGTAAATGTTCTAGTGCTTTCTGTTTTCCCCTTGATGTTAACACTTCTACGTATCGTACCGCGATGTGCGCATACATACAAATGAAAGTGTTTTTGATAACTGGTGATGATACTTTATATCATGATCCTTCTCGGTACCACTACGATCGCCTGTCATATACAAGTTATGAATAATTAAGATGACTAAGACGGTCGACTGAGTAACCCTGCCTCAAATCCACAACCAAACAAGGAACAGGAATTAAGGCGGAATTACTCACTCTAAGTCTGCAACATCTTAGTTATGCACAACCCTGATGTATATGTTCAGCAATCATAGCTTCTCTAAACGGATCCTTTAGTTCTTTTGAATATTGTGACTTGTTCCTATGAGTGAGTTAATATAATTACTTTTAAATGTTATCCCCAAGTTTTAATCTTATATATAAATATAAATTAATTTTTAAAGCAATTACTAGGTCAAAAACGTACCGCTGCTCGAAGGCGACTCCGAGGTCGATTCCCCTGCGGTGATCATCAGAATTCGTCCATCCGCTCTTGAGTTCTTTGTTATCGGGAAGTCCTCCTGGTAGTGTCAAGTCTCACCACAACCATAGCAGGCTTGGTTTTCTTCAACTCCGGGGACTTGGGAAATCGGTTGAGCCGGTGCCCTGCAGAAACGGACTGTGTGTCCTTTTCGGTGGCAGTTCAGACACTGCATTTTCTGGCATACTCCGGTATGGTGATAGTTACACTTCCCACACTTCGGAAGAGTTCCAGCATATCGATTGGCAGGTGCTGCAGTAGCAGGTTTTGTGGCGGTGTACATAGTACTCGTTCGTTCCTCCTGCGGGGGCTCCTGTGTTGTTCGCTTCTTCTTCCTCTTGTTCCCCGACTTCTGATTATAGTCCTCTCCCTTTGATGGCTCCGGAACCGGGACTTCTATGCCATGGCGGACTTCATGGTCGATGAGTCGCTGGGCCAGGCGTTTGGCACTATCGAATGTGGCTGGGTTAGAAGACAACACATTTCCTTGGGTCGGGGCAGTTAGACCCCAAACGTATCGTTCTATCTTCTTGCTCTCCGGGGTAACCATCCCGGGGCATAGTGCTGCCAAGTCGCTAAACCTGTCAGTGTAGGCCACTATGTCTGAGCCAACCATCTTGAGCTCCCATAGCTCTTGTACCAGTTTTTGTACTTCGCCCCTTGAGCAGTACTCTCTCGTCATCCTTTCCTTCAAGTTTTCCCAGCCCATAGAGTTTGCCACTGTTAGAGTCAGTGACTTAACATGGCCATTCCACCATGTTAGGGCTCTTCCGAAGAAGGTGCAGGTAGCAAACTTCACTTTGCTCCCTTCGGGGCACGAACAGATCTCGAAAATCGACTCTGTTCTCACGAACCATTGCATCAGAGCGATGACTCCACCATTTCCGTCGAAGGAACTGGGTTTGCATTTCATGAAGTCTTTATACGAACATTCCCTTGGGTGTTCATGGGTATCTCCGTGGTTGTTTAGGTGAGCACCGCCACCAGATCCACTTATACCACTTGTGCGAATTTGGGTTAGGGCGGCTATCGTTGCTGCTGTTACCGCTGCCTGAAAAGCAGCTAGGTCGAACTGTGACGGGGGTAGTGGCGGTTGAGTTGGAGTTATCGGAATAGTGCGTCTGTTCAATTTGCGAGGAGGCATCTTTGCTAAAAGAATATAAAGATGAGATGGAATAAGTCTATAGCAGTTGACACAAGCCGAAAGCTGAAAAGACAAGGTTATTCCAGTTCTGAGTGTATCGGGTCCTGACTTCCACAGGGTACTAGAAACAATTCATAAAAGAGTTTATACCAAATAAACTCTATGAATTTGAAATGGCTATCCTCGAATGAATATCTATTACCTGAATAACTGTTACCAGCTGCATGTAAGAAAATAATCCTAACACATAATGTGAGCAGTGTTTCCACTCGCTCATTAAGTTAACAAGATTATTATTTATTAGTGTGACGTGTAAGACGTTTTGGTTACTTCGGTTGATCCCCCTTTGAAAACTTCACATGAACTTGCTCTTGTTCCTCCTGAACTCTTATGTTGTCTACTATGAGGAAGTGGTTACATCTATCTGGGTTTGTCGTGCGAGAACGGATGTGACTAAAGAATCTACGAGGTTCAAGGTAACTTTATGGGGTGATCCTTACAGAGTCCTCCTATAATTGCACAATATATACAAGTTGTATATAACTTAAGCTTAAATAGACCTTCGAATAAGTGATCCTACTCCAAAACCACAACCAAACAAGGAACAGGTAGTGGAGCGTAGATCACAAATTCTAAGTCTATAAATTCTCAATTATATATAACCTTGGAAGTATACATTGCAAGATTATAGACCTATCTGTAAGGGTCTTTTAAGTTATCACATAAGTTATTTGTATAGTGCCTAAAATACTCCTATAGTATTTTAATGTAATGTACTTAGTATGTTTCAAACTTGTCATCGTGTTATAGAATCATAGAATACTCCTATAGTATTCTAACTCAAATGTACTCGTTCTAGTATTCCCTTGACTTAGTATTCGGTAAGTTTTAAGACTGTTGCAACACCACATCACTCCTAAACACATGTCGGTCACATCTCGAATGAATATAGTTGATCATGCTATATTGATCCTAGCTATGATTACATAACTGTTCAGGTTTGACGACAGTGTTCTACCTTTAAATACTTTAGTTCTGTTCCTCTTGTGATACTTGGTCTAGTATGTACATGTATAAGCAAGTAGGTATATTTTTATAACTTATCGTTATACTCTTAAACTATACCATTATCCAGAGCACTTAAGCCCCATTGTATTTAGAGTTGTATATCTTTTATCGGTTGATATACTTAGTTCACTATAAACAATGCTTTGATACCAATCTGTCACACCCCAAAACCGGAACGGCGGAAACGTTCTGGGGTGGAGGACGTCATGTTTAGTATCACAAGACATGCATTATAGTAAGCAAAGTAATGAACAACCATTTCATTAGAAAGAAAGTGTTTATAAGGTGTGTGTTCACAAAACATAGAATACATAAGCAAATAACAAACAAGACTTGAAGCTATACTGCTCCATCTTCTGAATCCCAGTGCGAGTACCTGTCTACTAGGCTCCTGAGAATACAAGTTATTTGAAAGAGTTGATCAGCAATTAAGCTGGTGAGTTCATAAGATTTTAGTGATGTAAGTAAGTTGTAAAATGTTGTAGTAAACTGCTGTTGAAAATGTAGTTGAAAAATGTAGTTGAAAAGTGTATTTGAAAAGTGTAGTGAGTTGTAAGTTCTGTTTAGAAAGTTCGCCTGTTCCTCTTAGGAAATCCTATATTTCCTACCTTGATGAAAGATACGTAAAAATGATCCTACAATCCCTTCTATGAGTACTAAATGGATACAAGTGATATAAAACTCAGAGTAAACAAGCAATCGACTGTGCGCATCTGCCCTAAGCTCTCAACCAATTGAGGAACAGGGAGTAAGGCGGATAGCACACATCCTATTGTTTGTTAGATCATTGTTGTATATAACTCTGGCGTGTTCACTTGTTACTCATGGAGTTAATTGTAATGGTTTCTTTATATTTAATGAAAAGATTCTTTAAGAAAAACTCTTATCTATTATAATAAAATGGTGACCACAGTGATTACTTCTATAATCACTTAGTTTATACTGACTATATATGATCTGATATCGGATAGAGAGTTAATTGGGTGAATCTGCCCTAAGCCCACAACCAAACAAGGAACAGGAAGTAAGGCGGAAAGCACACATCCAACTATCTATTGGATATTAATGATATAGAACCGTGATGTATAAACTAAAATATTATAGAGTTAATCACCTAAGGTCCTTTAAGTTTATACTGGTTTAATAAAATGGATTAAACCCTTAACTGGTAAGTTTCTAGTTTTGTATACCAAAAGTTCTGATTTGGAAGGTATGTTCTGTACTAGAAAACTGTGCATTGACTCTGTGTCCTATGACTTGACCCATACCTGGTACCCTTATGATGACTCAATGTATACTGGACATACATATCCAGGATCGAATAGATAATAGGCCGGGTGAATCTGCTCCAAGCCCACAACCAAACAAGGAACAGGGAATGAAGCGGAGAGCACACATCCTATTACCTGTCGGATCCTATTGATATATATGTATCCTTTGATGTATACATTAAGGAATCATAAGGTTAGCATTATGGTCCTTTCTACTAAACGTAGCCTTCTACCAAGGCATCAAATGTTATGTATGTATGTTTCTTGTATGAGTGTGTATTTTCCCGAGTGAAACTATCATTAACAAAATATAGTTTATACATTAATGAATATGTGAGAAGATCACAAAATAAATGTAATAGGGAAAATAATGTTTTACCTCAGCAGTGACACTGCTGGCTATAAAGTAATAAAATACCGACTCCAGGTAGTATTAAATGTACAATACACCTCGGGGAATCGTTTTGATAAAATACAGGTAGTATTAAATGGACAATACACCTCGAGGAGTCTAAAGTAATAAAATACAGACTCCAGGTAGTATTAAATGGACAATACACCTCGGGGAGTCTTAAGTAGCCTTTAATCCCAAAATGGTTAATTAAAGGTTTTAATGTGAACTCGTATGTAACCATGCTGATCGACGACTGAATAAAAGATGACCCTCCGGTGTCATATGTAGTGAGGTGACATTTTGTCACCCCATGGCCTTATCGGCTGGGACTGTAGCTAGTAGTCAGGGTGTGGGAGTGTCTGTCCCGTATAGATCTATACACAAGATGCCCGCTCTCCCTCCAGGAGACTCTGGTTACAAATTGATACAACACAGTGTCGTTGTATCCTTAAATGGTTTGTCACATTAAATTATCGTATAACAGTGTTTGTATAGTAAGTCATAATGTAGTAATGTTCACTCTGTACTAGTGTATAGTATACTCTCTTGTATAGTATGTACTGGTTGTATTGTATGTTCTCTCTGTCTAGTATGTATGTATGATATGTTTGTTTCTCATCATAGTATGCTTTTAATCATGTATGAACTGACTCTAAACTATACCTATTATAGTTTACTAGTAATGTACTTGAACTGTTGTGGAAAAGACTCATTTTACCACTAAGTTATGCTGGTACTTTAAAAACGGAGTTTTGTTAAACTATAAAGTAACATAACTTGAAAAGAGTCTTTGAGATGTTTTGACAACTTATAAATGACATAAGTAATCCTTTTGAAAATTTTTATAACAAACAATTACACAATTAACATTGTGTTCAACTTGTATTCCCCCCCTTAAAACATTTAAAACAGTTAAAAGATTCATTACGGGGTATGAACTCACCTGATGTGGGTGATTCAACGAATACGCGTGTAAGGATGAGGAGTTCCACGAATGAAGTCCCGAGACTTAACGACTCCTAAAAGACATATAATGGCATATATTGACATAAATATAGTGTTTAGAAGCAACCAAATGCAAGGAAACACCTCACGTGACTAGGAAACACTTTGACCAAGTGTTGGAATCACATGTGATTCACTAAAAGGGAGTGTACGGCCACTTTGAGAAGTGTGCGGCCATGGGTGTGCGGCCAGGGGTGTGTGCGGCCGCACACTCATGGTAAAAGTGCACAAAACGTTTTCCAAATGGTAGGGAGGCTTGTAGGACTGATGCTCATCAAGTGTTGAAGCTAGAAAGGCACTTTGGAGGCCCTTAAGCACTAAACAAAGGGGTGTACGGCCACATGGAGTGTGTGCGGCCACACACTCCTTGATGAACATGGTTTGGACGTTTTCTAAGGCTCATATGTAGTAAGTAACAAGCTTGGGGAATGGTACTTACAGTATAGAAGCCTTTAGGGGTGTTTTGATGGTGTTTGGAGGGTGTTGAGGGGTGTACGGCCACATCAGTGTGTGCGGCCGCACACACCATATGTTCTTGAGTTCTGGGCAGTTTCGAGGCCTTAATCGTGTTCTAAACAAGATTCAAGTGTAGGGAAGAAGTACTTACTATCCGGAAGCTTGAGAAGGCCCAAAATCGCCAAGAACAAGTGTGTGTTCTTGGTGTTTTTGGTGAAATGGATGAAGATTTGAAGATCTCGCCAAAACATGATTTTAAATGGATGAAATCAAAGGATGTAACTAGATTATGAAGATTAACAACAAATCAAGTGAAGAACACTTACATTCTTGAAGATCTAGGCTGAAAATCGGATGATAGTTGAGAGAAAATCGAGTTCTAAGCCTTGGAGAGTGAAAAGGGATGAATGAAGGCTAAACCCCTCCTTTGTACACGTGAGTGTGCTGCTAGGAGAGGGGTGTGCGGCCGTACACTCCTAATATTGGAGTGTAAGGCTCGATTTTGGTGCTAGAAGTTTACACGATCCATTTCTATGCTCAATGCTGGAATGTACTGAGCTTTGAACCTTTAAACGGACTCTAAACGAGGCTAAATGATAGCAGAAATGAGTCTGACACTCAGCGGAGTTGACTGGCTGGGCTTTGCAAGGCAAAATTTTAAAAATTTTTAGGTTGTCACATTTTCGATGGAAGATTATTTAGAATAAATAATCTTAAGTAATATATAGTATATGTCACAAAGGTTCCGTACTATAAAGAACGCTGAAATCTGAGTTATAACGAAGAAGTTATGACCTGTTGAAGTTTTGCGGCAAAACCGGCACGACACCGCGTAACGTAAAAAATGAAGTTTTTGTAAATGACTTTTTAGCCTTAGCAATCTAAACGAAAGTCGTAGTATACGTTAAACCGAGAACGTGCATAAAAAGAACGTCCAAATTTGATTTCGTATGAGGAAGTTATGATTTTTCTAAGATTTAGCATAGCGGTGCACAACCCAAAATTCGAATTTTAGATCGATCGATTTTTAGCTGAAACAACCAAAATGAGAATTGAAGATCTTATTAATAGGATCTCAATGATAAAAATACAGTCGAAAACGTTGTCCGTATGTAGAAGTTATGAATTTTACACGGTCGTTAAACAATGTAATCTTCTCCTACTGTTAAATTTAAAATCGATCGAGAATTAGCTGATGGAGTCAAAAGGAGAGTTGTAGATATTGTCAATACCTATGCGTGGATATAAAGAACGTCGAAAACGGAGCTCGTATTCGAAAGTTACGGAATTTAGAAGTCGGGATGGGCGGATGCGAAGTGGGTGACGTGGCGCGATCTAAGCCATTGCTTCCTCCCCACGCCTTGCCACCAGATGGTGACACCTGGCACCCAACTCGACGAGTTGGAGGCTCATAACTCGCCGAGTTGAGCCATTTTTCAGCCTATAAATACCATGCGAGGTTCACTCATTTTCCTCACACCTCAACCCTTCTCTCTCTCTCTAACTTCTCTATAAACCTCCCCCAACCTGTAGTAACTTCTAAGTGCTAGAGGAAAGCCCTCGGAGCACCAGAAGGATCCGAGAAGAAGATCTTTTCGGCCTCGGAAGTTCTGCCTCCGCAGAGCCTAGTTCTTAGTCAAACCTCCCGGTAAGTGAGTTATGCTTACCCTACTTCAAGTATGGCTTATGTTTAAGTTCATTATTGTTATTATGAACTTATGAACAATAAATATATTATAAAATATAATATACAAAGTGTTATTATAATATCGTTTAACTACTCGCGGTACGGGGAATCTGGTTTGAAGGGCCGCATAGGGTTGTTGGATTTCAGAAGTGCTATAATGCCAAAATGGTCCTGCCCTCCGGTGTTTCATGTCTGGCCCTTGTCTATGCATAGTGGTTGAAAAGTACTGTTTAACACTAATAAAACAAAAATCGCTCGTAATTAGTCACAATAAATATTAGATTAAAATCTAGTGGTAATAATACTAGGTTTCGTCGAAGGAAATTATATTTTGAAGTGAAGCGTTGTCCAATTTGGAATCACCACTTTAACATGTGAGTGCATAGTTACTTTCATCTTACATATAGATATTAAGTATTTAATATAAATTGCGTGCTATGTGTGCATATTATTTGTGTTCTTGATATCTATGATGGATGAACGATTTATACATGTTTTAAATGATTTAAACTGTATATGTATTTTATATCTACGAATATGTTGGGTTAAGCATGGGTAGATGAATGATGAGGGGTGAAAGATGATATAGATGAATATTGGTAGCTGTGCCACAACCTGTAGATTTTTTTGAACTATGATGTACTCTAAACATCCTAGCAGTTGCGCCTAAAGGATAATATCGACAGCTGAGCCTAATAGAGAACATCATAATCCTGGCAGTTGCGCCTAAAGGATAATATCGGCAGTTGAGCCTAATATAGAACATCATAATCCTTGCAATTGCGCCTAAATGATAATATGGCAATTGCGCCTAATATAGAACGTCATAATCCTGTCAGCTGCGCCTAAATGATAATATTGGCAGTTGTGCCTAATAGATAACATTGGCAGTTGTGTCATAGGCAACGATGGACTTCGTGCCTATTCCTTAGGAGAATCCTTAGGAATAAATGAGTGAATGATAGATGATTCTTAGGGTAGATCCTTAAGAAATAAAAAAGATAATAGGGATGGGTAATTGGGTTAATTGTGTGATGATGAAACAGAATAACTTTATTATTGTGGGTTGAAAACCCTATGTACTCACCAGGTTTCCCAACCTGACCCACTCAGTTTATTTGTATCACATGTGTCGATATGAAGCTACATTACACTGAGAGATTAAAGGAGATATAAACCACTATTGTAAATGAATATAAGGTCTGTTTATGCTTATGTTTATGTATTGACGATGACATCCCAAAATTTTAATATAAACAAAATACATTTCTTCGGAAATGATTTGATAATATATTTATCATGTTTTTCTGGGAACAAATTCCGCAATATTTTTCTTTAAAAAGGATACTTTGATTTTCAAATAAGCATAAATAAAAATTTTTAAAATGACCGTGAATTTGGGGATGTCACATACTCTTGGAAGTAAGTAGTGATTCAAGATTGTCATGACTATTGGTAGATTGACCATAGTGATTGAACATAGAATATAGATTGTGCTAACACTCATGAGTACTTAATAGATTTTTAAGTATTGGACCAACTCACGCTTAGATATTACTTCATGGATATAGTCACGAGTAATTCTAAGACGATAATATCTTCTATTCTTCAAACCTAGATACATGTGGTGTTTTTCTCTATGATTCTGTTATATATTGGTTTACTCCAACGTTATCTGTAACTGGTAGTTATAAAGGGTATGTTCATGTGTAACATGATGAAATAGACAAAAACTATGTAGTCGAAGTTTATTTGTTCCTTCTGCCTTAACAGGAGAAACGATGTCTATGGGCCCCTCAATGATTTGGTGCTGACATCTAAAGTCCTTGGCCGAGCCCTGACTGAAATTGATGTGGTCAATTTACTAGTCAGATGCAGTCGTCACAAATCTATATCAGGATACATAATCTTGAATTCTGAGATTGACCATTATCCATGTCTCGAGTTCATATAGATATCGTAGAACGAAGGAATAGTCGATCACTTATCTAAGAGTTGAATCTTGATTAGATCAAGAGTTCGGTAGTTGCATTGGATGGCTAACTCTCTGTTGATTATTGGACAAATATTAGACCTCGTATAGTTGATAACGTGTCTAAGTAGGAAACTGTTGGAAATAGTATTCATGGTCATTAACTAATGGTAATATTTCTAATAATAACAGGTTCCTTTTGGATATATCAGGCTTGTTAACAAGTCCTAAAAGGTGGCAGAAATAAAATTTGGCTTTGAGTTTTCTGCTTTAGGTCGTTAATTGTTTCAACTACAAGGTGTGTTTGTATTCAACTTGTGTAGTTCTTCAAGTAACATGTTTTAATGGGAAATAGTTTTGACATTCATATCAATTTGTACTTGAATTTTTGCCTTCTTGAATATCTATTGTTGATTATGGTGGCGTTCAAGTTATATTCAAAAGCTAACTTTTTTCATATATATATAGTGTTTTACTCATTATGCATCATTATGCACCTAATTTACATCTCAATGTCTCAAAGGTTTTCTAAAAACATAATCCTATTTTGTAAAAAAAAAAAAAAAAAAAAAAAAAAAAAAAAAAAAAAAAAGCGAGAGAGAGAGAGAGAGTTACAAATGGGCATCAACCCAATTCATACAAATATCACAAAAATTCTACCTAAAATTACAAATCAATTGTTTATATAATTTTGCGCTAGGTTTAAGTCCCATTTCCAACATTTCATCATGCAAAATCATGCCTTTTCTCATCTCGTTTTCACGACAATATCCATTAATCATGATCACGAAACTTTCACTAGTAACCAAATTCTTAATTCTCATGTAATTAAAGATTCTTTCCGCATCTTTAACCCTAAAAACCTCCACAAGTCCATTTAGAAGTGCATTATAAGTTGTTTCATCCAAAGTGAACCCTTTTTCCTCCATTTGATCATGCATATTAATGGCTAAATCGATTTGTGTCCTCTTGCAATAATGCTTAACTAAAAAACCACAACACGAAGCTTCAAGAAAGATGGATTCTTGAAAGGCCAAATTCGCAAGTTCTTCTGCTTCTTTCCATTTTCGTTTCTTGCATTGAGAGATTATGTAGTTTGATAATGCCAATGAGGATGGTTTATACCCTTTTGAGATCATATCTATAAGTAAGGTGTTAATTTCTTTTGATGGATATTCGTTGCAAAGAATGTTAATAAACTCGTTATAGAAAACGGGGTTTACTTGAATTCCTCTATTTTCAATAACTTGATGAGTTTCTATTGCATCTTTTACACGAGCTTCCATGGACAAGGCTTGTAGAATGCAACCATAAGTCTTGTTTTGTAATGAGTTTTGCAGATCACATGATATCTTGAAGAACATGTCAGCTGCGTAAGTCTTTCTCATGTTGCAAAGGTTTTGAATCAGTGAATCGCGATTGATTAAAGGTTTTGAAATGTACCCTTTTTCTACCATGGAGTCCATTGTGAATTTGATTACTTCTTCATTCTTATATTTACAAGCACCATTGAGAACTGAAACACAAGTGTTGAACCCAGGATTGAGATTTCTCTTGGACATTTCATCGAACATGTGGAGTGCGACTTCAAACATTCCCATTTCACTGCTACATTCAATCACTAAATCGTATATTAAGGGATCATGCATACCCATATTGATGATTCTAAGCATTGCTTCAATCTTGCCTTGTTTCCCAAATATCTTGGCAAGTATACGCCATGTAAGCCCATCAATTAAAACTCCGTGTCTAATCATAACAGCACAAAAACACAATCCCAGCTTAACCTCATTGTTCTCCTGTAACGCATTAAGCAATGTATTATATGAACGAATCGGAAACACTTCACAAGCATCTGAAGTAAGATCTCTAGTCAGATTAAAAACCTCCAAAGCTTGGAAATACAAACCCTTTTCACAATACCAACCAAGAACACAATCGAATACTACTAAAGATTCTGAACTACAAAATTTCACATCTTTAGCACATGACTTGATCAGATATTGAACAATTTGAGCAGGTGGGTTGTTTTCAAGTAGCGAATTTAAGATGGGCTTTGAAGGATTAACCAAACCAGAACCGATTAAGAGATGGGTCATTCTGCATTGAACAGTGAGGTCTGGTTGAAAAGCAGCGTTCTTGATTGCCCATTTGAAGAAATCTAGTGAGATTTGAGGTTGGGTTTTTGTTGTGTTGAGGATTTGGAGGAAGAGAGATGGGGTCAATTTGGATTTGAGATTTAGGGTTTGGAGAAGTGAAGGCCAATTGTGTCTTTGTAAAAGAATTGATGAGATTTGAGAGACAAAATGAGATTGATTAATTTGGGATCTCCAATTTTGAGTCGAATTTGCTTTGTTATTGGAGAGTGCTTTGATCAAGAGCTTGCTTTTCTGCATAATCTTCAGCAGGTTTTTGAGTATGGAAAGTGGAAACCAGAAAACAAAGCAGATTTGTCATCAGTTCTTTCTTACTTTTTTAATATAAAATATTTTTAATTATTTATTCAAAAAAAAAAAAACAAAAAAAAAATATATATATGACAGCTGTGGGATTTGAACCCACGCCCTTTCGGACCAGAGCCTAAATCTGGCGCCTTAGACCACTCGGCCAAACTGATGAATTGTTATTCTATGATAACTATAAATTGTGTCTTCAAGTTTGCCTATCTTGGTTTTATTAAATAGTAATTTAATGTTTAACTTATAATCAAATATCTTGTTTGAAGTTATATGTTAGATGCTTGATTACTTGGTATAATCATGGGCGGAGACAGTACCGGGGCTGCCGGGTGTCTCGCCTCCCTAACCCCACGTGTTTGTGAAGTAAATTTGGTTCACCCACCTAAATAACTAATTACAAACTCACTTTCTTTAAAATCAATATGAGTCGTATAAGGGGATAAGATTTAAAACCACCGTTCCAATTTCTTTTAACTACTGCCAACCATCTAAACGTTTAAATTTTCGCTGTTAACTTTTAAAATCGCGAGTTTCAATTTTTGTCTTTAAATGTTGTTGCAATGCAAGAGTGCTAAGTTTTTCGATCGATAACAAACATCAAGGTAATTTTAATTTTTTGTATTTATAATTAATAATGTTTATATTATTAGTAATTTGGTTTTGTGTAATGAGATGATGAATCAAAAGAAATTGAAAAGCCTCTTTTTTTTCAAACAAAAAGAAAATTTTCATTATCCACATCACATCTCGTTATTAATAATAATAGGGAATATGTTATACGCCCACAACATAAAAGATTGGTAATGTTGAATAACCAATTAATGTGAACATGAAAAAATAATAAGTCAAATTTAAGTGTTAAAATTTGGTTCTTTGATTCGTGATCGTGGAGAAAGGTTTTCGATCTTATTACAAATGTATGTCTCTTTTATTTTAAAATAATGGCATCGATGTATGCCTCCCTTATTCTAAAATCCTGGCCCCGCCCATTGGTATAATATAAATGTTATTTGTTTGGAACAAGGAAATAGTTTTTTTGGCCAACCAATTATTTTGAATTATCCTAAACTTTTTGCATTTTAATGTTTGTAAAAGTAACCATTCACATTATCAAATACGTTGTGCCAATTATACCCTCCACAACCTGTTAGGCTGAAGGGTGTCATGCCCTTTTTACCGATGCCATCTAGATCCAACATAAATGATTTGTTGTTTTACCTATAAAGATTTGGTATTAGGGTATGGGTTTTGAGTTTACCGCCAGCAAAAAGCTCACAAAACCAACACATATTTGATTTTTACCATTGGTGAAGTTCCACCGCCGACACATTACTGCCGACAAAAAAAGAAACATGGTGCGGTGTTTACCAACGATAATGGTGTATACGTATGTTCATCACCGGTAAAACTTGCATGACACCGTGCAGCCTTATAACTCGTTTCTTTGCCACCATGGGGGCATGGTACATATATGGCTCAAACATGGCAAATACGATGATGTTTGGCTATATATTCATTTAAAAAAGCATCGGCTTCATCTTTATGCCTTCTTCAAGAATTCATTATAAAAACCCGATGCAATCATTTTCTTATTTTTCAAATGTCTGAGGTTGAAACTCTCTATAAGGCTCGATCTCAGTTATTTATATTGATTTTTATTTTGATATGCATTTATATATCATTTTAATATGATTACTTAGATTTTACTTTTACGAATGCTTTATATACAATATTTCATCTAAAGTTTATGAAGAAATTTTTAGCCTATATGTTGTTAGTTCACCTGTTTATAGGCTCTTTAGCTTTTAGCCCATTAGTGTTTTTTTTAGCAAGTATTTATTCTCCTCTTTTTTTTTTTTTAGCATTCATGTTTTCTATCAAAAACACTTTTAACCACTCTTTTTCAATAAGAATATGCCTCAATTATCATGGTATCAGAGCGGATGTTTTGTATGTTAGAAGGTTTTGTAGCAGTCATATGTGATGTGTGTAATACCCAGAGACATCACAGGTATTTTCCTTGTTGATCCAAAAGTGTGTGTATATATATATATATGTTGCAAGATTGGTCCTTACGCCATGCGTACTTGGGGCGTACGCATGGCGTAGCTCATTAAAAGTGGTCGTGGGTGCATGAGAGTATGTCGGGCGTACTCATGAGTACGCATGGCGTACTCAGCAGATATGCAAACCCTAATTTTTAGGGGTTGAACGCTATTTAAGAAACCTTAACCATCAACACCCTTTCCACCTCCAGCCTCCATCCTCCCAAAACGACCCCTTGCAATGAAAGATCTAATATGCTCAAGAGTCATATTAGAATGATATTGCTAAGTAACATATGATACTAAGGGTCACACTAACAACAACTTGATACAATTGATTATTTATTAGAAATTGATTTTAATAAATATTCATAAACTCTTATAATAAATTGGGAAAATATTTATTTCATGAAAATAATTATTTTACAATAACAACTAACATACTATTTCACATGGTATGAATTAATAAGTCATGTACAACCTTTTGGACTAGTTGAGTCTTTTGTCTTTTACCTAAAGATAAAATTTATATTTTAGAAACTTGGGTTTATAAAATTCAAACTATTTCTTCTCTTTTTTATACCCAAAACCGTAGCTTCCTTCTTAAGAAGGAAGTGATGGTCTTTTGATTAAAATAAGGAAAAGAATGCATGGGTTGGAAGCATATGGAGACAAGTAGCTTTAAGTGCATGGAGTGCTTAATGGGTTAAGGACGCGTGGGGTAATATTCTTGCTTTATGAAGGCTTTAGAGGCTTTCATTTGCACACACACTCTTGCATGCATTTTTGTTGAAAATCTCTCCTCTATCTCATTCTTTTACCTTCTTGCAAAGTGTTGAAGAGTTAAAAGTTACTTGCATACTCTCTTTAAGTCATACCTTTGTTTTGACATAAAGCTTAAGAGTTGTAACTAGCATTACATCAAGTTGATCAATTGTTTGTGTCTTTTGGTTCCACATTCTTCATCAAACTCAAGCCTCCCAAGAGGACTCAAGGGACAACAAAGGTTGTTATCATCTTCCTTCTTCTATGGTTGTGTTTTTATCTTTCCATTACTTGCAAGAAGATCCTTGGTGGGTTGTAATTTGTTATTAAGTTCGAAATGTACAAGACTTTCGTTGATAATATTTTGAGTTTTTGGAAACTATTTTTGAACAAAACCCAACAATTGGTATCAAGAGCCACCTTGCAAGTATGGTTAGATTTTTTGATTTATGGAAATCTTAGTTTTTGGAGAATATGGATAACATTGTTTTGTTTAAAAACAAGTTCATACATATTTCTTTGACAACTTTTTTAATTGTTATTTTTATGACAAAAACTTCATGCATTTTTTTGTCACTTTAAGTTGTCTTAGAAAAACAAAAGTTCTTTTATGATTATATGTATTTTAGAGTGCATAAACAAGCCTTGGACCATTTGTATTGTTGTTTGTCTGATTTTTTGAAAATGGTTTGTAATATTCTTTTATTCATAAAAGTATGTAATAAAGTAGCTAGGTTTTATTCTTGTCATTTTTACGTAATAGATTAGTTTTAGACTAGATTTATTTTATGGAAAATGTAACAAGATGAATATGGAGGCCATTTTTGAAGTCTACAATTGGGGGCCATGGTTTTATAAGGTTTTTATAAAAGTTCATAATTTTTATAAAAATCTTATAAAATTGCACAAATTTGGTTGTTATTGCAAGTGGGAGTTTGAAGATCACATGAAGAACTTGTATTATTTGGTCCCTTCGTTCCCTTAGGAAGGACTTAACACTTTTGTGTTTGCTCACGAAAGGGTTGTGCCAACCCATTTTTTTTCTATCTTGTAAACCATTCAATTCAATCAAAGTCAGACTCGTTTCTGTTATCTTTTAGCACTGTTTAGGGTTCGTTTAAGTGTTCTAAGCTTAAGTGCAATCAAGGTTGAGATTAGGGATAAGTTAACAAAGTCGTAAAGTAGCATTTCGGGCCATACACTCCTACAGGAGGAGTGTACAGCCGTACACATGGGTGTACGGTCGTACAGCCCCCTCATGGCCGTACACTCGAGGTGGTCGGTCACCCACCCTATATATATGGGTGAACCTCATTTCCTTCATCCCTTTCTTCCCTTGGCCGCACACTACTCTATTTTCTCTCAAGCTTCTTCAACCGTGAACCTTCCACGGCTTCAAAAATGTAAGTATCCCATCCTTTAGCTTGTTATACTTGAAAGACCTCTCGATTCAAGCCTTGATTCATCATGTTTCAACATGTTCTTCATCCCTTGAAGGGAGTACGGCCGTACACCTTCATAAGGTTGGCCGTACACACCTTAAAGGCCCTCCAAAGTGAGAGTTTAGCCCCTATCATCTAGTTGGACATGCTAAACATTTGATCCTAGCCTTGATTCACCTTGAAATTGTAACACCGTAAATTTTCAAGACAATTTTTCTTTTGAAAAACATATGATTCTCAATACACATTTTCATAAATCATCATTTGATTAGTTTACAAAACACAATCCCTTGTTAATTACTTAATAATCCAGGATCTTCGAAACATAATTCTTTCACTGGTGTGTACAAACAAGTCGGTGCCGTCCCGAGATACTGAGAACACCTGAAACACATAACACATAACACGGTAAGCACGAAGCTTAGTGAGTTCCCCAAAATACCACATATAACACATATTAGCCACTCGAGGCTATAACTCTGTGGGCCCACTGGCCCTAACTCTGTGGACCCTCTGGTCCTAACTCTGTGGACCTTCCGGTCCTAACTCTGTAAACTCTGGAATAAACACAACATAAATCACATAGAAATAATGCAGTGCAACACATCACATACATAGCATACAAGATACTATGTCACATAACTCTACTTACCACTCAAGGTAAAGTATAGTGAGAAGACTCACCTCGCATGATGTCGGATACCCTTTCGTGCTCGACAATCCGACCTAGCCTCCTCCTATCAAAATGATAACATCTCTAATCAAAATCCTCTCATGTTCTCATCCCTAATAATGGGTAGAAGACCATTCTACCCCTCTCTGACCTCTCTTGAATCAGCTTGACCAACACCCCAAGGTCGACTGAAGTCAACTCTAGTCAACGGTCAAACTTTGACCAGACTCGTCGAGTGCACTCGAGTGACTCGGCGAGTCCGTGCGTGTCCTCTGAATCCTCAAAAGCCTCACTCGACTCGTCGAGTTAACCTTTCACTCGACGGGTTACCACTGGTCACGAATCGCGAGGCAACCCGACTCGACTCGTCGAGTCCCCATATGGACTCGGCGAGTTCCCTCCATGGCAACACTCAAAAGACCTTCTGAGGTCAGATCTGTTTCTCTAACTTATAGATCTGACCTTCTTACACCCAATAATCACGTAAAGGTTCAATCTTTAAGCTCATGCAACCCTCTTATGCCCTTATATGAAGAAATAGCTCCTAAAATGGCAACCTAGATCCATAACCCCAAAGGGACTGCATAAAGCTGGAAGATTGGGACTCTCTGGACCTCTTAAGGTCCAGATCTAAAGCTTATTCCACATTGGGACCTCATATGCATCATATACTATCCAAGAAAGGGTAAAGAAAACCCTAGATTCTAGGATTTACACAAAAACAAAAGGAAAGGGGCGAAATACTACCTCAAAATGGAGATCCTTGCTTAGATGTCTCAGAATAACAACATCCTTTGGTCCTTCAAGCTGAATCCCTTCACTTCATTTGAAAAACCACACCAAAATTACTTGATTTCATCACAAGAACTGTTCCTTGGCTCCAATGGCGATTTAGGGTTTCTCACAGGAGATATGAGGCGCACCTAAGGTCATAAGTTCCTTTAAATAGGGTCCAACCCCGGAACTTAGGGTTTTCTCTGCCCAGCACCTACTCGACGAGTCCATCCTTGGACTCGTCGAGTCCGCTCATTAAATCCACGCGGCAATCTCGACTCGACTCGGCGATTTGGTCCCTCAACTCGTCGAGTCCCTCCTCAAATCTCAAGATTAACATACACAATCATGTCCCTGGAAATCCGGTCGTTACAACTCTCCCCCACTTGAATTAGATTCCGCCCTCGAAATCGCTCCTCCACCACATATAGATCTAATTCAATAACCCAACAGCACCATCGAAAGGGTCTCATATCACACAACTATCTTCCTCTCTGGGCACCTGAATCCAAACAGGAACTCCCCCCTGGAAAAGGACAGACCCATATGCCACTATGCTACCCCTTCTGACTCTCAAGCATCTGGAACTCTGGTAGCCTGACATACAACCAACCCGCCCTCTCCAGTTGTCACCACGTTATTCGCTCCTCAAATAACAAACCCCGATAGCTCACTGCCCCTCTGATTCTCTAGTGGGAACCGATAAAACAAGTCCATGCCCAGAACTGGCTACCGATCACTCGTCCCAGACATGATAAATAATCCAGATAAAAAACCAAGGAGTGGAAGGATTACATCACACCAGGGACTCATCCACTGTACTGCAATCACAACCCTTCTGAACAACGAACCCTAAACACCCTGTTTTCAGACACGAACAATGACTATGCTTGTTTAGAAGCGTCCCCCGACATCTGACAAACATAGACCTCAGCTCCCTTCTCAATATCCTTTTCAAGACTGAGCACCAAGTCATCTCCCGATCCAGCAATTGAACCTCCAAAGGTTATCCATTGCGTGTACCAAAACGCCTCACTGACTTCCTTGTCAATGCAACTATCTCTGCCCTGTGTGACACACAAGTCACGAAGTTCGCTTCACCTCAAGCGAATACGGAATTCGACTCACTCTCGACCTCTGCCGTCTACTACTCATTAGTTCCATGCGTTTCACGGTTTTCTCATACCAACGAATTGACCCACTCAGGTCTAAGACACCAGATGGAACCAATACCCCCTTCCAAAGGAAATTCATATCTGAATCCGAAATCTCATTTTGCCTATTCAATACACCGCTAGGATCGAACTCAACTCGAGAGTCTGGTCCTGCACAGAGTTGGAATCACTCATCCCAACGAACCACTCAACTCATGACTCATGACCCGCAACCCATGCGTTCCCCAATTATCCACTTCCCTTTGGTTGCGACAACCACTACTCATTTCAGAATATAACGACTCCCGGCAAATATGGAGGCCCCAGTCTCGCCCCTGGTACGACCCCAGGCTTCCACACACTCAAATATTAGGGCTACCTAAGCCTAAAACTCTTCTGCGTCAAGCTCTGATCAGAGAGCATTTCATCACAACATTCTCTCGCTGACTAGTGGGTACTACGGCTCCCCGCAGTATCACAACGACCTCTCACTGAATAGTGAGTACTACGGCTCCCCGTAGCATCACCACACCCCTCACTGAATAGGGAGTACTACGGCTCCCCGTAGCATCACCACGACCTCTCACTGAATAGTGAGTACTACGGCTCCCCGTAGCATCACCACGACCTCTCACTGAATAGTGAGTACTACGGCTCCCCGTAGCATCACCACAACCCCTCACTGAATAGTGAGTACTACGGCTCCCCGTAGCATCACCACGACCTCTCACTGAATAGTGAGTACTACGGCTCCCCGTAGCATCACCACGCCTTTCTGCACTGACTCATTGAAACTGTAGCTCCCCGCAGTCTTACCGCACTTACTCTTACCACTTCACAATCTCATCCTCAGGTTGACACCACACTGCGATCATTAACTCATGCTCTGCGGCACAGCATAGATAGGTACACACACACACCCCTCCAGGCTAAGCATCACTACTTCGGACGACCACCGTCGTGACAAAACCTCTTTTTCTCGCTGCAATTCAGATTCTCAAATAATCCATTTGATGTCAATTAGCTGAAGGGCCCCCACCGGAATCATAGACACTTGATACATCACTCGTCATCTCAAACTCAAACTCAAAATAATCCGAGATTTTAGGTCATTAAACTCGGATACCCCGGAATACCATCACAACGCCTTGTAGTGTCTTGACTCTACCACTGATCTCATACTCATGGCATCATACTCAGATACCGCATTGCTTCCTCGGAGCCTCGCAACCGGTCTTTCTCTCGTGCCACTTGTAACCCCGGAATACTCCATCCCCCAATTTAAAACACGGAGAAATTGCCAACGACTCAGAACACGAAGTTGACAATCCGAAACTTCCTTCTCTATTGCTCAAAACTCATGCAAGAATACTCATAACGACCCTGAAGTTGGTTGCCCAATCAACTTCTTCCCTTCCCATACTGCATATAATAACCCATACTCTGAACCAGAAATTCTCAACCGCCGAACTAACCTCGCAAGCCAACCACCTCGAGTTCACCATTTTAATCTTGAAGGATTCCTAACCACCATAAGGTCTCCGACCAACGGCCACTTGCCGTGGAGACACTCATCCTTTCTCAAACACGTACCACATGCACTATCTCACTCTGCACCTCTCCTTGACCACCAATAACCCTGGTCTCAGGAATCCGCACCGCATGCCTCTTTATCCAGTTCTCTAACCGTTCTTGAACAAATCTCTGATCTCCTCAAAAGTTCCCGGTTCTCCCCCACTCATGGTTCAAACCATCACCAATTGGTTCGCCAACAATCTAGCCCACAGACTGTTTTTACCAATAACATCGCACCTACTCTTGGAAGGTGATACGCAATGCTCGATAATCCCCCCGATGGAGGTCAAGCAATTCCAAATACCCCGAATCTCCGATGAAATCCTCAGAAACTTCTCATCATGACTACCTCTAGTCATTCAAAATCTCGTACCATCCCACTACCGGACATCTCAACTGTCCAGTCGCAACCCTGACTCTCAGTCTGAAAATAACGAACTAACATATTCCTCATCCTTGACTCTTCAACCAACGTTCCATCACGTGGGTTGTAATAAGAGTGGAGTCCTCATTACCACACTCGATACTCATCATAAACAATAAGAGCCACCGCCCCAATATTCTCTTCTTGATCGTCTGCCGCTGCAGCTAATACATGCCCTACTATGCTCAAATAGGGTGTATCCTTGTCCTTAATCATCTCAGTCCCCGCTGACAACCTGCTCATGCTCTAACATTACCTCTCGGCAGACACACTGTCCAAGTACTCTGATGAAAGATCGTAACCAAAGCTACCCCACAGGGCTCACCCCCAATCTTGGAAACCGAAAATCTCAACGCCTCTCCTGTTCCCCACAGGAACAGAAATAACACCACTCAGGTCACAGAAAATGACATCTCCACCATCGGCTGATTGCTCAACTCATGCCGTAATCCTCCATAACCACCATCTTTACTCATTCTTGAGTCTTGCGACTCCAATTGGCATCTCCCAACAATCCCTTGGAGCTAACTCGATTTCCCTTTTAAGGGATGCTTCACTAAAACTCATTCATCATGGCCCTCTAGCCCCATACTCTTTCACCTCTGATCTCGATCTAACCAATCACCACGGAATAACTGGTAGAACTAGTAACACTAATTGTCACGGTTCATGGTACTCGAACCATGTGGCCACCTCTCGATCTGCTATGAATCATGGTACCCAAACCATGTTATCTCTTCTCAATCCGCTATGAATCATGGTACTCGAACCATGACATCACCTCTCGATCTGCTACAAATCATGGTACTCGAACCATGAAATCACCTCTCGATCTGCTACAAATAATGGTACATGAACCATGAAATCACCTCTCGATCTGCTACAAAATCATGGTACACGAACCATGAAATCACCTCTCGATCTGCTGCAAATCATGGTACACGAACCATGAAATCACCTCTCGATCTGCTACAAATCATGGTACACGAACCATGAAATCACTTCTCGATCTGCTACAAATCATGGTACACGAACCATGAAATCACCTCTCGATCTGCTACAAATCATGGTACACGAACCATGAAATCACCTCTCGATCTGCTGCAAATCATGGTACACGAACCATGAAATCACCTCTCGATCTGCTGCAAATCATGATACACGAACCATGAAATTACCTCTCGATCTGCTGCAAATCATGGTACACGAACCATGAAATCACCTTTCGATCTGCTACTTAAAACCTCTGGAATGTTCCCTGTATCGAGTATGGGTCCTCTGCATTCAGTAGTACGGGCCCATACTACCTACCACATCTACCCATACTTTCCACACGGACCATCCCCGAGTTCCGAAGTAGCTGCTCGACCTTCTCAATCACCAACCTCGTCATGCGTGTTCGCTCCTCTGCGAAATATCCTACTCTGTCAGCATACTCATCTGACTAGGGTCACCCTTTCCTAGGCTCTTCCTAGGTTCTCACACTTCTCCGCCATCAGCTGCTGAGGAACTCCCTATGATGCCAGCCATCCACCTCCTGAATATCGTCATATTCACTTAGTAGCTGACTCTCATCATCAAGAGTTCCACAAAGCACGAAGCAAGCAGCATTCGGGCATCGAATAATCTCTACCAACACGCAAAACCACTTTAGGTCATTACCCACTTGCTCTCCTCATACTCAAAGGATACCACCGAACCCAAGCAACTATACCCCACGCGGGCATCTGACTACTCCCTCAGTAGACTCCTTAAGTGCTTATCTAGGTATCTCTCCTAGATTACTCCTCTACTCAATTCCCCTCTCTACAAGGATTCCCGTTGGATACTCTTACTCAGCACATACTCGAAAGCGCAACACAGATAACAGCAACTCCTAGGCTAAGGCATCACAAATCAGGCCACTCTAGTCCTAAAATATGAAATACCTAGCCTATCTCTAGCATGCATAATATCTCATAATATCTCATAACACATAAGGTGAGGGTATTTTGGGAAATCACCGTTCGGGCTCTGGCTGATTGTACACACTGCTCTATCTCGTTTTCTCTTATAAACTCTTGCTCCTTTTAGAAAAATCATTTATTTTGAAAATTTCCCTCAATTCCTCAGTTTGAGTCCAGATATACCCGAAGGTGCATCCGAATCCCTCAAACCAAGGCTCTGATACCAACTTGTAACACCGTAAATTTTCAAGACAATTTTTCTTTTGAAAAACATATGATTCTCAATACACATTTTCATAAATCATCATTTGATTAGTTTACAAAACACAATCCCTTGTTAATTACTTAATAATCCAGGATCTTCGAAACATTATTCTTTCACTGGTGTGTACAATCAAGCCGGTGCCGTCCCGAGATACTGAGAACACCTGAAACACATAACACATAACACGGTAAGCACGAAGCTTAGTGAGTTCCTCAAAATACTACATATAACACATATTAGCCACTCGAGGCTATAACTCTGTGGGCCCACTGGCCCAAACTCTGTGGACCCTCTTGTCCTAACTCTGTGGACCTTCTGGTCCTAACTCTGTAAACTCTGGAATAAACACAGCATAAATCACATAGAAATAATGCAGTGCAACACATCACATACATAGCATACAAGATACTATGTCACATAACTCTACTTACCACTCAAGGTAAAGTATAGTGAGAAGACTCACCTCGCATGATGTCGGATACCCTCTCGTGCTCGACAATCCGACCTAGCCTCCTCCTATCAAAATGATAACATCTCTAATCAAAATCCTCTCATGTTCTCATCCCTAATAATGGGTAGAAGACCATTCTACCCCTCTCTAACCTCTCTTGAATCAGCTTGACCAACACCCCAAGGTCGACTGAAGTCAACTCTAGTCAACGGTCAAACTTTGACCAGACTCGTCGAGTGCACTCGAGTGACTCGGCGAGTCCGTGCGTGTCCTCTGAATCCTCAAAAGCCTCACTCGACTCGTCGAGTTAACCTTTCACTCGACGGGTTACCACTGGTCACGAATCGCGGGGCAACCCGACTCGACTCAAATGCACCCAATAATCACGTAAAGGTTCAATCTTTAAGCTCATGCAACCCTCTTATGCCCTTATATGAAGAAATAGCTCCTAAAATGGCAACCTAGATCCATAACCCCAAAAGGACTGCATAAAGCTGGAAGATTGGGACTCTCTGGACCTCTTAAGGTCCAGATCTAAAGCTTATTCCACATTGGGACCTCATATGCATCATATACTATCCAAGAAAGGGTAAAGAAAACCCTAGATTCAAGGATTTACGCAAAAACAAAAGGAAAGGGGCGAAATACTACCTCAAAATGGAGATCCTTGCTTAGATGTCTCAGAATAACAACATCCTTTGGTCCTTCAAGCTGAATCCCTTCACTTCATTTGAAAAACCACACCAAAATTACTTGATTTCATCACAAGAACTTTTCCTTGGCTCCAATGGCGATTTAGGGTTTCTCACAGGAGATATGAGGCGCACCCAAGGTCATAAGTTCCTTTAAATAGGCTCCAACCCCGGAACTTAGTGTTTTCTCTGCCCAGCACCTACTCGGCGAGTCCATCCTTGGACTTGTCGAGTCCGCTCATTAAATCCACGCGGCAATCTCGACTCGACTCGGCGAGTTGGTCCCTCAACTCGTCGAGTCCCTCCTCAAATCTCAAGATTAACATACACAATCATGTCCCTGGAAATCCGGTCGTTACAGAAATCGACCAACTTAGCATGAACATGAAGGGTGTACGGCCGTAAACCCAAGTGTACGTCCGTACACACCTCAAAGGGCCGTAAACCCTCTTTGATGCTCATTATTGGCCTTAAACTTGCATTAAAACTAAGCATGGGACCTAGAACACTTCTTAGATGCTAGTTAGGGTCTTGAAAACACCTCAAATGCACACTTCTTCATGAGTGTACGGCCGTACACTCATGGGCCGTACACCAATGGTCGCACACACACTAATGTGGCCGTGAACCTCCCTTATTAAATCATATGTGATTTTAGCACTTAGTTTCAAGTGTTTCCAAGTCCCTAGGGTGATTCCCTATCATAACTAGTAGCGTTATACACTAATTTGATACATATATATGTCATTATATGCTAAATAGGATCCGTGTATACTCGAGTCTTCACTCGACACTTAGCTTCCTACAACCAATCTTACGTACGCATCACTCGCAGCAGGTGAGTTTATACCCCTACATTTTTCCGAGTTTTTAATGTTTTCAGGGGGGGAATACAAGCCAAACATAAATGATTTTATGAAATTTATACAAAAAGGATTTCAATAAACATAAAACGGATGCAATCGATACAATCATATAGTTTCTACACTTTTATACATACATACACACAAACTATAGTAGGTATAGTTTGGGAATTCATACAAGGTTATACATACATACACACAAACTATAGTAGGTATAGTTTGGGAATTCAATACATGGTTATACATATACATACACACATCTTTTATAAATCTCTCCATCATTATAAAAAGGTTTTCTAGTATTATTACTTGTACTGTCGTTAATCTATTTTGAGAGACACGTCTTTGGGTACAATTACATGTACTATTGGAAGACTACCCTTATGATCCAGAGTCTCCTCGAAGGAGAGCGTTGAGTTTGTGTATAGATCTATACAGGACTGACTATCCCACACCTTGCTGCTAGCTACAGTAGGACCGACAGGTCTACGGGTGACAAAGTCATAAAGGATACTGGTGCTCGATTCACGCCATATCAAGTTTAGTATGGTCATAAAACTCGCGAGTAAATAATAACGATATACTTATGTAGTAATACACATTACATGAACAATGATTATTTAGTACAAGTATGGAAAATACATAGTTTCTTTATGAGAAATAAAACTACTATACATACTGATAATAACAAAGGTTTTTCATACAGGATATACTATACAAAAGTTTTTATACAAGAATTCACACATACTACGGTTGATAGTAACTAGATATACAAACTAACGATTTTCCTATACTACAACAAGATATAGTAACAATTATTCAAAGTTAATTCTATGATCCCTTAGTTTAGGCATCAGGACTACGTATGGAGAATACTCGATAGACTGTGGAATGTGTGGCTTCCGCCTCATTCCCTGTTCCTTGTTTGGTTGTGGGCTTAGGGCAGATCCACATAGTCAACAGTATGTTCAATATTGGTTTATATGTGGTTAAGCATGAACTAAGAGGTTATAAATGGAACCGATATTATCACACTTTTACTAAATAAAATATTGGATTTTTTTGGAAACATATAAACATTTCCACTGATTCATAGGTTTTAATACAAAAAGATGCTTATAAACTCACCAGATTTTATGTTGATACTCTCTTTCAAAACCGCTTGTATTCTTAGGGAATTAGTAGACAGGTACCTCGACAAACTTTCGAGCAGACGGAGTGCATGGAATCTCGTATTTCTTTTGTTTACTTTTGGATGTATAAAAATATGAAGCAAACTGATGTAAAAACTTATCATATATACTCAATGTAATGGTTGTGTTTACTTTGATTACTATGATGCAATTGTTGTGATACTATACATGAAGTCATCCGCCCCCAAACGTTTCCACCGTTTCGGTTTGGGGGTGTGACATATTGGTATCAGAGCCATTGTTTATAGTGAACTAAGTATACCAAACCTTACATGGTATACAACTATAAACACTAAAGGGCCGAAGTGCTCTGAACTAAAAGTATACTTTTAAAATATAAGTATTTTATAAGAAGTATACAAGTATGCATACGTACCAGAACCGGAATCATAGGTAGAACAAAACAAAAGTATTTTGATGTTGGACATTGTGGTTAAATCTGGGCAGTTATGTAATCATGTCTAGGTTCAATATAGCCTGGTCAACTACATTTATTCGAGACATGACCAACATGTGCTTGGGAGTGACTGTGATGTTGCAGCAAGCCTAAAACTTACCAAACTTTATATACATCAAGAGAACAATAGAACAGAACATACAACATTAAAATACTATAGGAGTATTTTAGTTACTATAAGATAACAACAAAGTATCGAGCATACACTTATAATAAAATAGAAGTATTATTAGGATCGATGTCTATTAACTATCTCTTTACCCCTATTCTCGCGTAGATAGCATGGCTGGATTCCATCTCCCTGGCGACCCGTACCTTCCCAACCAAGGAAATAATGGATGGCTCGAGGCAGAGCCAGAGGAAAATCATGAAATTCCGTTGGACGACGACTTCGCAGAACAATTCCCCGAAGAGGCCGACTCAGAACCTACCTCAAGTGGCCCCAGTACCAAATCCTAACCACCGACTTGAATTCCAAGGTCCAACGCCTATGTGGGTTGGGAATTTGAATAGGTGGAGCCACGAGCAAGGCCAACCCCTCCCATACAACGGAGACCGCAAATTCTACAATCTGAACGAGGGAGGCCCCGCAGATAGGGCCCTTCCAATCCTGGTTCACCGAGTGGCTCGCAATATTGAGCTAGGTGTGGCAACCATTCATCGAACTGTGGAACTTGAAGCAGATTCAAGCGTCAGTATGGATCGCATTCATCGCCTTGAAATTGCTCATAGGAGAGCTATGAGAGACAACAAAGCTCTACAGCAAGAGCTAGCTGCAACCCGAGCTGAAGTCATAGAGCTCCGAGCACGCCAGTCAGTATACGAGAGACGCCTGTTTGGTGTGGAGTGTCAGCTGGCCGAATCAAGGATTCATCTGAGGGGTGCCCGTCACCGATAGGAAATACTCTACTCATCTTTCCTTTTGTTTTAAGGAATAGTCTTCATAACTATGCTCTAAGTGGCACTTTTTCCGTAAACATTCCTGTCTTGCAAGTACTGTTTCACTAGTTCTTTATGTTGTCAAATTTTCCCTCTGTTGGTATGATGTAGACCTACTCTTAGGTCAAATTTTCCGAACTCTGAGTAATCACAATACCAACTATAATGACAACAATCTTATTTTAGTTAAAGATTATCATTATCAAAAGTATACTCTAGATCAGTAGCATGCAAACTAAGTAACTCAATCAAAGTCATACCACTATATCATCTTTGAAATTTATACCTGCGGAATGCCACCTCACAAACATCTAGCCAGAAATTTATTTAAGAATAGCCAATTTAAATCCAAAAGTTTATTTCGTATAGACTTCCTTATTGGATGGTTATCAGGACACTATAGGAGTCGGATTATAATGCTCTCGGAAAACAGTATAACTTATCTTAATTAACGCCCGCACAATACCCACTTCCATAGAATACACCTCAGGAAAATTATCAGAACCATTTGGGGTAGCCCTCCAAGGCGTGAAATTTATAAGTATATAAATTCGTGAAATACAACTACCCATGACCATCGTTACTCATAAAATCGTTCTCTTCGTGCAACAGAACCATGCCTTCACAAGGAGGTAACCAACCAACTGGCGAGACACCATTTCTGCAGATGGACTTCGCTACATTTCAGGCCACAGTCACAGCCGCCGTAAACGTTGTCCTGGCGCAATTCAATGCCAACAACCCAAATGAGAATCGAAATAGTTTTGACACTTCAAACCGTAGCAACACACTAGGAAACCGACAAGGGCCTAGCCAGGATGATACTCCAACTCACAAACCTAAGAATAATAAACGAAAATTATGGAACAAAAAGGAGCGCAAATTATCTCAAAAACTTGCCAAGAGACAACAACCTGTGGCAACTTCTACAGCCACGACCTCTGCCATTCCGATACCAACGCCTGTACGGCAATATGCTGGAAATCTACCAATTTGCGGAAAGTGAAACTTCCATCATGTAGGAAAATGCCTCGAATTGTGATGTAAGAACTGCAACAGACAAGGACACACCACTCGTTTCTGCAGGGCACCGGCACGATCAATCACCCAAGGTCTTGGCGTGAAAGTGAACCAGATTTGTTATAGTTGTGGCGAATCTGGACATTTCAAAAGAAATTGTCCTAGGAATAAAATTGGAAAAGAAGCTCACTTCCGTAGGACCCCGGCTCAACACATCACTTCAACTACCGATGCTAGTATAATTCAAGTATGCCATGCATGCGGTGAAATGGGGCATTTCAAGAGAAACTGTCCGACGGAGAGGAATAACAGAGGAGAAGGAGGAGTGTAGCAGCATGACATATAAGAGCAATGAGGAAACCCCCTCCCTTTTTGAAGATTTTGGTACATCTTCTAAATAAAATTTCCTTAAGGATTTAATCTATATTAATATTAAAATTTGGGAAATTAAGGAGTAATTACAAATAACTCACTCGTCCGAACAAGTCACGACATCCATAAGAAAACTACAGATCCGTTCAGAGAAGCTATGATGGCTTAGTTTATACATCAGGGTTGTGTACAGCTAAGATGTTGCGGACTTACAGTGAGTGATTCCGCCTTAAATCATGTTCCTTGTCTGGTTGTGGATTCAGGGCAGAGTCACTCAGTCGACAGTCTTAATTATCTTAATTATACATAACTTGTATATGCCAAGCAATCATAGAGGTACCGAGAAGAATCATAACATAAAATCTCGTCACTAGTTATCAAATGCACTTTCACTGTTAGTACTCACTTCTCTCGGTACAAGTGTGACAGTGGTAACATCAAAGGGAAAACAGAAAACACTAGATTGTTTACACATAGTACATTATCGAAAACACTAGAGATATACCGTCGTGTAGCAAATCATTTATTTCATATCGGCTTAACTTTTGTCTCTGTAAAGAGTCCGTTATCATCATTGTCATGGATTGGCGTGGTCCTCACCATATCAAGTTTGTATGTCACGAAAACCCACCGTCTTAACCGACCGATTATCGAGACCCTCATCACTCGTAACGACAACCCAACATAGATCTCTAAATCGCCTCTCTTTCATATCCTAAACCCTGAAGTACTCATGCGAGGAGTATCTTACCCTCCAGAACCCTTCCGAAGTATACCCAACGAACCCTTCCAGAACTACCACTCATCCAATGGGTCGAGTTTAAGCTTACAGATTAACACAGAACCCATGTTCAAGAGTTGGACAGGAGAGTCGAGCTGATAAGAGACGAAAACCTTTGAAATTCTAGATTAGTGACCGTATTATTTTGAAGGTATCGCCCAGGAAAGACACAATACGCTTTGGAAAGCATGAAAACTAAATCCGAGATACATAGGGCCGTTCGAGATTCCCAATAGGATCGGTCCCGTAGCATCCAAATTTCGTTACCCCGAGAACTTAGTCGCGTACATCCCATCTCCCACGTGTCAAACCTAAAGAAGTGTCTGTCTGATATGACACTTGTGACTCCTCTCGATGAGATCGAACCAGACGAGAACCTTAACTTCGTGGAAGAGCCAGCAAAGATCACGGACCGAGAGGTCAAACAAACAAAACAAAGCCGTATCCCGATAGTGAAGGTTCGCTGGAATGCCGAGCGAGGACCTGAATTCACCAAGGAGCGCGAAGATTCGATAAACAGAAGTATCTTCATCTATTTCCGAGTTCATGATTTGTATTCAGTGTCTAAATTTCGTGACGAAAATCCCTCTAACGGGGGGATGATGTGACAACCCAAAAAAAAAATTATCTTGTAAACCATTCAATTCAATCAAAGCCAGACACGTTTCTGTTATCTTTTAGCACTGTCTAGGGTTCGTTTAAGTGTTCTAAGCTTAAGTGCAATCAAGGTTGAGATTAGGGATGCGTTAACAAAGTCGTAAAGTAGCATTTCGGGCTATACACTCCTACAGGAGGAGTGTACTGCCGTACACCCCCCTCATGGCCGTACACTCGAGGTGGTCGGTCACCCACCCCTATATATATGGATGGACCTCATTTCCTTCATCCCTTTCTTCCCTTGGCCGCACACTACTCCATTTTCTCTCAAGCTTCTTCAACCGTGAACCCTCCAAGGCTTCAAAAACGTAAGTATCCCATCCTTTAGCTTGTTATACTTGAAAGACCTCTCGATTCAAGCCTTGATTCATCATGTTTCAACATGTTCTTCATCCCTTGAAGGGAGTACGAACGTACACCTTCATAAGGTTGGCCGTACACACCTTAAAGGCCCTCCAAAGTGAGAGTTTAGCCCATATCATCTAGTTGGACATGCTAAACCTTTGATCCTAGCCTTGATTCAACTTGAAATCGACCAAATTAGCATGAACATGAAGGGTGTACGGCCGTAAACCCAAGTGTATGGCCGTACACACCTCATAGGGCCGTAAACCCTCTTTGATGCTCATTAGTGGCCTTAAACTTGCATTAAAACTAAGCATGGGACCTAGAACACTTCTTAGATGCTAGTTAGGGTCTTGAAAACACCTCAAATGCGCACTTCTTCATGAGTGTACAGCCGTACACTCATGGGCTGTACACCAATGGTCGCACACACACTAATGTGGCCGTGAACCTCCCTTATTCAATCATATGTGATTTTAGCACTTAGTTTCAAGTGTTTCCAAGTCCCTAGGGTGATTCCCTATCATAACTAGTAGCGTTATACACTAATTTGAAACATATATATATATATATATATATATATATATATATATATATATATATATATATATATATATATATGTCATTATATGCTAAATAGGATCCGTGTATACTCGAGTCTTCACTCGACACTTAGCTTCCTATAACCAATCTTACGTACGCATCACTCGCAGCAGGTGAGTTCATACCCCTACATTTTTCCAAGTTTTTAATGTTTTCAAGGGGGGGGGGGCGGAAATACAAGCCAAACATAAATGATTTTATGAAATTTATACAAAAAGGATTTCAATAAACTTAAAACGGATGTAATCGATACAATCATACAGTTTCTATACTTTTATAAAATATTTAGATATTTTATCCCTTTTGTAACATGTTGAGCATAAGGGACATTTTCAACATATAAACAAGATCATATAGTTTTCAGAGGAATACATAAATCAAAGTATACATACACACAAACTATAGTAGGTATAGTTTGGGAATTCATACATGGTTATACATACATACATACAAACTATAGTAAGTATAGTTTGGGAATTCATACAAGGTTATACATACATACACACAAACTATAGTAGGTATAGTTTGGGAATTTATACAAGGTTATACATACATACACACAAACTATAGTAGGTATAGTTTGGGAATTCAATACATGGTTATACATATACATACACACATCTTTTATAAATCTCTCCATCGTTATAAAAAGGTTTTCTAGTATTATTACTTGTACTGTCGTTAATCTAGTTTGAGAGACACGTCTTTGGGTACAATTACATGTACTATTGGAAGACTACCCTTATGATCCAGAGTCTCCTCGAAGGAGAGCGTTGAGTTTGTGTATAGATTTATACAGGACTGACTATCCCACACCTTGCTGCTAGCTACAGTAGGACCGACAGGTCTACGGGTGACAAAGTCATAAAGGATACCGGTGCCCGATTCGCGCCATATCAAGTTTAGTATGGTCATAAAACTCGCGAGTAGATAATAACGATATACTTATGTAGTAATACACATTACATGAACAATGATTATTTAGTACAAGTATGGAAAATACATAGTTTCTTTATGAGAAATAAAACTACTATACATACTAATAATAACCAAGGTTTTTCATACATGATATACTATACAAAGGTTTTTATACAAGAATTCACACATACTACGGTTGATAGTAACTAGATATACAAACTAACGATTTTCCTATACTACAACAAGATATAGTAACAATTATTCAAAGTTAATTCTATGATCCCTTAGTTTAGGCATCAAGACTACGTATGGAGAATACTTGATAGACTGTGGAATGTGTGGCTTCCGCCTCATTCCCTGTTCCTTGTTTGGTTGTGGGCTTAGGGCAGATCCACATAGTCAACAGTCTGTTCAATATTGGTTTATATGTGGTTAAGCATGAACTAAGAGGTTATAAATGGAACCGATATTATCACACTTTTACTAAAGAAAATATTGGATTTTCTTGGAAACATATAAACATTTCCACTGATTCATAGGTTTTAATACAAAAAGATGCTTATGAACTCACCAGCTTTTATGCTGATACTCTCTTTCAAAACCGCTTGTATTCTCAGGGAATCAGTAGACAGGTACCTCGACAAACTTTCGAGCAGACGGAGCGCATGTAATCTCGTATTTCTTTTGTTTACTTTTGGATGTATAAAAATATGAAGCAAACTGATGTAAACACTTATCATATATATTCAATGTAATGGTTGTGTTTACTTTGATTACTATGATGCAATTGTTGTGATACTATACATGAAGTCATCCGCCCCCGAACGTTTCCGCCGTTTCGGTTTGGGGGTGTGACAAGTGTTAACTAGTTTAAAGTTTGTTTATGTCAAATACATGCTTGTGTTGTTTATTTTTCAAGTAAATATTTTATGTGGTTGATAATTTAGCTTTTCACAAACTCAAACTATTCTTTGGTCAAAATAAACATCACATGGAGTTTGGTTTTTAAAATTTAAAAGTTGAACATAAGATGTAACAAGTTAATGCTTTAAAATAAAAACCGGTTTTATTAAAAACATTAATTACGGCAAATTTTCAAATAGTAAAATATAAGTATAAAAATTGTGATTTTGAAACTTATACAAACTCCAAATATTTTTTAATGAAAGGAAGTTTTATTAAACTGTAACGTCCTGTTCCGGATCGATTCCTAATTCGAGGTTGTGGGCCGAAGATCGGTCATCATAAGGCTTAGGGCCTTTGGAAAGGTGAGATCTAGACCCATTTGGATGTGAGTAGTGTAATTGAGGTGATTGGGGTGTTAAGTTTGTGTTTTGGAGCCTAGGGGTATTTCGGTTAAGTGTTAGTTCGGGCTTTATGGAAATTGGATTTTTGTTCGGAAGGTCTTAAGGCCGATATGAGTTGATAGAAGTGTAGGGATTATCGTCACCTTTCTGTGGATATAAAGTTCGTTGGAAACAGACTTAAGACGAAGGAGTTATGGCCAACTGAAGTTCATGTGATTTGGAGCTTGGTCGAGTACGTCGGGCGTACTCACCAAGTACGCTGGGCGCAATGGGTTAATGCATCGCGGGTGGTTCTTGAGTACGTCGGGCGTACTAAGGGGTACGTGGGGTGTACTCCCCTCAGCTAGAAACCCTCATTTTTAGAGTTTTACCCCTATTTAAGCATCTTTTCTTCTTAAGCCTTGACCCTTATCAGCCTCCAAGCCTCCTAATCCCTTATATTCGACCCTTAGCCACAATCTTGGAGTTCTTAAGCCTTTGTGAGGAATCTTGGAGTGTTTTTGTGCATATTGAAGATATTGGAGCTTGTTGAAGAATCATCCTTTGGAGTGGGGCTTGTAGATCCAGAAGTTTCTCATCTTTTGCAACCTATTGAAGGTAAAAAGCTCTCATCTTGTCATCTCTTTGGTTAGATCTTCTTTTGGGGTTGTTTATGGTCATTTTAGCCTCTTTTCGTTGGTCCTTGTGAGCTAAGGTTGTTCAGAGGCTTAATCTTGTAGATATGGACGTTTTAGGTGTCCCAAAGGCATAAAAATGTGATCTTTATGGTTTATTTGGACTCATACATGTGTTAAGACCCATCATTAAGCTCTTTTGTGCTCTAGATCTCCATTAAGCCATGCATGCAAGTAAAGTTGCCAACTTTACGTGATAAGTCATCCATAGGAATCAGATCTGAGAGATTAGAGCAAGGACTTAAGTGGTTAAGTGTTTAATGGAGAAGAATGGGGTTCAGGGGAGTATGTTGGGCATACCTATCTGTTATGTTGCGTACTGGCCCCAAAGGGTGTACGTTGGGCGTACCAGCTGAGTACATGCGGCGTACTCAGTTTGTTTGACTTTTCTTGTTTTGTTGACTTGTTGTCCATGGATCGTTGACCAGAAGTTTGACCAGGGTTGACCATTGGTTATTTTGAGCCTTTTAGGATATTGGGCCTTCTCGGTTTAGTCCCATATTAGGTTTGGGCCCAATTTGGATATTTGGGCCTTATTGGGCTTTGTGGTGTCATTTCGGGTTTGGGCCATCTTTTAGGCTTCGTTGCTTGGGGCATTGTTGGGCCAACTGAGAACAAGTGTTTTGGACTAGGAAGATTTATTGGGCTTTAGGGTAAGACCCATGTAAGGGTTTGGGTGGGCTTTGGATGATTATTTGGTTTGTTGGCCTTTTTTTATTTGGGAGTTTGGGCCTTAGTCTTGGACCAAACAAGGTGAGGGGTAAAATGGTCTTTTTACCCCATGTATGGACTATTGGATTTTAATTGGAACCCAAATGTTAATTGAATGTTATTCATGTATGTTAGCGCGGGGATTCTAGCGGATCTGCAGTCAGAGATTTATTTGTGGGTTCAGCTGTCGAGGTGAGTTTTCCTCACTGTACTTACGGGTCGAAGACACCAAGACCGACCCCTTTGGATTCGATATCTTGTTATGCATGCTATTGTACTGTAGTGATCTGTTAGATCGGTATCCTGGTATATAGTATGATGCTATGCTTAGTGATCTGTAGATCTGCTCGATTGTCTGTTGAATGGTTATATGTTGATTGATGGTTGAGGTTTTACTATTATGTGCGTGAGCCAACAGATTGGGGGCATTCCAACCTGATGGTTTATTGGGCCCGAGGGTATTCCATCCTGAGGATGACTGGACCTGTTGTATATTGGCATTCCAACCTGATGGTTGATTAGGCCTGGGGTATTCCAACCCGATGGTTGATTGGACCCGATATGATTATATGATATATATGGTTGAGGTTTTACTGTTATGTGCGTGAGCCAACAGATCGGGGCATTGCAACCTGATGGTTGATTGGGATCGAGGGTATTCCATCCCAAGGATGACTGGACCTTTTGTATATTGGCATTTTAACCTGATGGTTGATTGGGCATGGGGTATTCCAACCTGATGGTTGATTGGACCCGATATGATTATATGATATATGGTGAGACTGGACTGTTTTGTGCATCAGTCAATAGGCCTGGGGTATTCCAACCTGATGGTTGATTGGGCCCGACATGTTTGGTAATTCCAACCCGATGGTTGATTGTACCAAACCGCTTATGATACGAGGGTATTCCATCTCGGGGATGATTGGGCCCATCGTACACATGCTTGGTATTCCAGCCCGAGGTTGATTGGGCCAGGCATGAGTATTTGAGCATTCTTGTTGTATATGTTATATGTTTGTGTGGTGGTATTTTGGGGGAACTCATTAAGCGTTGTGCTTACAGTTTCAGTTTATGATTTCAGGTATCTCGGAGGACCGTGGAAAGGCGATGGCGTGACCGTACACATCCTTGGTTTTACAACATATTGGATCTTGGGAGACTCTGATTTTACATAATGTTTTGGAAATACTATTTTTGTAAACACTTTTATTAGTAAAAGGGTTGTTTTGAAAAGTTCAAATTTGTTGAAATTTTTGGGATGTTACATAAACAATATTAAAAGGTTCTATAAGGCTCAAACTTAAACTTAATATTTGGATATTATCGTTAAAATTGAACCTGTCAAAATATAAAAATCGGGTTTTATATTTGAACCTCAAAATGTGATTTTTTTTTAAAATTGATACCATGATCAATTGGATGCATGTACTTATCATGATATCATATGTTTTAAATAGAATAATAAAACATCCAAAACCCTTTCAAAAGGAAAGTCTATGCCATCTAACTTTAGAAACATGATGTGAATTATGAGCATTTGATTTGGCATGTGGAATTAAAGAACACAAAGAACAAGGTGATTTGGGTGCTAAAAGATGTATCCGGTCATAGTAAATGAGTACAAAAAAAGGAACTAGTCTAGATCTTCATAAATATCTCGCTCACTAGTCACTATGAACTACATCTCTCAAGCACACCTCTACAAGTGGTATGCAACCCACTATATATAGAGGTTTTTACATGTCTCTCTCTATCTCTCTCTCTATCTATCTATCTATCTATCTCTCATGTCACAAGACATCACTACCACATGCAAGTGGGTCTACAAGAGTCAAACCATTACAAAGTCATTCATGAATAACTTTGCACCCCAACATTCTCCCCCTCAAAGTTAGGAATGGATGACCCGCTTCAATCTTCCAAAAATGAGCAACTTCACGAACCAAGCCTCAAGCGTGACACATGTAGAGATGAACTTCAAATCTTTAATTATTCAATGTCCTTCCAATCCGGATATTAGAGTGTGATTCCTTACAAACCAAGCATCAAAAGGCAATTAGGAGTATCCAAACCTCCACAAGATTACCCAAATTTGAGCATAAAAGCACACCCCAAAAATCTTCAATAAGTCCAAACCCATCATGAACTAATCACTTCGGAATCTCAAATTAAATCACTTCATAAACTTCAATTGCTCAAGGTCACTTCGATTTTCAAGTCCGTGTAATATGAAAAAAAAATCAACTTTCGAATCTCAAATCGAATCACTTCATAAACTTCATTTGGCATTTACAACAATTTTAGAGCTCTTGTTAAAACTTAACATTCAGTTGTGATAAAGTGCTTTAGGTGTGACTAAGGGGGTGAATATACCTCTAATGATTTTACTAAGTTACTTGCTTCTGATGGTACCGTACACCAGTCATCGTGTATTGATACTCCTCAGTAAAACGGTGTGGCAGAACATAAACACCATCATATTGTTGAGACAGCTCGATCATTTCTCTTGTCTGTGCAAGTTCCTAGTGCCTTTTGGGGAGAAGCGGTCTTAACTGTTGTTTATGAGATTAATCATATCCCTACTGCATTGAATTTAGGAATGTCTCCGTTTGAGAAGTTATATGGTCACTTACCAGACTACTCTGATCTACGAGTCTTTGGATGTACTTGTTTTGTTCTTCGTCCTCATGTTGAGAGGAACAAGTTGGTGTTGGGTTTTGTATACTACAACATCCTATGGTGCACATACAACCCTAAATGCCTTGGATCTATGTTTTCTCTAATTATACATGTAATGGTGTTTCCAAAGCATTAAGCCTATAACTAGCATGCAATTGACATAGACAATATGAAATACTAGTTAGGATGACATACCTTTTATGTAGCTTGAAACCTTGTTGTATTTGGCCTTAAGAGCTTAGCACCAAAAGTATGAATGACTCAAATGGCTCACAACTCACCTAGGACAAAGGTGGCTCTTGAGAGAGAATCTCCATGCACCAAAACACCTCATGAACTCCAAGAATATGTGTGTAGGCGTTATTTTGGCTAAGGAGTACATATTTATATGTTGGATTCCAAGGGCTATGGGTATAACCCAAATCCATACCCATGGGTATTATGATCCATGGTTCATGTGGCCCAACTCTTTATGTGTCCATACATAAACTTGGTCCAACGTGGATCATAAGCCCAACACATATAAATATAACTAATTATCATAATTAGTCCCCATAGATTTAATTAGTCTCTTTTGATCACTAAATTAATTCCAAATTAATTCTTGATCAATACTAATTAAAACATATGATTTCATATTAATATATTAGAACTTATAATATATTAATAAATCATATATAACCTTTTCTCAAGAGTCCATCCTAACAAATTGTCCTGGTGTTATGCAACCCAAATGGACCATGCTACTCTCGCGTCGAGTACATACCAATAATAGTTATGGGCTTAGACATCTAATCCAATAGTCTCCCACTTGGATAAGTCTAAAACTATTATTGCAAATATGACTCTAAAATCCCGAATAGCAATCGTAGCTCTCAAAAGCCGTTGTCGAACTCTGACCTAGTCAATGGCGTGTCCATTAGATAAGGGATCATATATTCCTCCATTCTAGATATCATATGGACTGAGACATGGATTATAATCATTCTCTCTGTCCATCTGTTGTTTCCCGATTCCTGATTTCTGACGACCGACTAATTGAACAAATCAAATCAGTCCAGACCCGGCCGAGCACTTATGGTTGTCATCACCAAATCATCGAGGGGCCTACAGATATCGCTTTTATCCACATGGGGTAAAAGGAACGGATAAAATTTGACTCGTATGCTTGCTCTATTTACTTATCAAATCACACACAACAATGTGTTTTATAACACCAAGTTACTGGTGCGTTTTCACATTATCAATGTGCAACCGACTTGTAGACTGCAACTTATATCTCTCCGTTTGAAGAATATAAGATATTATCGTCTCATGATCACTCGTGATAAAATCCATGAAGTGATTCAACTGAGCGTGGGTTTAATCCAATACTCGAATCTTATTCCAGGAGCACTCATGAATACTGCAGCTATGTCTAAAACATCTAGACATACTACAGACCCATTCATGACAGTCTTGCCTCAATACCTACTTCCAAAGTATGATCGACTGTGGACGGTTTGAATAACCTAGCTATTCAGGAAGTCAAAACATGCAAAATGAAACACAAGAATAATATTAATCCTATATGGCCCCAAAACTTTTGAGTCATATTGATTGCTCATTATTCATTGTATAATGTTTCAAATAATCAACTTAATACTTGAACTAAAACAATAGTTGTCCAATGCTACAAGCATGCACACTATGTTTACCTATGATCCTTTCTTTGTGGAATAGATCAATTGAAAATATTTCAATGATGCTCATTTCACAATTCCAAATCCTTATGATAAATATAAGAATCCAAGATTCTTTGCCATTTACTGAAATCTGTTAGATTCTAATCTTATATGCAATGATTCTCTTGTAATAACTATGCACAAAAGTCACAAAGACTCGGCAACAGACATTACAAAGTATTCCAATGGAGAGCAATTCCATGGAAACGAAGTCTCACATTCAAAGTACATTCCTTTGAACATCCTTCTTGCATTAAGTTTTCTAATCTTACACAGATTCAAAGAATAACTTCCACTTATGGAAACATTTCCATATTTCCATTTTGACTACTACTTCTGAACAAGAGTTTCCTCTTTTCAGAATATGTCAATATGGTCCTTCCAAAATTAACACTATACTTCCAACTGTCCATGAGCAACCAATCTTTGGTAAGCCTCAGATTGTCCTCGACAATTTCTTAATAATTTTAGTCATATACAGTTCTGGTCCTTTTTTCCCTCTTAATGCCCTAGGCATTTGGAAAATTCAGAACACATAGAAATATTATATCATATGCAATCGATCCTATACCCGAAGCATATGGGATACGAATCATAATGTCTCACATAAAGACATGATCCTAGACCAGTCTTTTGCTATAATTTTTTCTATTAGCCATGTTCTCAAAATTCAGACTATGAAGAGGGATGCCGTAATCATAATCGAATATTGAAAACGCAATTAATATTTCCATATATAGAATTTCCTTATGTTGAACCATTCCAACATAACATTCATATATATACTTGACTAAATTTGATTAAAATCTCAATTTAAGCTTTTAGAATTGGAATGAAGTATAATTTCCTCTCCCTTAATTATAGCAAAACAACTTTTCAAACCCTGCAACTGTGCAAATTGAAACATTTGTTTTCTATAATTAACATTGCTAACTTGCAACACTTAAGAAAATAATCATGCTCCCACTAACATGATAATTATATTCTTATCAGCATAACACTTATGCTCCCACTAGCTTTGACATGTAACCAGAAATCAATTGGACTTCTAGAAATCAATACTTTATTGACTTTCATTACCAAAGTTCAGGTTTCTGATACGAGATGCTTCGATAAGACTTTATTTAAGCTTCCCAAAATCATACACCTTTCCTTAGATAGCTCACATGTGTGTCTAAACAATTTTAGAACTATGAAAAGGGATGCCGTAATCATAGTCTCAAATGTTTAGATCCTTGCCATTGCTCACAATTTAAATTATGAAAAGGGATGCCGTAATCATAATTGAATTTGAGAATGCAAATATCATAATTTCTATCTCCTTAAAATCTTCTTAGTGAAAGCGTTTCCTCACCATCATTTTCATGAATCGAAGAGAAGCCTTATGACACTTAGATTTTATGGTGTATGTGTTCCTATCCATGTGAATTTGTCAAAAACATAACCACAAGAGGAGGTTAGTGACAAACCCAAACTCATATGGACTGAACTCGTTCAATCTTAACTTCTTGCCACCTGGCAGCACAAGGGCCTACCATTGCTTCCAAGTAGTTATGCAAACAACTGAGAACTCATAGAACTCACATGCATAGTCAACTTTAACTGGAATGGGCACAGAAATGAGAATATGTCAACACAATAGGTTATAAACCTCAAGTCGTGTGCTAGTGATACACACTACCCTTGATTAGTTCGTGAAACCTTTCAAGATATTTAAGACTCCCACTGACCTCTTGACATATAAGATTCTCTTGTCAAGAACCATTCATTGACAAAGCAAATATTCAAGAGTTAGTACGGATTCTTATCAAGACAAACACTTCACACAATTGGCCCTTAGTTGGTCTTTGTTTTATCCAAAACATCACAACTCACCAATTCCAAATGTACAAGAGTAGAAAACATTTTACTCTACATTTGATAAGTGTTTTAAACCTTCTTAACATTATGTTACTCAAGGCTCGATCTTGGAGTATTACTCTAAGACTCAATTTTGGAACGAAGTATGATTCATCTTTGATTTAACAATTTCAACAATTCAAGATTCCTCTTCTTAGTCAAACAATTGCACTAAGATGTCCTTATAATTGTGATATGGTTTTTCATAATCATTAAGATGATCATAAAACATGATACTAAAGTACTCTCCCATCTTTTCAGATTGGAGAACCTTTTATCTTTCTGCCTAATTTGATTCTTCTCATTCGTCCTGCCATACATTGAAACTTTTCCAATGTTTCAGAATTATACTTAAACTTGTAAGCACAACCATATTTACTAAACTTTAGTAAATCATGTCGAATAGTCTTATCGTTCTTTGTGGTGGACCCGATCAGCGCACAACCAAGTGTACCCGCCCTAGTCCTTCACTTGACTCACATAAACAAGGAATTAGTCTTCATAGTCTAAATTTTGAGAACGCAATTTGGTAAATTATGACACTACCACAAACGAAAGAATCAAATCCATTTTCCAATATTGCTATCAATGGAATCATATAAACAACAATTTTCACAAATCCCATTGTAAGGATACTTAAAATAAATAAAATCAAAAATTTTCCTTTTATTTTAAAATTGCGGAAAAACTTATCCTTACAATGCAAATACATATGAAAACTATGTTGTTATCTATTCCTAAGCAATCTATCATAACTCTTAAGGAGCAGCTCAAAATTCTGATCTTCGAATCATGCGATCGAAATCCATCTTCACGATCAGATTCAACATACTCTTATTCTAAGCTTCCTCTCATTTTTCGATTCTACAAAACATCAAAATGCGACCTAGTCACATCATGTAATAAGAATCTCCAAATAGGAACTTAATAGAGTTAGATAGTAGACTTTACCTGAAGCATAGTAAAATTTATTGACTTTTACCATCCTAGTGAACTTTCAGGTAAATAAGGAAGCTTCGCAACCAATGCCCCTTCCTTTGGCAATAGAAACATATGGACTCTTTAATAATGGTACATGTGACTATCTCAGATTTAGCCTTTCTCTTTACCATTTGGTCAACCGGGTTGACTATGGCCGATCCCTTTCCATTAGGAAGAGAAGACTTTTCTGGATTTCTAATGTTACCATTGTAAATGTCCATGGAAGTTTGGGAAGTAGATCTTCCAATCAAGTTTGCCTTACCAGTGCTCCAAATCATTGTTGATTCAGCAGCAACAAGCAAATAGGTAAGACCATTAAGGGTCATGTCGTGGTTTGTCACATAGTAGTCCTTTAATGAACCCGCTATATGACTTAGAAAGTGATTGAAGAACCCAGTCAACATCCAACTTCCTTGAGACTTCGACACCCAACTCTCCCAACTTGTCAATATGTGACTTCATCTCCAAGATGTGAGCACATATAGACATTGCTTGCCAATAGGGATTGAGTGACCTTGCACTTTTCAAGAACTTGTGGGTTAGGGAGAACAATTGGAGGAGGTGGAGGAAGTGAAGTATGATTTCCAGTCCCATTAATGCACAACAAAGGGATTAATCTTTCACCTTGATCGCCATTTGGGATATCTTCATTAGGATAGCTTTATCCAAAAGGATAAGGAAGACCATAGTTGTCATAACTAGACATCTATGAGGGAGAAATTCAAGTTTAGTTTATTTAAGTCCTTAATATAACACCCAATATGAAATATTAAGGCTAGGACCCAACACAATATTTTATAACTTGGAAGAGGGATGCCGTAATCCAAGCTACAAAATATTTGAAGGTAGATAAATGACGATTTACCAATTCCACCATAGAAAACGAAATTTAACATTAGGTTTTAAATGAATTGAAACTCCTAGATCTTTTGAGATTCATTGAACTATTCAATGGCATGTTTAAATCTCGATTGTGCCCTTCAAGTTTGTGACTGGGATGCCGATGATCACAAACAATGAGTGAATAACCATGCAAATTAACTTGGTACACTTAATGTTACAACCACCTAATCAATGTGATGGTTAACCACAAACGCTCCATTGATCTATGATTAACATCAAGCTACCCTTTGCCACACATTTTCAGTCCCAGATTAGTGTGTCGGTTAACCACACACGCTCCACTAACGACTTAACAAGGTGCAAAGTGCAATTTCATGGGTTAGCACCAAATTCACATTTTCCTAAAGTAACTAAGATTGGGAATTTAATAAAGTTTAGTTACTTTATATTTATCATTATACTTTTAATGAAGGGAGAATTAATGTCATGTCCTACCCGTTCGGATAACGACCCTCCACCAGTCAAGGAAGCGGTGGGTGAGAGTAGACACCCATTAAACTGCAATTTTATAGACAGTAACCTTATATCCCCCTTATAGGTCGGCTTCGTGAATGAGGCCTACTAACGGTAAGACTAACTTTGTTCTTATACATATATAAAAATATTAAACCTATAATATTATAATAATTTAAGGGATGAATTTTAACTTTTAAAATTCTGAGGGTTTAATTTGGAATTAAAGTATTCATGGGGTGGAAACTTTACAAATTCCAAAACTTGAGGGCAAGTTTTGAACAATTCAAAAACTTTTGGTTTCCATAACTTATGAGTTTGATATGGTTTTTATGGAAGACTTTTCAAGTTCCATAACTTGAAGACAAGTTATGGAAGACATAAAAACATTTTATGATGACATTAAAAATAAAGACTCTTCCATTTTCATAACCTATGAGACTTAATGTGCTTTTTAAATGAAAAACTCTTCATTTTCCATAACTTGAGGACAAGTTATAGAGTTCATAAAAACCATTAAGATTAATTATTCCAATTAACACAAAAATCAAATAATTTTTCTATGAACAAGATTAAACTCATAAGCAAAGATAGTTCACATCAACAATTTTCAAGAACTTAGCTAATCACATAAACTAACACAAATCTTGAAACTTTGACAATCATCCTTTATTTGGATGAGAATAATCATTACCAAAGCATCAAAATCAAATTTTATGAAGAAAAGCATTTTGTGGTAATGATCCAAATCCAAAACAGGCCAAAAAATCTCGAAAATCTGCTGTCAGGGGCTCCAACTCGTCGAGTGCAAGAACAAACTTGACGAGTTGGATGAATTTGTTATTGGACTCGGCGAGTCCACTGTCCAGAACAGCAGAAAATCAATTTTTTTGCTCCGAAAACCAATAATTACATCAAATATAATAGAAAACAACCCATGTGTCTGATACTACTGTTGGGTTTTGTATACTACAACATCCTATGGTGCACATACAACCCTAAATGCCTTGGATCTATGTTTTCTCTAATTATACATGTAATGGTGTTTCCAAAGCATTAAGCCTATAACTAGCATGCAATTGAAATAAACAATATGAAATACTAGTTAGGATGACATACCTTTTATGTAGCTTGAAACCTTGTTGTATTTGGCCTTAAGAGCTTAGCACCAAAAGTATGAATGCCTCAAATGGCTCACAACTCACCTAGGACAAAGGTGGCTCTTGAGAGAGAATCTCCATGCACCAAAACACCTCATGAACTCCAAGAATATGTGTGTAGGCGTTATTTTGGCTAAGGAGTACATATTTATATGTTGGATTCCAAGGGTTATGGGTATAACCCAAATCCATACCCATGGGTATTATGATCCATGGTTCATGTGGCCCAACTCTTTATGTGTCCATACATAAACTTGGTCCAACATGGATCATAAGCCCAACACATATAAATATAACTAATTATCATAATTAGTCCCCATAGATTTAATTAGTCTCTTTTGATCACTAAATTAATTCCAAATTAATTCTTGATCAATACTAATTAAAACATATGATTTCATATTAATATATTAGAACTTATAATATATTAATAAATCATATATAACCTTCTCTCAAGAGTCCATCCTAACAAATTGCCCTGGTGTTATGCAACCCAAATGGACCATGCTACTCTCGGGTCGAGTACATACCAATAATAGTTATGGGCTTAGACATCTAATCCAATAGTTGGGACCAAAATCTGCTATTTGTGTATTCTTGGGGTATGATGTTGGACAAAAAGGATATCGTTGCTATGATCCTGTGAGTCAAAAGTTATATGTTTCCTGGAATGTCATCTTTTTGGAACATATTCCTTTATACTCGATTCCTGCTACATCCCACGATGTAACTAAATCAGATCTTCCGCATATTGATCCTTTTTATGAGGATATAGAGGCTCAAGATTCATCGATGATTCTTGATCCTCCAGTTCAGGACACACTCCCCTTCTTCAAAGAGTTCCTCAACTTCTCTTATTCCTGAGTTTGCGCCTTCGACTGATGAGATTAGAGACCCACCTCCACCACCCCTCAGGAGGTCTACTCGTCCTATCAAGTCCACCAAGCTTCCAAATTTTTCCTACTCTACATACTCAAGATCATTTGCTTCATTTATAGCGAGCATCCACCAACTGTTTGAACCTGAATCATATAGAGAAGTGGTATTAGAACCTCTATGGCAGAATGTTATGGCTGAGGAATTCACTGCTCTTTATCAGACTCATACATGGGATTTGGTTTCTCTTCCTCCTGGGAAACATACGATTGGTTTTCGTTGGGTGTGCAAGATAAAAACAAAATTTGATGGGTCTGTTAAGCAGTACAAGGCCAGACTTGTAACAAAAGGGTATCCCTAATAGTACGGTTTTGACTATGAGGAGACCTTTGCCCCAGTGGCAAAGATGACGACAATATGTACTATGACTGCGATTGCATCTGTTCTACAGTGGAAGATCTTTAAAATGGATGTCAATAATGTTTTTTCAATGATGACCTCCCTAAAGAGGTTTATATGTCTCCTCCCCTAGGAATTCAGCACCAGCCGGGTGAGGTTTGTCGGGTTCGCAAAGCTTTGTATGGTCTCAAGCAAGCTCCTATTGCTTGGTTTGAGAAATTCTCCACAGTGATTACCTATCTTGGATTTGTTCAGAGTAATCATGATTCAACTTTGTTTGTTAGATGCTCGAGTGCAGGACGAATTCTTTTATCCTTATATGTGGATGACATTATTATGACTGGTGATGACCATGGTGGTATTGAGTCTTTGAAGCATGATTTAGGTCATCGATTTTCTTTGAAGGATTTTGTAACACTCGGTTCCAAGGTATTTATTATTTAGACCCTTATTATTAAATTAATTTGCAAATTTGGTCCCAAGGGGGTGAAAGTGAAACTTTTGGGAAAAAGGACGTACGCTGTCCAGTGGAAAAACCCTAATTTTTAGGGTTTGTACCCTAATTAAGCATCATTATGGAGCTTGAGGCTGCCCCTTCATCAACCTCTTTGCCCTAGAAGATAACACATAAAACCCTAGCCCTCTTTTGAGTATTCTTGAGCTTTAAAGTGATTTTGTAGCAATTTTGGGTGGTTCTTGGTGAAGAAGAAAGTTCCTTGAAGAATAAGTGGTGCATTCAAGCTTTGGATCCAAATTCTACAGCTTCTTGTGCATCCTTAGAAGGTATCAAGCTCACACCTTGGAGTTCTATGTTCTAGATTTCATATTGTTCATGTTTATGCACTTTTGTCCCAAAACCATGGTCTTATAGAGTATGGACTGCTCCAAACCATTTGAGTTGTCCTTTTGGGCATGTAGGAGATTATGGAGTCATAAAAATCGAATCTTGGAAGTGAAAGTTCATTCATATTTGAGTTGTTGGCTTTTGTGTGAAGTTTTGGACCTAGGGTTTGGTATTGCGTCATTTTTATCCATGCAAGTTAATAAAGTTGTCGACTTTATGGTTTAAGACCTCAATTAGTAGTAGATCTAAGGTTTGGACGTTAAGGTCTTAAGGGGTTAAGACCCTAGATTAGTTTTTGAGACTCTCGCCAGTACACCGGACATACTCCTTAGTATGTCGTGTGTACTGGGTCAGCAGCCTGCTTTCTAGTCAATGAGTGTATGCAGGGCGTACGTCATGTTGTGCGCCTCCTTTAATTTTGGGTTACTTTTGGGATTGTTGGGCTAGTTGCGCCGCTTTGGGGTTTTGGACTTTCATACTTAGGCCCAGTGAGGGTAAAATAGTATTTTACCCTAGGATTCGGGATTAAAGACATAGACTCTTGGATATGGTTTATTCCCTAATTATTAATTATGATGTTATTTGATCGTATTTAGTACGGAGACTTCCCAGATTAGAAGCCTGAGCATTTATCTGATTTTTCAGCAGTTTGAGGTGAGTCTCCTCCCAGTGTTTAGCGGGCTGAAGGCACCAATGCCGACCCATGGATTATGGCTATCTGTATGCTAGTTGTCTGTGTGACATTGCATGTGTGTATGTATTGTATGTATGCGGGGTGGGGCTCGATGCCAGGTGCACTACTACAAAAACACCATTTTACAACACGTAATGCGTGTCATAAAATTCTCAGACGACATGCAAATTCGTGTCAAGGAAGGCCCTGTCATAACGAAAGACGACACGCAAATGCGCGTCGTCTATTTACGATACGTATTTACGATGTGCTGTTACGACACGCAATGTGTGTCAAGGAAGGCCCTGTCATAAAGAAGATGACACACATTTGCGTGTCGTAACCTTACGACGCACATTTACGACTTGCATTGCGTATCATTAAAGCCCCTGTCATAAAGAAAGACGACACATATTTTTACGTGTCATAATTTTAAATGTTTTAAAAATTATATATTTTGATAGATTTAGTAATTTTCAAATTAAATAAGACATTAGAAATCTCATAATACAAAATAAAATAATAAACATAAGATAGATAATTCATTGCACTAATATGTCAAATACAAATAATCATTCCAATAGTAAGTAGATGTAATACATTGCTAATATTGCATAATATTTATTATAAAAAACAAAACATGTACAACCGGTTGGATCCCTTTAAATGCTTGATTTGCCATCAATTCCTCCTAATTATCCTCCCTACTACCCATGCAATTCAATCAAGACACTTAATCAATCAAAAAATTCAACAATTAATTTCTTTCCTTGTTAAAGTTAGTTCTTTTCCAACTATATGTTTAGAGATACAAAGAAAAAAAAGGTTAAAGGAGAACAAGGAAATATTGAATGGTAGAACCTCAGTTTCAAAATGATCCAAGTGGGTAACAGTGTTAGCAAGGCCACCAGACCTACAAACATGTAAACAGAGAAATGAGAACGTTAGCAAGAAGGTAATAACAACACATCCTAATAAACCGATAACCAAATAATATTTCAGAACAATTAACCTAAAATATAAATGTAAACAAAAGAGTACCCTTAATTCCAGAAAAAGCACATTCATACTGATTCTAGGCAAAAGAGGGATGATCTTGGTTCTTTACATTTTAATACCACATACCAATTAACAAAACAACAACGCAAAAGAGGGTTGATCTTGGTTCTTTTAATCATCAAAAGAATACAAGATTACTGAAATAGTGTCGATTATACAAGATAGATTTTTATTTTTAGTAAAACAATTTTTAGCTTAATTTAAATATGAGTGGTAATTCTTTGAAGGTGCATAATAGTATGATACAAACAAGTAACTTTTCTCCTATCTCCTCTCACATTAAAACCGATGAACATTGCAAAACTTGTTTTTTGGAACGTAAGGGTAAATGGTCATGTGGTCTCATTCACATGGGTAATTAAGCTCATTAAAAAAAAGAAACAAATATTATGTATGCAACACTTTAACCAGAAAAGACATCATTACCCATTAAGCCACTACATCCATAGACGACTTAATTGGGAAAAAAAACAAGATTTTATATAAATTAAAAATTTGTGTGTGAATGAATAATGAATGAAGCGTGCAACAATACCTGTCACAGCTGTCATCAAGGGCTTCTTGAAATGCTTTAACTGTAAGGGTTCCAGATTTGTCCTTGTTAGCCTTTTTAAATATAGACGAAATATCCTCCTGCAAAATCAAACGGTTCCTAGTTAAAAATTACCACAAGTGTCATTCGATCATATTGAATTTATTTTATTTTGTTTTATAAAAAAAGGTATAGATCGATGTACCATGACTTTGCGTTGGTTGATTGTGGCACAATCGCCAAGATCATATATGTTGTTGTTTCCTTCAGATCATATATGTTGTTGTTTCCTTCAATGGTTTTGTCATGTCCTGTTGATTTAAAGAAGAGAAAATACAAACCTAACCAATGTGCTTCATGAAGTCCATGAAAACAGGGCGAGTTGCAATGCCTGTTGACCAGACAGCCATCCCGTAAGGTATGGTAGAGATTTTTCCGGTTTTGATTTCTTTTGTTGAAATTTCTTTATCCATGACCTTCACCACCACTGATCCTGTTCTCAAATCTATACCATCTTTATGGAACTTTTCTTCTGTGAAATCTATAATTCTTTTGTCAAACCTGCAAACAAAAAAGTGGAACAATGTTACACATCTCTCGTTTCGTTTGTACCTCTTCATTAGACCTAAAATAGTTGTCCCATATAACAAGTGTAGAAAATGTATGAGCTGTTTGGAATACCAGACGATTGGGGTTGAGTGAATTGCCCTGTATAATATGTTTGGAGGCCTACATGATCACAATTATAAACAGGAATGAGGCTAAATCTATATCTATGGTAAGTAGATGGATCCTCACAAGCTCCTGACTCAACAAGCTTGCTGCTCATCCAAAAAAATCTGAATTCAGCTGTGCATTCTTAAAATGAGATTATTTCCCAGCATACCATGTCGATTACATAGTAGGTTTGATCCAGCTGTGATCATAGAATATACAAAAGTTCATCATCAAAATTTCAGAATACTAAACTAAAATAAGAAACTGTAACTCCATATGTAAGTGATGATTAATACCTCATGAAATATGCAGTCAAGAATGCAATATGATTGAGCAGATCGAGAACCTTCTATGGTTCTGGCACCATTAGGTAGAGAAGATGGAAATCGGTGAAAGAGAGAGCCATTGCGTAATCTGCTGATAGTTGTTCTATTTGATGAAACAACAAAACATCGTTTTCCAGAAGGTCTTGCAAATACGTACCTGTAGGGTTTCATTAATTATGAGTTCACTTCTACTGAAGCATCTCGACAAATTGATGAGTTCTGACCATTGTTCATCAACGTATCGACCTTTTAACTAATGTTACGAATCTCGTTAAACCCTAATTGGACCAAATTATATATATCGTCTAGAGTTAAGAAGTTCAGAAACTGCTTATTGATTTACCTTGGTTCATAGATTAGGGTTTTTTGTAGAGAGAATGAAAGAGGAAAATAAGGAATCGATGCGGTGGGAAACAGATAAATTGAGTAGATTAGAGATACCCATAAAGAGAAGCTACCGAATACGTGAAATTAAAAGCCAGTGGTATACATAACTTCGGAGATGGTGTGCCTACTGTTGCCTTGATCGACGTCGACGACCGGGAAGGGCAAATAACGATGGTTGAAGTGCGAGGGAAGAAGTAGGCGGCAGTCAATGTCGGGAGGGGGAAGGAAGGAGCGTCGATAGTTAGGGCAAAAGGGAAACTAAAGTGGAGGAGAAAAAAGGAAGGCGTGGTTTTTGATTTTTTAGGATTTCATTTTCCCCCCAGCTATTAAAGGATGGAACGCGTATTCTATTAAGATTTATAAAACGGCATCCTTAGACGAAACACATTTTATTATAGGTGCCCTCTGTGTTTATATTTTGTTTAGACACTAATTTTAGGGCAAGCAAAAATGCGTGTCCTAAATCCTTTAAATTTTGGGAGAGACGACATTATTTTTTGGACACACACATTTGCGTATCATAAATAACTGCGTGTCATGGTTCGCATGTCATTAAAGGCCTATATTCTAGTAGTGGTGGGGCCTGATGGGCGTGTTGGGTGGGGCCCATCACATGATTCAGACAGATCTGTTCCGAGCGGGGCTCGATGTTGGGCGGGGCCCGATGGCTGTCGGGCATGGCCCATTGTATCTTTGATATGTATGGTATGAGGTATTTTGGGGAAATCACTAAGCTTCGTGCTTATAGTTTTAAGTTTATGTTTCAGGTACTTCCGGATCAAAAAGGAAGAGCTCGGGATGATCACATTGCACACACTATGATTTTCGCCTTATTTGATTCTGATGTAATTGGGATGATTGATTGAAATACTTCGATTTTCCTTTATGGATTTATAAACATGTTTGGTTGATGGTTTTATTATTATTAAAACGAAATTTTTGGTTTTATTTTTTGGGGACGTTATAGATTTGGGCTTGTTGCATTATTTCTTGGGTATTGATGTAGCTAAGTCTAAGAAAGGGTATCTTCTTTCTCAGACTAAATATATATCTGACTTGCTTACACGGGCAGGCATATCTGAAAATCGGATTGTAGATACTCCTCTTGAAACCAACGCATGGTACTCTCCTACTGATGGTGTTCCTTTGTCCGATCCAAATCTTTATCGAACTGTTGTGGGAAGTTTGGTTTATCTCACAGTTGTTCGAATATTACTCATGTTGTTTATGTTGTCAGTCATTTTGTTACTACTCTTACCTCTGTTCATTAGGGAGTTGTTCTCTGTATACGAAGATATCTTCATGCCACTCAGTTTCAGACTCTCTTGTTTCCCTCAGCGTCTTCTCTTGATTTACGTGCCTATAGTGATGTTGATTGGGATGGTGATGGTCATGATCGTAAATCCACCATCGGATTTTGTGTGTTTTTTAGAGAGTCTCTCATTTCATGGAAGAGCATGAAATTGGATGTTGTCTCTATATCTTCCACGGAGGCCGAGTATCGTGCTATGGTTGTGACTACATGTGAGATTATCTGGTTATAGTGGCTTCTTTCGGATATGGGGGTTCACGTTTCTTCACCTACTCCCATGCATTGTGACAACAAAATTGTGATACAAATTGCGAAGAATTCTATTTTCCATGAGCGGACGAAGCACATTGAGATTTATTGTCACTTCACCCATCATCACTTACAGCTCAGAACCATATCCCTTCTGTTTGTTTCATCAACCTTGAAGCTTACGAATATCTTTACGAAGGCTCTATCGACATCTCGGTTTCGTTTTTTGTGTGAAAAACTCTTAATGCTTATTGTTGTGGCATTGTGAGTTTGAGGGGGGATGTTAGCCTATATGTTGTTAGCCAATATGTTGATAGGCTCATTAGCCTTTAGCTCATTACGGTTTTCTCTTAGCTAGTATTTATTCTCCTCTTTTTTTGTTTTTAGCCTTTATGCTTTCTATCAAGAACACTTGTAACCACTCTCTTTCAATAAGAATATGTCTCAATTATCGGAAATTATATGTGGGTAATTTATACATAAGCCTCAACATTGATCAGTGACTTTGTTCATTTTTTCGCATATTGGCTTCTATGAACTTTTATTTTTGATGATGAATAATTACATAATATACTCTAACGTGTCCAATATACCTTTAAACATAATGCATTGTATTTAAATTAAGTTTATATTCATGTCATGATTTACCTAGTTTAGATCACAATAGTACAAACCTTTTATTTTTGGTAAAAGAGAGTGGCACCTGCATTAAAATTTTATTAATAAACAAAAAATACAATAACAGACTGAGAAATGTCTACCTATGGAAAGAAAAATGGCCCCTTCGAGAGGCCCCAAGAGCCATAACAACCTAACTAACTAAATAACAAACTTAAAGGGGAATAGAACGTTCTCTAAACCCTAATACTAAATTAAGAGAAAAATACCAACATAAAGCATAACCAGCCACAAAGACGAATATAAGAAACAAACCTTTGGACATGGAGTCAAGGCGGGTGCTTGGTAGTGATATATTCATTATGCATAGGGAGCCTCCTAAGGATCTTGGCTTTAGCAATATTTGGGGAGGGCTTGAAAGTAAGACTCATAAGTCTTGAACGAACATCATCAGTAATAGTCTTGGCCATAGTTTCATAGGGTCTTCTCTTATTCTTGAGGATCATATTGTTTCTTTTAATCCCAAGATGGTAGACGGTACCTGCAAGAACTAAATGATGGATAATATACCAAATGGTATTTACCTTTTGAGGCCTACTCGAGGAGGGAGATGATGTCGATCCACTTTGTTGGAAACATTGTTGAGATTTATCAAGTTTGTCATCTAATTCTAGATCTGAGATGGGTATAAACACTTAAAGAAAAGGTCGTTGAAAGAGTCAGGGAAAAGATGACATAAGCTACAAATCAGGTTCTGGTTGGACTCCCCGATATGTATTCTATCATGAGTTTTAAGACGATCTTTTAGGGTCACCCATAAGATGAAGGCATAAGCGGGGATGTTTTGAGAGAACCACACAAAGGTGGTGCTAATCAACCCCTAACTAATTAGGGTGAAGGATAAGCCAAACTTCATGACTACGAAAAGGAGTAAGAAGACTTGCTTTATTACGCCAGAAGAGTTTATCGGGGGCAGACTAGGAAATAGAATGCGGGATGGTTGTTAAGAGAACCAATGGAATCACACCAAGTATGAGGCCAAACCCAATTACCGACATAGACAATATCTTTCATAGTAGCATCAAGGGGAAACCCCGCTCGATGAACCGTGAACAACACGGGGGAAAGAAATCAAGCAAAGGGTCCAACAGGATGCCAATTGTCATACCACACGGAGGTGGTGTTTCCACAACCAATTTGAGAGACAATGAAGTCTCTAATCTTTTCATGCATACCAAGGATGTAATGCCAGCCCGCTCTAATGCCTCTTTTAGTCGGTACATCCCATAAGTTTTGGCCTATGAGCTTATAAGAGTGGATCCCTTTAACTCAAAAGGATTCCTTGTTGGTAAGGAGCCTAAATGTGTGAGAGGCTATAAGAGCAATATTCCAAGTGGTCATACTTTTTATTCTAAGGTCACCTTGAGTCTTTGGGAGGCATATAGTTCTCCAAGAAACTTTGGCTTTGCCTCTTTCTAACTCACCATGACACCAAAGGAAGCCTCCTATGAGCTTCTCTATCTCCATAGTGGTGGACTTCAAGAGAATAAATATAAATGCCCAATAGATTTGCATATAGGAGGGGACACATAGAATAAGTTGGAGACTTTCAACAACGGATAAATATTTGTTTTTCAGTCCTCGAGTCTAGTTTTAACCTTGTCCACAAGGCACTTGCAATCCCTATGAAACAGGTGGTGATAAGAGGGACACCAAGGTATCTGACATGGAGGGATCCTTCAGGGAAAAAATAATTTGGTTAATAACATTTTTAGGGTGCGTTTAGTTGCGGAAAAATGAACCGTTTTCCGGAAAATTTTTCCAAGAAAAATGAGAATTTTGAAAACGCGTTTAGTTCGTCTATTTTTCTAAATTTTTCACGGAAAATGAAAATTTTCCATTTTCTAAAATTAAAAAGAAGTTGGAAATTTTTGGAAAACCGATAATCATTGTTTTCCACAATTTTCTAATTCCAAAATTTTTCTAAAATATAAACACCCACTCCCACCCCATCCACCTCTACCTACCCTCACCTTAACAACCCCAACCCACCACACCCCTACCTACCTACACTCACTCCCAAGCCCACCCCCACAAACACACACACACCAGCCCCCACAAACACACACACACACACCAACCCCCACAAACACACACACACACACACACACCCACACACACCAACCCCCACAAACGCATACATACACACACCCACACCCACACCCCCACAAACACACACACCCACAAACACACACACACACACATACACACACCAACCCTCACAAACACACATACCCACACCCACACCTACCCCCACAAACACACACCTACCCCACCCACACCCCCACAAACACACACACATACCAACCCCCACAAACACACACACACACCCCTACAAACTCACTCCCACCCCTACCCCCCACACCCACCCAACACCATTACCACAATCACCGACCTACCATCACCATCACCACCACCACTACCCCATCACCACCACCACCACCACCGCCATCACCACCACTACCACAATTGTCGCCGCCACCACCACCGCCTGTCATCACCACCACCGCCGCCACCGCCACCACCACCACCACCGTCGCCATCATCGACACCACCACTGCCCCCCGCCGCTGCCTCCACCACCGCCACCGTCCCTACGCCCACCCTACCACCACTACCGTTTTCTAAAAATGAAAACCGATAGAAAAATACATATCTAAACACGTTTTCTAATTTTCTAAAACTGAAAATGAAAAATGAATAAGTTTTAACTAAACGCGTTTTCTAAATTTTCCAATGAAAACCGAAAACGGAAAACGGAAAACGAAAACTAAAAAGGGAAACGAAAAACAGAAAATGAAAACCGTTTTTCCGTAACTAAACGCAACCTTAGTTTTTTCACCAACTCTATAATAAAAAGCCTTGCTTTTAGCCTGATTAGGGCAAAGCCCCGAAATTTTAGCAAACTCGATAAGAGAGTCATGAATGTATGAACAAAATCACTATCATAATGGCAAAAAAGAATAAAAAAATCAGCAAAGCAAAGATGAGTGATACTACAAACCCTTTAAATGTTAGCATATTTACATTTACACCGATGTTCCAACCAACATTCTTATATTTATTTTGTTTATCCATCGAGTATTATCACTAATTTCTTTATCACTTGAATTAGTGTCCACTTTATAACCAAAATCAATTTCCATGATATTATTTCCCCAAAAGCATAAATTTGCCAAAATCAAACACCTCCATAATGTTCCTATTATCTTCATCATTGTTAGCACCCATATCTTGATTACACAAGAGCAACCACATCATATGGTTCATGTTTTACATCCTTATCATTAAAAGTTTCCATTTTTTCCTTCACAAAAAGTACACACACAAAGGTCTACTTCTTGGTGTCAAGAAATAAAAAAGAAAAGACTTGTTTTTGTCGGTGTTTTTTGGGCCGAACACAAAAGAACGCACACAAAATGTGTTTTGCTTTTGGTGCTCATGTTTGATATTTTTGACAACACACTCCATATGTATTTTGTTACAGCTCATTGTTTACGATTTGTATTTTACTTTTAATATACTATATTTTTTTTGTTGGAATACAGGTTTCATCGATTTTCTTTATGTTTTTTTGAAACAATCAAGTTGAATTTGCAAACCAACATATCAAAATAAGGACTATAGTTTAACAATTTATGTTAAAAAAATAGTTATCTTATTATTTTGTAGTATTTCATTTTAAGTGACAATATGGTAATTTTAATATTTTGTTCTGTTCTATCATAATTATACCCAACGCTACATATACAATAGTTTTTTATTCTGTACTGTCCATTCCAATCCAGTTCTGTGCACTATTATTCTCCTCCCAAACCCAAGTTTTAGAAAAAAAAAAAAATGAAAACCAAATTCACAGGCTATCCCAAAATACATGGGTCACTTGCAATTCAATCTATGAAAAATATTAAGCAATTGAACGTTTTGAATATAGTTTGTAAAAATTAATTAAAAGAAGTTTTAATCCCAAACCCAAGTTTTAGAAAAAAAAAATGAAAACCAAATTCACAGGCTATCCCAAAATACATGGGTCACTTGCAATTCAATCTATGAAAAATATTAAGCAATTGAACGTTTTGAATATAGTTTATAAAAATTAATTAAAAGAAGTTTTAATCCCAAACCCAAGTTTTAGAAAAAAAAATGAAAACCAAATTCACAGGCTATCCCAAAATACATGGGTCACTTGCAATTCAATCTATGAAAAATATTAAGCAATTTAACGTTTTGAATATAGTTTGTAAAAATTAATTAAAAGAAGTTTTAATTATTAGTCTTTTGAATTAATTTTTTTTATATAAATATAAAACGTATATAGAGAAAGGGCATTTTAGTCCGTTCTGAATATAGTTTGTAAAAATTAATTAAAAGAAGTATTAATTATTAGTCTTTTGAATTAATTTTTTTTATATAAATATAAAACGTATATAGAGAAAGGGCATTTTAGTCCGTTCGGAATAATTCTTCCCAACGGGGTTAAGCAACGTGAATTTTTGTTCATCCTCTCTCGGTCTCCTCTTCCTTTTTTTTTACTCTCTGGAAATCTCACAGCTACGATGGTTTGCGAGAAGTGTAAGTCCTCTCTCTTTTGATTCTTGGTGTCTTACTTTGATTTCCCCAATAAATCTAAGCGTTTTCCTAATAATCTCATATAGCTTGTTATGTAAAATTCAATTTCGTGTTTAAGAATTTTCTAGGGTTTTAATATTTGGGGACGAAATTGAAACAGGTGAGAAGAAATTGTCGAAAGTAATTGTGCCAGATAAGTGGAAAGAAGGAGCAAGCAACACCACCGAAGGCGGTGGTCGTAAGATCAACGAAAACAAGCTTCTCTCCAAGAAAAACAGGTAACTTTTTCCTTCGTTTCTTGTTCTTTTTTTTATTTTATTTTTTAATTATATTCTCATGACTTCAGAAAACCTACCGATTCATTCAGAACCTCTTATTCTGTGATTAAGATCGATGTTAGTCAAAGTTAAAAACCAAAAACCTTATGGTTTCCATTCAGAACACCAAATTCTATTTCAATTTTCAACAACATAGATAAAGAATCAGGTAGAATGTATAGGTTTTAGGTATGTGTTAATTATTATCCATGGGAGTATTGAAAACCTTCAATTTGGTTATTTCTCTAGCTAAGAATTTGTTTATTTGAAGCATGCTAATTGCTACATTGATGATTATGGCATTATGCTTTCATTATAGAATATAGATATATATTTTGTAAAATGTGATTATACATATGTGAAAACACTAATTATTTTATTTTATTTGTTTATTTTTTTTGTAGATGGTCACCATTAGGAACAACCAAGTGCATCATCTGCAAGCAACAAGTCCACCAAAATGGCAAGTATTGCCATACATGCGCCTACTCTAAAGGTACACTACCCCCAAAAAAACTTTCTAGAATTATTTTCAAAACCAAGGGCATTAACGTCTTTTACACATACGAAATATTTATAGCGCGTCCTTGTCCCTCCTTGTCATATCTTTTTTGGGTGGGATAAAAAAATTCTAATGCTAGTCCATAAGGTCACGGTACAATGCATATCAAATACAGTACAATATTGACTATGTGACTGTGTTAGGTCATCAGGTCATGTCATGAATAACAAATGGGGTGTTAGATTGGTGAATGACATGTGATGTAATGATTTTTGGGTGTAGGTGTTTGTGCAATGTGTGGAAAACAAGTTTTGGACACCAAGAACTACAAGCAAAGCAATGTGTAATAAAATAAATAATAAACTTGTTGTTTTGTTTTTGTATGATGGTTGATTTTTGTTTTAGCTAACTTTATCAGTTATATCCTTTTATGATCTTTCATGTAACGATTGTAATGTTGGCTTACATATTACTTAACAGCTTAACACTATTGCTATTTGATCATTCTTCTTGGTTCTTTTAATTTTTCTTGTATTATTTAGTCATTGACACTTTTTTTTGTCTTTTAGTTTTCATTTTGTTTTTGTTATATTATGTTTCAACTAACTTTATTTAACAAAAAATTATCATAAACTTTCTCCATTGACCATTTTTCAAAAGGTTTTTTTTCTTCTTAAATTAACTACATCATTCTCATCTTAGTGAATTATTTTATAAAGCCTCATCGTCCAATTTGTCATTTTGTACACACATGTTATGTTTTTAAAAAGAAATATTGATTGACACTAACATTTAATGTAATAAATAAGTTATAATACTAGAAATAAAAATATATGATTCTTTTATTTTTTTTTAAATATATATAAAAGTTGTTGAGTTTTATTTAAAAATCGGTTTCTAAAAACACTAAAAATGGCACTGGAAATTTTAAAATTGTGAATAAACTTAAAACCATTTTAGTCCACAGAAGATAATTTTGAAAACATGAAAAGATTAAAATAATCATAGGAAGAAAAGGCTACAACCTATGAAAATTTTGATCATCTTGGGAGGTTGGAAGTTAATGAAGAATGTAAAATGTAGAACTCCACCTTAATTAGAAACATCAACAATTCTTATACTTGATTTGGATGCTAGTCCTTGTATATTTTAGTTGTTCTTAAACCTTAAAGACATATACCAAATAAGTCTTAAGGAAAAGCAACTAATAAGTACTCAAACTCTACACAACACATTACAAGAGAGGAGAGGGGAGAAGTCTTGGAAACCCATGACTTTTAGAGAGAAAAAGGGAGAAGTGTAAGGAAAAACAAATTAGCTTTTTTTTTTTAATTATTATTATTATTATTATTATCATATCTCCTCTTTATATACTACCACACATGTACTAAAGCACCATCCCTCAAACAAGTCTAACACATGTCCCTTTTATGACAAGTATGTGATGTAAGAAGCAAAACACAAAGAAGCCTTAACATCTTAAAGAGGTCTACACCTTTGTACAAGAAGTTAAGGATCAAGAGTGTTTTTCACTCGAGCTTCCAAATAACTAGTTACATGTAAGTAGATGGTTACTCAAAGTACCCAAATAAATATAGATAACATATATATTCATACATTATGAATCTAACTAGTTAATGTTCTATTTTATTATTATTTCTTAGAAACAATAATTCCATTTATGTTGGTAAAATATTATTTCCACAAAATAATAATTTTTCCAATTAAATATAAGAAATAGAAATATTTATCAAGGATCAAATTCTTATAAATAATACATTAACATCAAGTTGTTGTTAGTGTGACCTTTTAAAATCATATATTATCTAGAACTATCATCCTATAATATTTCTTGATCATAAAGATTTTTTCAAAAGTTACCTAAATTATTATGTTATAATTTTAAAATTTTAAAAATTGTTAAGAATATTATATAAACATTACGAGTTTAATATGTGATATTAGATTTAATAGGAAATGAACTTAGTTAATATAAAATATAAAAATATAAATATAATAGTAAGAGTAAAATAGAATTTTATTGAATAAAGAGTGAAGTGCACAAAACAAAAAACCCAAAAAACAGTCTTTAATAAGTAGTTGATAAAGTTGGCAAAAAAAACGACTCTTTCCAATATTAAAAAACACTTTATATGGGATAAAATACTTAGAAAATACAGTATTGTTGACTTAAAAAAAACTCATATCTTAGATGTTTTAATAATTTATTTGTTTACTAGGTGTGAGACTCATGTATTACATGAATTTATTTAAAAGAAAATTTAAATTAAAAATTCAAAATATTTGAGAAGTTTAAATTTATAATAAAAGTGAAAAAATATTGAATTACAAAAATTAAAGTGTTTTTTTTTAAATTTAAACAAATAATTTAGATAAATAAATAAAAGAAATTAATGAAACTTTAATTTAGTAATTTTAAAATTAGAAGGAAAGACCATTAATGAAATTGATATGCATTTATTATTAGATTTAAATAATATGTGAAATTTAATAAAATAGAAAAACCATAAAATGAAATGTGGAATAAAATTAATTTAAAATAATCATAAAATTACATATGGCAAGATGAATAAGAATGTGACATTTTGCAAAAAGATTTTTATTTATTAGAGTAGATTGAATGACGTATCACCCAAGGTATGGTGGCAATTCTTAATACGTCCCGCGAAATGAAACAAAGATAAATGAGCTTTGGTTGAGTTTTTATGATTTGCTGACCCGCAATACACGAGCCCATTTATTAAATGGGTCGTGTTTGGATTTGCAAATAATTGTGCGGGTTGACCCGTGTATCGCCCACCCTTTAGGACGTTCCTTAATATATATATATATATATATATATATATATATATATATATATATATATATATATATATATATATATATATATATATATATATTAAATAAATGTGAGAGCAGAGACTAAAAAGTAAATACATTATATTTAGACTTTATTTCCCATGACCCATGAACACGATTCTAACTCATGAACCTTAATCTGACCCATGAAATCGAATCTGACTCATGAACCCGCGAACTCGTATAAGTAAACGGGTTATGTGGGTTTACCAAGGTTGTAAAAATCGCTCGGCGGTCGACTGGCGATAAGCGATTAATCGGATTATGCGGGGATTAATCGGAGATTAATCGGGGACCCTTAATTATTAATAAAATTATTTAAAAATTTTATATTCCCTAAAAAACTAAGTATTTAAAAATTTAAAAATTTAAAATTTTAAAATTTTGAAAATTTGAAAATTTTAGTTTAATATTTTAAAATTTGAAAGCTTAAAATTTTGAAATTTTAAAATTTTGGTGTAATATTTGAAAATTAAAATTTTTTGAATTTTTTAAAAAATTCCTGCCTATGACCGCTGAGACCGCCAAGGGCCGCCAAGGACCGCCAAGGCCGACTTTGACCGATTTTGACCAATTTCCGCCAAGCACCCTAATCGTAATTGGTTTATGGCCGCTAAGCGATTAATCGCCGATTAATCGGCCGCCAAGGCCGATTTCTGCAACACTGGGGTTTACTAATCCAAATTAGGGTTGAACAAGTTGACAATAATATTTATATGAGTTCTGTCTGGGTTGAGCTTTTATGACTCGCCAACTCAACACGACACGGTTGCCACCCCTAACACAAGACCGGAGGGGGGGGGGGGGGACTTGTGTTCATACCCTATGATCACCATTCACCACCGGACCATCTTCATGGTTGTTGTTATTGATTAAACTAGCATTTATGAATAAGGTAATTACCAAAAATAATTTTTTCCCCACTTTGGAAAATAGCAAATTTGTTCAACACATAATCATTCTAGAGTACTTATGCCTTATGCTTGTTCCATACTAGATAATGTACATTCTGGACACAAAAGTTTCATAAATACACAAATACAAGCTTTGTTTATGTTATTTCTTTCGTTACAACCAATAATTAGTAATAGGCTAATCGCATATTCATCTGAAAACGAGTTCATCAAATAGAGTTCACTTAAGAAATCTTTACCAACCTCTCTCTTTACCGTCATAATCTTCAAATAACCAACCCGAACTTTTATCCGCATCAAGAAAGATGTGAACTTTTATACATATCAAATCGAGTTTACAAAGAAAGATGTGAATTGTTTTGAGTTTTGCTTTAACTAATGAAAATGAAAAGTAATGCCCTTCATGAAAACCATAACAAGCTACATATTACTTTTCAAAATCAAATTACATTATCTTTATATGTAATACCCATGTATACTTGGGAATTTCATATGGTGCAACCGAGGAATGTCTATGTGAACTTCAAACAATTGCATGAAACTTTCAATTAAGTTTATTGCAATAACGTTCATTTCAACTCGCTCCTCAAGTGTTGCACTCATCCTACGCTCTTCTTGGAGTCTTTTCATTAAGTTGAAAAACTCTTGTATATCTTTGGACATTGTAATCGTGAGGATTTGCATATTATGAAGCATTAACTTTCTACGATCCTTAATTTCTAAATGTAGTAATGGGATCCCCAATTCTCACAATTGGTATTATATACGGTGATAATCATGAATCAATTCTAATACAGTTCTATCAACAAGAACACATTGTCTAACCTAATGCGTATCACTCCATATTCTATAACTTCCACCTTTCTAAAGAAGCATTTCTTAAACAAAAAAAAACTTGAATAACGCTCAAGCTCAATAGCATATGGTTTGTGTTTTACCAACGAGCAACCTTTTGTCTACTTATGGAAATATGTTTGGAATAAATGAGTACACCTAAAAATTGCATAATATGGAGAAGGAAAAGGGATTGTGTCAACATGTCCCATTCCGAAGAAAAACAACCATTTTCTTTTTGCTTAGCATGTTCCTATCAGATAAATTCTTAAGAGAAGAGGAAAAAAAATCTTTTGTCAAAGGCGCGTAAGGTACCTTCCTAGACGTTCTTTTTTAATTTGAATCAGGCCTCCTCACTTGTTGAAGGCGATAACAAAATCATGGAATAAGAGCTTAACGCAGTTCGGCCCACAGGAACATATTCATAGGACTGAGATATCTCAGCTCATATCATCCGTTTTAATCCAACTAATCGGCTCTTAGGCGGCAAAACAATGGATGTTGAAGACTTTGATAAAAAAAACATACAATTCTTTAAAACAATGATATGGTTAAAAAATATTGAAACATTACAAATGGCAACCGGTTCGATGGAATTGTCAACTTCCAAAAAAACATACTATACTAGTCTAAAATAATAGCCTTTTCAACGCTTGAAACGCTTCAATCTTTCGGAGTTTTGTATGATTTCAGTTTAAGTTTTAACATTCTATTTGATTTCTTTCTTACTTTCACGTTTGTTTTTTGATGGGTCTCACATATGGTGTTTGTCTCTTCAAATAAAAATAAGAATGTTTATATCTTCTTTTAATATTATAAAATGCAATTACGATAGATGCAATCAAAATCCGTCCTTACCTCCGAATGACTCTAGTTTATAATGATCATGGAGGTGCACCATTGTCTCTTAATCAGTAAAACACACATTTTATGCAAAAAAAAAATCAAATTGGTCGGGTGCACCTTCGTATCAATTTGAAATATTGCTTTGGATTTGGGAATGATTCGACACATTTGATTGTATGAAAATAACTTTTACTTATTAAATAATAATACAGCTGAAGAAATAGCAATCAACAAAACAACACTATGACTATTCATTCTGGTCAGTTCTTCGGATTCCAGACAAATGTAATATTCCAGATAAAGTTTACTGTGTTACGTAAGGTTGTTTACATTTACACTATCATTGTCATGAGGCCTAATGAAGATTCTAATAATGAAAATATGGGAAAAAATGAACCTTAGCCTTCTAATACAAATCGTTTCAAAGTAATTCTAAGGATTTCGGAACCATTCTTTGCATTTCGGACAACAATAATAGTAATTCCTACTTAAAATTGTAGTAAGAAATCACATGAAAACTAATATGGTATGTCGAATTCATGCATACCTTTTGAAATGGAGTTCAAAGGCGTAGTCCATTTTTTCAGAAGTTTACAAATAAGATGATGTAATTCATGAAAAAACATACAAACAGAAGGCATGGGAACAAACGTAAAAAACTCCATGTACATTAGAATTAGATAAATATTCCCCGTTACATAATCACAACAAGAAACAAAGATCGCCCTTTCGTGAACCATACTTACACGCGACCTATTTATTTTCAAGATTTTACAATCTATAATTTCTAACATTGGGTTATTATTATTATTATTATTATTATTATTATTATTATTATAAATAAATAAATAAATAAAAGATGATTTGAGCAGATGATGAAAAATTACAAGCAACACGAAGAGCTAATATCGCTTAGATACAGCACAAGTTGCAAGCAGAAGAATGTTATGTCGCCGCCGTCGCTATTTAAAAACCATGAATTTTGATGTGTTCTTTCTTCACAATGCCAGCCTGGCAAAATACACATATAAATTAAAACAAATCCATGTAACAAAAATTTCTAAATAAATGTTTGTAAAGTCGTTGTCATAACAAATATGATTACTTGAACGAGAAAGGTGGATACGTTCTTCCTTTGATCACCTTGAAGTTGGATAACCTATAAAAATAATTACCTTTGTTACATCTGACATCATTAAACATGTTTTCATTGTGGAGACTTTGCTCCATGATAATGAAGAGAGAGAAAGAGAGAGACCTTGCCAAGTTCAGGGTCTTGAACAACAGTACCATTGCAGCAAAACTCCTTTTTAAGGTCTTTAAGTATCTTGTTGTAGCTGAATTCTTTCTTCAAGCCTTGAACAGTGGTCAGGCTTTTCCTACCATTGCGTTGCTGTATACGTATATGAACGTATTCCTTTGACCCAGCACCTGAGTTCTCAGCATTTGCCTCAGCGAATGGATCTTCAATCACAAATCTCACCATTAATTAATGCTTCAATATATTTTCAAACAACTCATAATCATCAAAAACATACCAAAGGCAGTTGGAATCTGGATGTCGAGCTCAGACATTAAACTTGAGTGCTAGAATTGGAGGCCACAACCACGCAAGCAAACAGCCTTCTTCGTGTTGAACAGAAGAACACAACTGAAACAATACAATTACTGTAAAAAAAAACTTTAAACCCAATTCAAATTCAGATGTGTTCAGTTTCAGTGTTCGTTCGTTTGTAATCAATTTCAACAACAGTTTACATGATTAATTGATAATCAAATCATTAGCGGAATTACATCTTAATTTCCGGTAATAATGAAGAAAGATAACGCATCCAAAATCGGATTAGGAAGAAAACATCCGGAAATTACAGCAAAACGAAAAATCGTTTAATAAAAACTAATTAAAGAAAATGTGAAGATCTGAACGAAGAAACCGATGATCCAACTCAAACATTATTTAACAACGGAATATGATTAAAATCGTTTGCGATTTTCATAATCAACATCTGATTCCATGATGTGATTGTAGAAGATAAACATCGTTTGGTTGATTTCATAAAAACGTCATAGAAATTGAAGAGTAATCAAACAAAAACGGATTTAGAACAACGAATATCATGGAAAGAAGAAGAAAAGAAGAAGAATGAAAATTAGATGAAAGGATTACCTGACAGGAACGGAAGAAAGAATCGGCGATCGGAGACGATGGAGATGGAGGAATGGATTGAATGAGGGTAATGTAGAAGCAATTTGGAATGGTGGATGGTTGAGACTCCTGTTTTATATCGGCCACTGTTTTGATTTCCCGGTGGCTGTAAACCACCGCATTCTACGCGATTTCCGTTTGGAGTTGTAAGCTCTACCATTTTTCCAAAAAACCAAGTTAAAATTTTAAATGAAGCCAATTGTTTTAAAAAGAGGCAATAGATTAATTGGTGTTATATAATTTTGACATATCAAAAGACCAAATTAATAAAATTATAGAATTTATGTTGGGTTAATCGGATATTAAAGCAAGGGCATTTTAGGAAAGTTCCATATTTAAGTTTTATTTTATTGTTTTAGAGTTTGAGTAGGATTCTATTTCAATTAATATATATAGTTGTAATAGTTTGCAATTTTAATTGCAAGTAAGAACCCACGTTTTGGTTAAACCTTTGGCATCAAGTAATTAAGTTTTTGTTCTTCTGTTTTCCTTGGGCTCCTGGTTTCTTGTTTTTCTTTTTTTGTTTGGCCTTTCTTGGAACACAAGAATATTGTATCTGGTTTGCTATCTACACTTGGTATCAGAGCGACGGTTGAAGAGGGTTGGTTCGAGTAAAGGGGATGTAGGCTTCATCCTTTGATCGGAGGCTTGTTCGGGTGAAAGAGACTAACCGAGGAGGTGCGGAATAAACGAACAGAAGAGATCCATCAAAGCAGGTGGCTTTAGATTTAGTTCTTTTTGTAGGTGCAAGAAGACGGTAGAGTGGGTTGCTTGTTTTCTTGGTCGGTGGAATAGATCTCTTTGAACAAGTTTGATCGGAATAGGGTTGAAGCTATAAAAAGGAAGAATGGCGATGAAAGAAGATCCGATGACATATCAAGTTTCGGTTTTGACTCCAACGAATTATCCGGTGTGGGCGGTCAAAGTCAAGTCGATTATGGATGCACACGGAATATGGGAGACGATCGAACCAAAGGCGTTAGGTGAAGCATCAGATCAAAAGAAGTCAAAACAAGCTCTTGCCTTTTTGTTTCAAGTGATACCCGAAGACATGGTGTTGCAAATGGCGAGTTACACCGAACCAAAGAAAGTGTGGAATGGGTTGAGAACACGGTATTTGGGAGTGGATCGGGTGAGAACGGCTCGACTTGCAACGTTAAAGAGAGAGCTTGAAAGTTTGCGCATGAAGGAGGGTGAAACGGTTGATGATTTTGTGACAAAATTATCAGGTTTATCCTCAAAAGCAAGGAGTCTTGGATATGAGCTTGAAGAAGGTGATTTGGTAAAAAGGTTACTAGATTCGATGCCTAAGTCGTTTCTTCAAATCGTGACTTCAATAGAGCAATGTTTTGAGTTGGATTCGATGTTATTCGATGAAGCGGTTGGTAGATTAAAGGCGTACGAGGAGCGTATAAGAGGAACCGAGAAACTGGAGGACACTCAAGGTGGGTTGTTGTTGGCTAGTGAGGAAAAATCACATGTTTGTAAGCATTGTGGCAATGAAGGTTCAAATCGGAATGGCTTTGGACGTGGCCGGGGAAGAGGTCGGGGGTCCGGGAAAAGTCGAGATGGTGAACGTTTCCAACGGGATAAAAGTCACGTTAAATGTCAAAAACGTGGTGAGCTTAGTCACTATAGCAACAAGTGTCCTAAATTGGAAAAAGAAGAGGCGGGTCTAATCGAAGAGGAATCAACATTGTTTTGAACGAGTGGCTCGTATGACAAATCCGATTAAGTGGGTGATTGTTGGGTTAATCGAATATTAAAGCAAATGCATTTTAGGAAAATTCCATATTTAAGTTTTATTTTATTGTTTTAGAGTTCGAGTAGGATTCTATTTCAATTAGGATATATAGTTGTAATAGTTTGCAATTTTAATTGTAAGTAAGAACCCACGTTTTGGTTAAACCTTTGGCATCAAGTAATTAAGTTCTTTTTCTTCTGTTTTCCTTCGGCTCCTGGTTTCTTGTTTTTCTTTTTTTTTTTGTTTGGCCTTTCTTGGAACACAAGAATATTGTATATGGTTTGCTATCTACAATTTAAAGATTTGACCCATATCGTTTTTTCTTATTTGAGGCAATTTTAGTCTATGGATGGGTGTTTGACATTGAGTTATGAAAAATGTTAATTGATTTATTAATTTTTTTAAACCAATAAATCTAAAATGTGTTTGAGGAGTTAATAAGCACTTTTAAAAATAGTTATCATAAAAAAATCATTTTTTAAAAGTCATATCTTTTATTTTTAAATTGGTTTAAAGCTTATTCGCTTAAAAAAAGTTTTCCAAATGTGACCAGTATTTGAGGATGTCCGAACGAACGTATGGTACAGAATGTGTGTACAAGTTCTTTAAAGCTATTACTTTGTTTTACGGGCAATGATATTTGCGCAAACCAACTATCAACGATTTCCACCAATTGTACACGGTGCATGAAAGCAAGCATGAGTTCCCCGGAATGCTAGGTAGTATCGATTGCATGCATTGGGCTTAAGCAGTGTGCCCCAATGCATGGTGTGGTTAGTACATGCGAGACGACCACAAAGAACCGACGATTATTCTAGAAGCAATCGTATCACATGATCTTTGGTTATGGTATGCATTCTTTTGTCCAGCTGGTGCAAACAACGACATCAATGTTTTGGACCAATTGTCGGTATTCAACAATATCTATCTTGGAAAGTCGCACGATGTACCTTTTCAAGCAAACAGGGTAGCATATAAGCGTGTGTACTATCTTACTGACGGTATATATCCTACCTTATCTTTTTTTTTTTGTGAATCATTTACATATTCGAACGACGAAAAAAGAAAAAAGTTTAAAGAGGTACAATGGCCAGCTAGGAAGGAAGTGGAGTGAACATTTGGTGTACTTAAGAGGCTTTGGCAAGTACTAGCAGTCGGGGCACGGTCATATGAAGTGAAAAGGTTGCAACACGCAATGTATGCGTGCATCATATTGCATACGATGATTCTTGAAGACGAAGAAAGAGTGATATGTTGATACAACGAAAACGAAGTTTTGCCAAATGTCGAAGGAGTAGTCGTTGGTACGTAAGAGTATAGGGCAAATAAAAGAGAAGTATATGATCGCGACATTCATCACCCCCTTCGTGCAGATTTGGTGGAGCACGTTTACAGGGCTCACATTCAGCCGCCGACAACATGTTGGCACGATGATTTGTTTGACGAATCAAATGAGGATTCATATGTCTTCGTCGAGAGCGAAGATTCCAATGACGATGATGAGAATGACGATGACGATGATGACGATGACGAGGACGGCGATTCTGAGTGACGTATTTTGGTTTTTTAAATTCAGATATTAATTATGTTTTCTAGGTTGTGTTTTATAATATTTGTTCTAGTTTTTTTTTTTTTTTTTTTTTTTCTTTTTTTAGTCTTGCTTATTTTAATGTATCTTTTTATGTAATTTTTATTTGAATGAAGTGTTCTTAATTTTATTAATTTTTATGTTTACAAATTACTTTTAAAAAATTATATTAATTTTTTAAATTATAAATCTAAAAAAGAGTGAAATATCCTTTCCTTACACACCGTGGCTTTTGTTGAGGGAATGAAAAGTAAGGGAAAAGATGACGTAACAGACAAAAAGGAAAAGATTCTTCCTGCATACACCTTCGGGTCTAAGTCTACGTGTCCATAAACACCCTTTATCTTAAAAGTTATTTAAGAGATGATATGATAATTATGGAATGGACGGGTTCGAACCCACTTTAGTTCATTTCAAACCAATAAACCAAAAGAAAAAAAACTCAAATGCAAAGAAACGAGTCACGAAAAATATAAAATACAAATTGGTATTAAAGAAATGAGGATGTGGTGGCGTTGGCGGAGGTGAAGATGATAGTAGAGGTGGTAGAGGTACGATAGCGATTGTGGTGGGAAGTGGTGGGGAAGTCCATTTTTTGTTCATATCTATTTATTTATTTTTACATTATATATCATCCAATTTATTAAAACTGTTTATATAACATGCCGCAAAGGTAATATGTGAATATGTTGAACAAAATGGATGATATATGTTATAAAAAAATGAATAAATATAAACAAAATATGTGAATACCTATTTATTAGCCTCCTAAGTCATTTTCCCTATTTATTTCTTAGTTTTTTGCTTTTCACTTTTTGTTTTTAGTCTTTTAGAAAGTAGGAAATGGAGAAATATGTGAATACCGTTCCCAATTAAAGCTAGAGCTAGTTACTTATTTGTTATTTTATTTTTACTCTATAAATTAATTAGAAAAACTAATATTAATATTATTATAAAGTTATTATTAATTAAAAACACGTAGGTGTTTGATCTAATGGTATCAATGATATTTTAAATTAAAAAGATATATATTTTTTAACCAAAGATTAAGGATTTAAGTTACCACTAAAATAATAAAATTATTAGTAAAATAGTTGATGTGTGTAACCTATTCTAAAAAAAATATTTTCTCTGTACTATATTAGTAGTTTATGTTTCATTTTTGGTTTGTCCCAAAATAATAACGTACTTCTAAAAACAAATATCGTTTTTACCAAAATACCCTCATTATTATTAACCTACAATGGAATTACATTCAACAAAATGATGAAAGTAAATCCAACAAAATGGTATAATTGACATTTCATTTAATAAAGTTAGAGGTAATTAATGTTTCGTTATTTGTTTTTGGACAATAATTTTGGGATGGAAGAAATATATGGCTAGAAAACTAATGTGGTTGTTAAGTTAATGTTATCTATAATAAGATTATCTTTAATTAATTAGATTATTGTTTTTTGTTGTTCCTAAAACTAAATAAAATATATAAGATTAGAAAAACTAATGTGGTTGTTAAGTTAATGTTACCTTTTATTAGATTATCTTGAATTAATTAGATTATTGTTATTGTTACTGTTTCGTAACATCTTCAAAATGAACAAGTTTTTGTCTTTTCAAATATTTTTTTGGAAAAAAAATTAAAAGGATATGTACAAAGTAAAAAGATAAAATAGAAATAAACTAGAGTAATTATTAGAGTCAATTTACAAAATTATAAGTAAAAAACCAAAATTGCAAATTAATATGACTTGGAATTCATGAATTATATAGGGAAGTAACCTTTAATTAGGAAAAATATCAAATTGGTTTTAGTTTTATCTTTAATATCTATTTACGTACTAGATTGATTCGATAAATATCTAATTGTTATCCAATTTGTATGCCACAACCGACAAATAATTATATTTATATTTATAATCAATAACCGGATGATAATTGAAAATATTATAGTTATTAATGGATTATAAGTGGACATATCCTACTTGATGAAAATTGGATATTCAATAATCCGATAATTAAATAAGAATTGTATTGAATTTGACAACACAAAGAAAATGAAAAATTAAAATAACATGACTTAATCAATTTCACAGAAAACCAAAGTTTTTTTATTCAACAATTATTCACTTCAAACCATCAAACCAGAGTTTCAATCAACACAAACATTCAAACATACACAAATTCATTCAACAAGAACCTTCATAACATCACCAAACCAAACCTTCAATTTCCACCTCGAAGACGAAGGACAAGATGAAGAGTCGACTCTTTCTGGATATTATAATCCGCCAGAGTCCGCCCATCCTCCAGCTGCTTTCCGGCGAAGATCAACCGCTGCTGGTCCGGTGGGATCCCCTCCTTGTCCTGAATCTTCGCCTTCACATTGTCAATCGTGTCAGAACTCTCCACCTCCAAAGTAATCGTCTTCCCTGTCAATGTCTTCACGAAAATCTGCATCCCTCCCCTCAGCCTCAACACAAGGTGAAGTGTCGACTCCTTCTGGATGTTGTAATCCGCCAAAGTCCGGCCGTCTTCAAGTTGTTTTCCGGCGAAGATCAACCTCTGCTGGTCTGGTGGGATCCCCTCCTTGTCCTGGATCTTCGCCTTCACGTTGTCAATGGTGTCGGAGCTTTCCACCTCCAAAGTAATCGTCTTCCCTGTCAATGTCTTCACGAAAATCTGCATACCACCACGGAGACGGAGGACCAAATGGAGGGTTGACTCCTTCTGGATGTTGTAGTCGGCGAGGGTACGACCGTCTTCTAGCTGTTTTCCGGCGAAGATCAATCTCTGTTGGTCTGGGGGGATTCCTTCCTTGTCCTGGATCTTGGCCTTCACGTTGTCGATGGTGTCGGAGCTCTCCACCTCCAAGGTGATGGTTTTTCCGGTCAAGGTTTTCACAAAGATCTGCATGCCTCCACGGAGACGGAGGACAAGATGGAGGGTTGACTCCTTTTGGATGTTGTAGTCGGCGAGGGTACGGCCGTCTTCGAGCTGTTTGCCGGCGAAGATGAGTCTTTGCTGGTCTGGCGGGATACCTTCCTTGTCTTGGATCTTGGCTTTCACGTTATCGATGGTGTCGGAGCTTTCGACCTCGAGAGTGATGGTCTTTCCGGTGAGAGTTTTGACGAATATTTGCATACCTCCACGAAGACGGAGGACGAGATGGAGGGTGGACTCCTTCTGGATGTTGTAATCGGCCAAAGTCCGGCCGTCTTCGAGTTGCTTTCCGGCGAAGATAAGTCTTTGCTGGTCTGGGGGAATTCCTTCCTTGTCTTGGATTTTTGCCTTGACGTTGTCTATGGTGTCGGAGCTCTCAACCTCGAGAGTGATGGTCTTACCAGTAAGGGTCTTAACGAAGATTTGCATCTTTTAAAAGGAGAAAGAAACAATTATTAGAAAACGAAAACAGTTTGATCATCAATTCATCAACAAACAAATTCATATCGTACAACAGATTTCAGATTACAATTCAAAAACAAATTAACAACTTTATCCTCTGAAATTGAACTAAAAAACGACTTAGATCATGAATTTATTTACAAAAAATCATCGTTCGAAGCTCTTTGACAAGAACATCGATTTTGGAATTGATGTGTTGAAAAAAGATCGAAAACACAAAACTATAACAGATCGTTAATAAATTCGATGATTAGATCTAGAAACCATAATTAAAACATATTAAGACACTATCGATCGTGTTAATTACAAGATCGGGTTATATCTAAAATCAAAAGCCACATACCGATCAAAAACTCATGGTGATTGAAACAAACAGATCAAAAACACTAATAACCTTTAATCGATTGAAAATAAACTGTTCAACAACTAAAGAAACATAAAAGCATAAAAAGATAAAAGAAGAATAAGTACCTTGGGATAATTGAAGAAGTCAGAGCTTTGAAGATAAGATGATTGCAGGATGAAGGAAGATAATGGATTTGGGGGTGGATTTATAGGATGAGAAAAGTTTCTTCACAAAAAGGAAGGCTAACGCTACGGGGTTGTTAGATAATAAACGAACGAAAATATGACACGTGTCAAGAAAAAGTTGATGAAGGGTCTGAAATTAGAGTCGTTGGATTCCGATATTTAATCAGTGGCGGTGATTTCTAAGGCTGCCGTCTTCTTTTGGGTTTGGATAATTTCTTTTCTTTGTGCGTGCGTCCAAGAAACTTTTAACTTAGATCTTGAGTCGATGGTATATATTTGGTTTTTGATGGATATAATTTATAAATTTTATAATTTTAGGAATACAAGATTAGGTTAATCTTTTTGAAAAGTTGTTATAAATAATTAGAGAATAAAGTATCTTCTTGATATTGAAAATACTTTTATTTATTAATTTCTTTATTTTTTTTATTTTGGAAAGTAACTTCCTAACGAGGGTTTTTTGTCCGGCTTTCGCGCACTAATCATCTGCTGCAAATATGAGATTATGCTTTATGTTGTGGAGTCACTGCAGACGAACATTTATGGTCACAGAGGCTGAGTAGTGTCAGAATTTAAACATTGGTCAATAGGTTATATATCATATATTTTCTAAGTTTTACCAAGTTACCACAAACCAAGTGATTATATTGAAAATACTTTTAATTATACAAAATATGTTTGATTTGGATGGATAAAATTTATAAATTTTATAATATTAGGAATAAAAGATTAGGTTAAACTTTTTGAAAATTTATTATAAATAATTAGAGAATAAAGTCTGTTTTTATATTGAAAATATTTTTAAATCAAATAAAATAGGGAAAGTGAGTATTCTAACCCATATAAATGAATAATTTGAAAAAAATAATGATCATTTTTTTTTTCTTTTTGTAAAATAACTATTTTATCGGGAATATATCATTTTAGAGAGGTCTCTGGAAAACCGAAGTAGGATTTCGGACACTTGCTCCGGGATAGAGTTTTTTTTTTGTTATATGTAAAATGTGTTTTGTTCTTTTTGTATAAGTTTTGTTTTTATAAAATCTAAAATTGAACGATAATCTTAAAATCAACAAAAAAACTAATAAATACATAAACTTAAGGGATTTGTTTTAAGTAATATTACAATGTTCAAATGACATTTGTACTTGTACCCAAAAAAATTCCGCTAATCGTTTACGATATGACATAGCCCATTAACCATTTTTCCCCTCTATATAATACGACTTCCTGAAGATCAACATCTCCAGGAACCAACACAAAAACACTCCCACAATCCCTCCACTGTCAATCGGTTGTGGTATATCCGGGGCCCTTTCGAGGGTCATGTTGAAACTCTGTAGTGGGATTGCATCGGTTGGTTCGGTACCCCGGTAGTGGATACTCACTAGCAGTCTATGGATGTGGTATCGCATACCAATAAACCATTACTCTTCTTCTAAAAAATATTTGTTCTTCCAGTGACTATCGTATATAGTCATTTTAAATGTCTTCAAATCCAAAGCACCCAAAAAACCAGTGAGCAAATGGTATATTGATTTGGATGTAAAGCTACACAAAATGTTGAAATTAAGTAATCATAAAATAACATTATCTTATAAATTACTATTACTTAGGTAATGTAATTCAAACACAATTATACCGTATCACACTCTGCCCAAGCTGGATAAACAGGTTCGTTGTTTATATAAACTGTGTACAACAGGTTCTAAAAGATTGTCAAATGGTGTTAGTTGTTGCCATGTGTGACAATTCCAAAAATTGTCACCGATCGTTAACCTGAGAAACGTAATAAACTAAATATTAATCAATCTAAGATGAAAATATAAGATTTCACATCCCGTTATCAGTCAAATCATTCGAAAACTAAAAATGTGGTGCGCATAAAGTCGTGTCATCATTTGCAGATAATTACATATTCCGAAATTACACGTCTTCCCGATCCCGGAAATATAAATTTCATGAAAATCTAACTCCGTATGAATTAATTATGATTTTTATAAAATATAAAAATACACCGTGCAAAAAGTTACAACGTCAAAAGTTATGATGAGAACGGTTGATTTTAGGCTAAAGTCGCCAAAAAGAGAATCAAAGTACTCCTCAGCACAAAACCGATGACACAAAGAATGCCAAAAATCTATGTACGAGAGATATATGATTTTTCGCAAAATCATTTAAAAGTATAAAAATAAGGGCTAAAAATAAATTCAAAATTAGCCAATGCAACCTAGAGGAAAGTTGTAGTACTCGTCAATAGCTACACGTGGATATAAATAACGTTGAAAATAGAGCTCGTATGAAAAAAGTTACACAATTTAAAAAAATCAGTATTACGGCGCGTGCATCCGCGCGTTAGGCACGCCGAGCCGACTTCTAGAAGTGGGGGGGGGGTATGTGGACCACTAAGTTTCTGGCACGTGTCATGTAGCATGAGGAGCTACCCAACCATGGCATGGCACGCCTCTGACAGGGCGTGGCACGCTTCCTGTGTTTTGGCCTATATATAGCCTGCGAATCTCAGCCACTTCACACACCAAAAATCTACATTTTTCTCTTGTTTTTCCTTCGAGAATTCTTTCAAAAATCTTAATAAATTTTCTTCATTATATATTTTGATGGGTTTTGAGCATTACATCATTCCTATGGTGCACATGCAACCCTAATGCTTTGGATCTAGGTTTTTCTCAAGTTATACATGCAATAATCATCCAAAGCATAAACCCTAGTTCTAGCATACAATTTTCGAAATTGAATACATAAAAACAAAGCTAGAAGAATACTGTTTCTTGTAGCTTGTTGATCTTGACCTTTAGAGCTCTAGTGCCTCAATTGTTGCACCTCTAATGGAGTCACAAACACCAAGTAGCAACAAGGAAGAACAAGAGAGAGAGAGAGAGAGAGGGGGGGGGGGGGTAATATTGTTGCTTAATCATCAAGCTGCCCACAAGATCCTTCCAGAAGACCCTATGGACGAAATCTATGTGGGCTTCCACATAAAATTCGTCCACCCCTTCCTTAGGGATCAGAAGCCCAACTTTGCAATTATCTTATAATTACAACATCAGTCCCTTTAATTTAATTAGTCTCTTTTAATCACCAAATTAATTCCAAATTAATTTCTGATCATTACTAATAAAAAAATATGATTTCTCAATTAATATATTATTCTTATAATATATTAATAAATTATAATTAACCTCTTTCTCTATAATTCATCCTATCAGTTGCTATGGTGAAGGCAACCCAAAAGGACCATGCTAGTATCGGGTCAAGTACATACCAATTATAGTTATGGGCTTAGACACCTAATCCAACAGTCGCCCACTTGGAAAAGTCTAATAACTATAACCGCAAGTACGACTTCAAAATCCGATTAGCAATTGTAGCTCTCAAAAGCCGATGTCGAACTCTGACCTAGTCAATAGCGCGTCCTTTAGATAAGGGATCATATAATCCTATTTTCTTCAAGATATCGTGTGGACAAAGACATGGAATAAAGTCATATTCATTGTCCAGCTGTTTGTTTCCCGATTTCTGATTTGTTTGACATAGAACTAAATTGAACACATCAATTGAGTCCTGACCGGGCCCGACACATAAGTCAAAACAAAATCATTAAGGGGCTCAAGATATCGCTTTTAATCCTCTTAGGATAAAAGGAACATATAAACTTCGACTTATATGCTTGTACTGATTACTTGTTAAATTATGCATAATAATACGTTTTATAACATAAAGTTACTGATGCGTTTTTGTACTATCAATGCACAACCAACTCGTAATCAACAACTCATATATCTTGGTTTGAAGACTATATGATATTACCGTCTCACAATCACTCGTGATAGATTCCATGAAGTGATTCATGTGAGCGAGAGTTTAATCTAATACCCAAATCTTATTTCAAGAGCACTCATGAACGTTGTAGCAAACTTTTGCTATGTCTAAATACCTTAGACAATCTACAAGCCAATTCATGACAATCTAACCTCATAACCTACTTCCAAAGTATGATTGACTATGGATCGTTCGAATAATCATATTATTCTGGAAGTCAAACCATGCAAAAGTGAAACACAAAATATACAATTGACAAAAGACAGTAAACTTTACTTATAAATAAAACTATTATTACTTAATCATCAAATGTCAATTACATTTATTTATTACAAGTTTCTAACTGTCTACCTAATCATTAAAACTAATATCGTCCCTTAGGCCAATGCTCGTAGCATGCTGCAAATGCTTAACCCTACTCAGTCCCTTCGTAAGGGGATCTGCTGGGTTATCCTCTGACGATACCTTCTTCACTACGAGGAGTCCTTCTTCTACCCGATGTCTTATGAAGTGATATTTTATGTCGATGTGTCTGGATCTTCCATGATCTCTCGGTTCCTTGGTTAAGGCGACCGCACCCTCGTTATCACAGAAAATCTCCATAAGCTCCTTTATAGTTGGTACAAGTCCAAGGTCTCCGATGAAGTTCTTTACTCATATCGCCTCCTTCGACGCTTCGCTTGCTGTTTCTCTGATTCGCACGTTGAATCAGCTACAGTTTCTTGCTTGGAACTTTTCCATGTTACTACTCCTCCATTCAGGGTAAATACCCAGCCCGACTGAGAGTGGAAATTATCTTTGTCGGTCTAAAAGCTGGCGTCACTATATACCATGTCACTCTCAAGTCATCACTCCCACCGAGGGTAAGGACCCAGTCTTTAGTGCTCCGCAGGTACTTAAGAATGTTCTTTACTGCTATCCAGTGAGTTCTACCAGGATTCCCTTGATATCGACTAACCATGCTCAAAGCAAAAGCCACATCAGGGAGAGTACATGTCATAGCATACATGATCGAGCCAACAGCGGAACCATATGGTACTCGACTAATTTCTGCTATTTCGGCATCGGTATTCGGACTCTGAGTCTTACTCAGTTTGGTATTGCTCTGGATAGGCAATTCTCCTTTCTTGGAATTCTCCATGTTGAAACATTTCAACACCTTGTCCAAGTAGGTGCTTTGACTAAGTCCTATTAGTCTTTTACTCCTATTTCTCAATATCCTTATCCCTAGAATGTAAGCAGCTTCCCTGAGTTCCTTCATAGAGAAACACTTCCCAAGCCAGGCCTTAACTACCTGTAAGGTTGGAACGTCGTTTCCTATGAGTAGTATGTCATCCACATACAACACCAGAAAGCTAACTATACTCCCACTAGCTTTGACATATACGCAAGACTCATCCTCGCTTCTCGAAAAACCAAACTCTTTGACTTTCTCATCGAAACAAAGATTCCATCTGCGAGATGCTTGCTTTAATCCATAAATGGATTTCTCAATCTTACACACTCTATCGGATACTTAGCATATACAAAACCCTCTGGCTGTCTCATGTAAACATCTTCAGCCAACTTCCCATTAAGGAAAGCGGTTTTGACATCCATCTGCCATATTTCATAATCATGAAAGGAAGCTATGGCTAGCATAACCCTTGTAGATTTTATCTTCGCTACTGGTGAGAAAGTCTCATCATAGTCAACTCCAGGAGTTTGAGTAAAGCCCTTCGCAACCAATCGCGCTTTATATGCGTGTACTTTCCCATCCACGTCAGTCTTCTTCTTGAAGATCCAATTGCACCCGACCGTCTTACGACCTGGTACATTGTCTACCAAGTTCCAAACTTGATTGTCATACATAGACTGAATCTCGTTGTTCATCGCCTCTTTACACTTTGCAGACTCTTGGCCCGCCATGGCTTCCTTGTAGTTGTTAGTTTCATCCAAATTTACCAGTGTGCTATCACTGATAAACGCATCACCTTCACTTGTTATATGAAAACCATATAACACAGGTGGAACACTAACTCTACTGGAACGTCTCAGAGGTAAGGACTGGTCAACTGGTTCAACAGGAGTCTCATCCTCAGGTTGAGTGCTAGTGTTAGAGGTTCCTTCATCTCTTGACTCTTGAAGCTCTTCAAGGTCAATTTGCCACCCACTGTCTTCTTGGCATGTGAGTTCTCTTTCACGAAGGACACCCATTCGTGCTACGAAGACCACGTTCTCATTAGGTCTATAGAACAAATATCCAAAGGATTTTTGTGGGTAGCCGATGAAAATACAACGCTCACTATGAGATTCAAGCTTGTCGTGAGTCTATCGTCTTACGAAAGCCTCGCAACCCCAAGCCTTGATATGTGCTAACGAGGGAACCTTCCTTGTCCATATTCCGTGAGGTATTTTGGCAACCTTCTTAGTTGGGACTATATTAAGGATATAAGCGGTAGTCTCTAAGGCATACCCCCAGAATGAGATAGGTAACGAAGCTCGACTCATCATTTAATGAACCATGTCCAACAAGGTTCGATTGTGCCTCTCAGCTACACCATTAAGTTGTGGTGTCCTAGGTGGCGTCAATTGTGAAACAATTCCATATTCCTTGAGATACTCGTGGAACTCAATACTAAGATACTCACCACCTCTATCAAATTTTGAGCATATTTATCTTCCGACCCAATTGATTCTCCACTTCTTGCTTAAACTCTTTGAACTTTTCAAAAGTTTCTGACTTATGCTTGATTAAGTAGATATACCTATATCTGCTATAATCATCAGTAAAAGTCACGTAGAAGCGATTCGCATCCCTTGTGGTGGATATGAAGGGTCCACACACATCTGTATGTATGAGATCCAACAAACCCTTACCCCTTTCACAAGAACCAGTGAAGGGCGACTTGGTCATCTTTCCAAGCAAACAAGACTCGCACGTGTCATCTGACCTATGGTCAAAAGACTCCAACACTCCATCCTTTTGGAGTTGAGATATGCGCTTCTTGTTGACATGTCCAAGACGGCAATGCCACAAGCATGATTTGTGTAAACCATTAGACAAATCAATATGTAACACATCATTTCCTAAGTTATCAACAACCATCATAGTTTCATACACTCCATTACAAGGTAATGCTTCAAAATAAAGAGTACCATTATAAAAAGCATTTATTGAACCAATTTCATTATTAAACGAAAATCTAAAACCTTGTCTGTGTTGGATATAGTGTCTAAGTCCATAACTATATATGATATGTACTTGACCCGACCCGACATGGTCCATTTGGGTTGCATGGCATTGCAATAATTGGATAGACCAAAATGAGAGAAAGGACACTTAAGGTTTTTTAATATATTATAAGTACTAATATATTAATAATATTATTTAATTAGTATTGATCAAAGAATTAATCTTGAATTAATTAAGTGATCAAAAAGAGCCAAATTAAATATATGTGGTTGATTATGTAAATAATCTATTCTTGTATAGTGGGCTAATGATCCATGGTTTGTGTGGATTGGGTTAAAACCCATAAGGTGCTCCATGGATAGTCCATGGGGGTTACAAACCCATGGATAATGGAATATGGAAAGCCATGACAATTAGGGTTTACATGGTGTAACCCTAATTGTGTCACAACTATATAAAGGCTCCTTGTCTAGCAAAATTGGACTACTACAAGCAAGTAAGAGGACTAACCAATTTTTGAGTATAGTGTAATTCTCTCAAGGTTATTCCAAGAATTGTGGTGTTGTGTGAAGCATTTGAGGCATCACATTTGGGGTGCTAGGCTCACAAAGTCATCAAGGAATCCAAGCTTCTAAAAGGTATGTTATTCTACTTGAATTTGTATTGTAAGTTATTATGAACCTTGGAAAAATCATTTTGCATGTATCTTAGTCAAACATAGATCCAAGGTTTCTAGGGTTGCATGTACACCATAGGAGTGTTAGAATGCTCATAACCCAACAATGGTATCAGAGCCAGGTTTGTTTGTTTGATACTTGATGCAAAATAGCTGAAAAAATTGAAATTCTTGTTGTCTGCACAGGAGACTCGCCGAGTCCATAGAGGAACTCGACGAGTCCAAGCATATCTTCAACCAACTCGGCGAGTCAGTTCTTGCACTCGACGAGTTGGCCATGCAGAGTGCAAATTTTCGACTTTTGCTGCTGGAAATGGACTAGAAACATTACCCTAAACTGTTTTGGTGTTATAAAACCTGTTTTAGATGGTGTAATGCTTATGCTAATCCATTTACAATGGCTAATATCAAAATTCCATGTTTTATATGTGTTAATATGATTCTTGAAATTTTAATATGAATGTTCATGTTCTTATGAGTGTTAGAAGATCATAGGAATTATGTGTAACTTGCTTGTAAGTATGATTCTTGATCTTAATGGCTAATCATGGAGTCCATAACTTGTCCTCAAGTTATGGATTACCAAAAGTCACTTCTTTAAAAGTGTCATTAAAGAATAATAGGTTACATAAAATGAAGAGTCTTCATTTTAATGAACCATTAAGCTCATAAGTTATGAAATGAAAGGTCTTGAATAGTTTCAATACTTTCCCTCAAGTTTTGGAATTTGTAAAGTATTACACTCTAATACTTTAATTTCTAAATTGAACCTTAGAATTTTAAAAGTTTAAAATTCAACCCTTATACTATTATTATATTAAAAGTTTAAATATATAGATATGTATAAGAATAAGTAAGTCTTACCGTTAGTAGGCCTCATTCACGAAGCCGGTCTATAAGGGGGGTATAAGGTTGTTGCCTATAAAATGGCAGCTTAATGGGTGTCCACTCTCACCCACCGCTTCCTTGACTGGTGGAGGGTCGTTAGCCGAACGGGTAGGACAAGGACTTTAATCTTCATTAAAAGTATAATGAAATTATAAAGTAACCACACTTTAATAATTCCCAATCTTAGTTACTTTAGGAAAAATGTGAATTAGGTGCTAACCCGTGAAATTACACTTTGTACCTTACCAAGTCGTTAGTGGAGGGTGTGTGGTTAACCGACACACTAACAAGGACTAGTAAGAGTGACAAAGGGTAACTTAATTTTATCATAGATCGGTGGAGCACGTGTGGTTAACCAACACATCGATTAGGTGATAAAAATAAAAGGGTACCAAGTCAATTTGCATGGTTATTCACACCTTGTTTGTGATCCTCGACATCCCAGTCACAAACTTGAGAGGGCACATTCGAGATTCAAACATGCCATTGAAAGTTCAATGTATCTCAAAAGATCTAGGAATTTCAAATCCATTAAAACTTAATAATTTATTTTGTTTTCATGGTGGAAATTGGTAAATTGTCATTTACCTACCTCCAAATATTTTATAGCTTGGATTACGACATCCCTCTTCCAACTATAAATAGTTTGTTGGGTCCTAGCCTTAATACTTCATTTGGGTGACTTATTAAGGACTCTTCATCTAATAAAACTTGTCTTTCTTTCTTTTCAGATGTCTTCAAACACTGCTACTGGCTCAAACCCTATAGGATCCTTTTCCCTAATGAACTTGTGTGGAAAAATCACTTTTGATGGTTCAAATTTCAATGAATGGATTAGGAACATCATAATGATTACTCGCTATGAGGACAAAGAGTATGTCCTTGATAAGGAGCTAAAGGTTATCGATGAGTCAACTGCTACTCCAGAGGAGATTGCTGAGTATACTACCCATGAGAAAGATGCCACTAAGGTGTCTTGCATCATGTTGGCCACAATGACAGCAGAACTCCAGAAATCCTATGAAGATTTCTACCCTTTTGAGATGCACCAGGATCTGATGGATAGGTACCATCAGAGTGCTCGTCAGGAGAGGTATGAAATCATTTCCTCCATGATAACAACTAGGATGAGAGAGGGAGAATCCCTCACCAGTCACTTGCAGAAAATGCAAAGGTTCGTGGACCGGTTATTGAAGCTTAATGTGGACTTTCCTGAGGACATGGTGATTGATATCATTCTTCATTCCTTACCTCCAAGTTATGATCAGTTTCGTATGACTTATCATATGAACAAGGAGGAAATCACACTAAGTAAACTTCAAGGACTTTTAAGGACCGCTGAAAGTGGCCTTAAATCAGTTGTTACTCCTACTCCTACTACCGCCCCTGTCTTGGCAATTGGGCAAGGAAAGGGGAAGAAGAGAAAGACCCCTTCGAAGGGTACCAAGGGAAAGTCTCTTGATGGCTCCTCTTCATGTGGAACCAAGAAAGGTTCCATTCCTCCTTCTTCAAACCCAAAGGAAGCACAATGCTTCTACTGCCAGGAAAAGGGGCACTGGAAACGAAGCTGCCCCAAATACTTGCAGGATGTAAAGGATGGGAAAGTTAAACCCACCCTGCAGGTATTTACACTATATTCTAATAAATCATTGAAAACTAACTCTTGGGTGCTTGATACAGGTTGTGGTATTCACATTTGTACTGATTTGCAGGGCCTAAGAAGAAGTGAGAAAGTGGAGAACGGGAAGATAAACTTAATCATGGGGAATAGGAAAGCATCACATGTTACCAAGATAGGAGTTTATTCTTTATTGCTTAACAATGGGTTTAATGTTAGATTTGAATAAATGTTGTTACTCGTCTGAAATGGCGAGAAATATTATTTCCTTTCATGGCTTATACAAACAAGGGTTTTCCTTTTCATTTGATAATGATAATGGTGCTATTAATGTTTATTACAATGATGTATTTTACTTTAAAGAATTACCTTGTGATGGTGTATATGAAGCTGTGAATGTTGTAGATAATCTAGGAAATAATGTGTTGTGTATTGATTCTTCAAATAGCTTAGACAAAGCATCCTTGTGGCATTGTCATCTTGTACATGTCAACAAGAAGCGCATAGGCCAACTCCAAAAGGCTGGAGTTTTGGAATCATTTCACCTAAAGTCAGATGATAGTTGCGAGTCTTGTTTACTTGGAAAAATGACAAAGTCACCCTTCACTGGTACTTGTGAGAGGGGTGAAGGTTTGTTGGACCTCATACACACTGATGTGTGTGGACCCTTCAAAATCGCCACAAGGGATGCTAATCGGTATTATGTGACTTTTACTGATGATTATAGTAGATATGGATATATCTATTTAATCAAGCATAAGTCAGAGACCTTTGAGAAATTCAAAGAGTTTAAGCAAGAAGTAGAAAATCAACTGGGCAGGAACATCAAGATGCTCCGATCCGATCGGGGAGGAGAGTATCTTAGTATCAAGTTCCTAGACTATCTTAAGGAATGTGGGATTGTCTCACAATTGACACCTCCTAGGACACCACAACTGAATGGTGTAGCTGAGAGGCGCAATCGAACCTTATTGGACATGGTTCGTTTTATGATGAGTTGATCTTCGTTACCAATCTCATTCTGGGGGTATGCCTTAGAGACTGCCACCCACATCCTTAATCTAGTCCCTACAAAGAAGATTGCCAAAACACCTCATGAGATGTGGACTGGGAAAGTTCCCAACTTGGACCACATCAAGATTTGGGGTTGCGAGGCTTTCGTGAGGCGCGAGTCTCACGACAAGCTTGAACCTCGAAGCGAGAGATGTATTTTCATCGGCTACCCACAGAAATCCTTTGGTTACCTCTTCTACAGACCCAGTGAGAATGTGGTCTTTGTAGCAAGGAGAGGAGTCTTTCGTGAGAGAGAATTTATAAGCCAAGGAGACAGTGGGAGGCAAATTGACCTTGAAGAGCTTCAAAAGTCAAGTGGTGAAGGAACCTCAAACACTATCGACCAACCTGAGGAGGAAACTCCTGTTGATCCGGTAGATGAGCCCATACCTCTGAGGCGTTCCACGAGAGTTAGAAATGCACCTGAGCATTACTATGGTTTCCATATTACTGCAGAAGGTGATATGCTTATCAGTGATAGTACACTAGTAAGTCTGGATGAACCTAACAGCTACACAGAAGCCATGGCAGGCCCAGAGGCTGCTAAATGGAAAGAGGCTATGGACAGCGAGATACAATCCATGTATGACAATCAAGTTTGGAACTTGGTTGACAATGTACCAGGTTGTAAGACAGTTGGGTGCAAATGGATCTTCAAGAAGAAGGCCGGCATGGATGCTAATGTACACACTTATAAGGCACGACTGGTTGCAAAGGGCTTTTCTCAAACTCTGGGTGTTGATTATGATGAGACCTTTTCACCAGTGGCAAAGATTAAGTCTATTAGGGTTATGCTAGCCATTACTGCATTTCATGATTATGAAATATGGAAAATGGATGTCAAAACCGCTTTCCTTAATGGAAAGTTGGCTGAGGATGTCTACATGGCTCAGCCAGAGGGTTTTGTCAATGCAAAGTACCCTAATAGAGTGTGTAAACTTGAGAAATCCATTTATGGATTAAAACAAGCACCTCGCAGATGGAATCTTTGCTTCGATGAGGAAGTCAAGGAGTTTAGTTTTTCAAGGAGTGAGGATGAGTCCTGTGTATATGTCAGGGCTAGTGGGAGTATAGTTAGCTTCTTGGTGTTGTATGTGGATGACATACTACTCATAGGAAATGACATCCCAACCTTGCAGAAGATTAAGTCCTGGCTTGGGAAGTGTTTCGCTATGAAGGACCTTGGGGAAGCTACCTATATCCTAGGGATAAGGATATTGAGAGATAGGAGTAAGAGACTAATTGGACTTAGTCAGAGTACTTACTTGGATAAGGTACTGAAGAGGTTCAGTATGCAGGATTCCAAGAAAGGGGAATTACCAATCCAGAGTAACGCCAAATTGAGTAAGACTCAGAGTCCGAGTACAGAGGCAGAGATAGCTGAGATGAGTCATGTACCATATGCTTCCACTGTGGGCTCAATCATGTATGCTATGACTTGTACTCGCCCTGATGTGGCCTTTGCCTTGAGCATGGTCAGTAGATATCAAGGGAACCCTCGCAAGGCTCACTGGACTGCGGTAAAGAACATTCTCAAGTATCTGCGAAGGACTAAGGACTGGGTCCTTATCCTTGGTGGCAGTGATGACTTGAGAGTGGTAGGATACAGTGATGCTAGCTTTCAGACTGATAGGGATAATTTCCACTCTCAGTCAGGCTGGGTCTTTATCTTAAATGGAGGAGCAATTACTTAGAAAAGTTCCAAGCGAGAGACGATAGCCGATTCAACTTGCGAATCAGAGTATATAGCAGCAAGCGAGGCAGCAAAGGAGGCGATATGGCTAAAGAACTTCATTGGAGACCTTGGATTTGTACCAGCTATAAAAGAGCCAATGTAAATTTTCTGTGACAGCGAAAGTGCGGTTGCCTTAGCTAAGGAACCTAGGGATCACGGGAGATCCCGACACATTGACAGAAAATACCATTTCATTAGACATCGTATAGAAGAAGGACTCCTCGTGGCTAAGAGGGTATCATCAGATGAAAACCCAGCAGATCCCCTCATGAAGGGACTGACTAGGGTTAAGCATTTACAAAATGCGAGGCGCATCAGGCTGAAGGATGATATTAGTTATAATAATTAGATAGCTTGAAACTTGTAAAATGTAATTGAAATTTGATGATTAAATAAAAGTTGTTATTTATTTATGAGTAAAGTGTTACTATCTTATGTTAATCGTTTACTATTGTTTCAATTTTGCATGTTTTGACTTCTAGGATAATTATTTTATTCAAAATCTCCACAGTCAGTCTTACTTTGGAAGTAGGTATTGAATTAAGACTGTCATGAATTGGGATTGTAGAATGTATAAAGTGTATTAGATATAGCAATGGTTGCTGCAACATTCATGAGTGCTCATAAGTTCTGAGTATTGGACTCAACCCACGCTCACTTGTATCACTTCATGGAATTTATCTTGAGTGATCGTGAGACGGTAATATCATATAAATCTTCAAACCTAGAGATATGAGTTGTTGACTATGAGTTGGTTATACATTGATTGTACGAAAACGCATTGGTAACTCGATGTTATAAAACGTGCTTTTGTGAATAATTCAATAAGTAGTCAGTACAAGCATATGAGTCGAAGTTTATCTGTTCCTTCTAGGATTAGAAGCGATATCTGGGCCCCTCGATGATTTTGTTTTGACCTATGTACCGGGCCCGGTCAGAACCTAATTGATGTGTTCAATTTAGTTCTATGTCAAACAGATCAGAGATCGAGAAACAACTGCTGGACAATAAGTACGACGTTGTTCCATGTATTTGTCCGGCTGATATCTTGAGAGCAGAGGATTATATGATCACTTATCTTAAATGACGTATCATCATCATCATCTTAGTTCCAAGAGACTTTGAAAGAGCTACAATTGCTAGTCGGATTCTGAAGTCATATTTGCAACTATAGTTATTAGACTTATCCAAGTGGGAGACTGTTGGATATAGTGTCTAAGTCCATAACTATATTTGGTATGTACTTGACCCGACCCGACATGGTCCATTTGGGTTGCATGGCATTGCAAAAATTGGATAGACCAAAATGAGAGAGAGGACACTTAAGGTTTATTAATATATTATAAGTACTAATATATTAATAATATTATTTAATTAGTATTGATCAAAGAATTAATCTTGAATTAATTAAGTGATCAAAAAGAGACTAATTAAATATATGTGGTTGATTATGTAAATAATCTATTCTTGTATAGTGGGCTAATGATCCATGGTTTGTATGGATTGGTTTAAAACCAATAAGGTGCTCCATGGATAGTCCATGGGGGTTACAAACCCATGGATCATGGAATATGGAAAGCCATGACAATTAGTGTTTACATGGTGTAACCCTAATTGTGTCACAACTATATAAAGGCTCCTTGCCTAGCAAAATTGGACTACTACAAGCAAGTAAGAGGGCTAGCCAATTTTTGAGTATATTTTAATTCTCTCAAGGTTATTCCAAGAATTGTGGTGTTGTATGAAGCATTTGAGGCATCACATTTGGGGTGCTAGGCTCACAAAGTCATCAAGGAATCCAAGCTTCTAAAAGGTATGTTATTCTACTTGAATTTGTATTGCAAGTTATTATGAACCTTGGAAAAATCATTTTGCATGTATCTTAGTCAAACATAGATCCAAGGTTTCTAGGGTTGCATGTACACCATAGGAGTGTTAGAATGCTCATAACCCAACAGTCTGTACAAACCATGAAAGGAAATAATACTCCTCGTCATCTCTGACGAGTAGCAACAATTATTCAATTCTAACCCTAACCCACTACTAAGCACTAAATAATAAACTCCAATCTTGGTGACAGGAGACGATTTCCTATTTCCCATGATCAGGTTCATCTTCCCATGGTCCACATCCCTACTTCTTCTTAGACCTTGCAAATCAGAACAAATGTGAAAACCACATCCTGTATCAAGGACCCTAGAACTAGCATGTGATGAGTTGTTAGATTGAATAATGTAAATACCTGCGAAGGTGGGCTTTATCTTCCCATCCTTAATGTACTGCAAGTATTTAGGGCACGCTCGTTTCCAATGCCCTTTTTCATTACAATGGAATCACTCCACTTCCTTTGGATTGGATGAGGGAGTAGCAGAACCACCTTTGGACCCACTTGAAGAGGATACATCATGAGACTTTCCCTTGTGATTCTTTGAAGGAGCTTTCCTCTTCTTCCCTTTCCCATGTCCAATTGTCAGGACTGGGGCAACAGCAGTAGGAGTGGGTACAACAGACTTGCCTTTTAAACTACTTTCAGCAGTTCTCAGTAGGCCTTGAAGCTTGCTTAGAGTGACTTCCTCCTTGATCATATGATAAGTCATTCTGAACTGATCATAAAAGGAAGGTAAAGAGTGTAGGATAATATCAATAGCCAACTCTTCGTCAAAGTTGACATTCAACTTTAGCAAACGGTCCACATATCTTTGCATCTTTTGCAAGTGGGCCGTGATAGACTCTCCATCCTTTATTTTTGTTGTTATCATGGAGGCAATGATCTCGTACCTTTCTTGTCGAGCACTTTGATGGTACCTTTCCATCAAGTCTTGGTGCATCTCGTAAGGCCAGAAGTCCTCGTAGGACTTCTAAATCTCAGAAGTCATAGTGGCTAGCATGTTGCACGACACCTTTGTCGCGTCCTTTTCATGAGCCCTATACTCAGCCAGTTCCTCAGCAGTAATAGTTTCTTCATTAATCTCCTTTATCTCTTTGTCGAGGACATATTCCTTTTCCTCGTATCGAATGGCCATGCGAATGTTTCGAATCCAGTCGTTGAAATTCGACCCATCGAAAATGACCCTCCCACATAAGTTCATGAGGGAGAAAGAGCCAGAAGCATTTGAGTTTGAAGCGTTGTTCAAAGTAAACATCTGAAAAAGAAGAACAAGTTTTATTAGAATTCCTTAATATAACACCCAAATGAAATATTAAGGTTAGGACCCAAACACAATAACTCACAATTCAGAAAAGGGATGTCGTAATCCAATTGCAAATTATTTGAAGGGAGGTAAATGACGATTTACCAATTTCACCACCAAAAACAAAATTTGAAAGAATTAAGTTTTATGAAATTCCTAGTTCTTTGAGATTCATTGAAATTTTCAATGACATGTTTAAATATCGATTGTGCCCTTCAAGTTTGTGACTGGGATACCGAGGATCACAAACAAGGTGTGAATGACCATGCAAATATACGTGGTACTCTCGATGTCATTTATCAGCTAATCAATGTGCCGGTTAACCACACACGCTCCATTGATCTATGATAATTCTCGAGTTACCCTTTTTCACCCTTGTTAGTCCATATTAGTGTGCCTGTTAGCCACACACGCTCCACTAACGACTTGGCAAGGTGCAAAGTGCAATTTCATGGAATAGCACCATTTTCACATTTTTCCTAAACTAACTAAGATTGGGAATTTTTTGAAAAACATTTAGTTACTTTTATAATTATCATTATACTTATTAATGAGAATTAATGTCCTATCCTACCCGTTCGGATAACGACCCTCTACTAGTCAAGGAAGCGGTGGGTGAGAGTGGACACACATTCAATCGCCATTTTATAGGCAATTTCCTTATACCTCTCTTATAGACCAACTTCGTGAATGAGGCCTACTAACGGTAAGACTGACTCGTCTTATACATGTTGGGTTATAAGCATAACAACAATCTTATGGTGTTCATGCAACCCTAACTGCTTTGATCTAGGTTTTTCTAAGTAAGCATACAACATTGAATACCAAAGCAATAAACCCTAATAGACAAGCATACAAATCTGAAATTAACATATGATTAGGGTTAGAATCATTACCTTGATTGTTATGTAGCAATAACAATCACAAGCCTCCTTGATCTTGACTTCTGAAAGCTTAGTGCCTCAAATGTTGCACCTCTAATGGAGTCACAAACACCACTAGCAACAAGGAAGAATAAAAGGAGAGAGGAGAGGGAAAATCGGCTATAGAACTCTTCTTAGGGTTAGGTTTTCCGATTTTTGGATGCTTGGGGTGTCCTTATATAGCTGAGGAATTAGGGTTTCACTTAAATGCCTCATCTGGTTGCTTAGGCTCTAAGCAGCCCACAAGATCCTTCCAGAATCCCCTAATGGACGAAATCTTATGGTCCATCCATAAGGATTTCGTCCAACCCTTTTCCAAGGGTTCCTTAGCCCATAATGCAATTATCTTATAATTACAATATCAGCCCCCAAGTTTAATTAATCTCTTTTAGCCACAAAATTAATTCTTAATTAATTCTTGAATAATATTAATTAAACAATATGATTTCTCTTTTAATATATTATTCATATAATATATTAATAAATCATAATTAATCCTCTTACTCCTTAATTCATCCTATCAGTTTCTATGGTGAAGGCAACCCAAAAAGACCATGCTCACAATCGAGTCAAGTACATACCAAAATAGTTATGGGTTTAGACACCTAATCCAACAGTCTCCCACTTGGATAAGTCTAATAACTATTTTGCATGTACGACCTAATCAACAATCATAGCTTTCAAAATCCGCTGTCAAATCTGATCTTATCACAAGCGCGTCCTTTAGATAAGGGATCATATATTCCTCCATTCTAGATATCGTATGAACTAAGACATGGATTTTAATCATACTCTCTGTTCATGTGTTGTTTACCGATTTCCAATTTATGACGACTGACAACAGACTAAATCATCGACGGGCCCACATATATCGCTTTTATCCCACATTGGGTAAAAGGAACGGATAAACTTTGACTCAAATGCTCGCTTCTATCTACTCATCAAATCACACACAACAATATGTTTGATAACAACAAGTTACTGGTGCGTTTACATATTATCAATGTGCAACCGACTTGTAAATTACAACTCACATGTCTCGGTTTCAAGAATATAAGATATTATCGTCTCACTAATCACTCGTGATAAAATCCATGAAGTGATTCAAGTGAGCGTGGGTTTAATCCAATGCTCAAATCTTAATTCATAAGCACTCATGAACGTTGTAGCAAACTTTTGCTATGTCTAATACACTTTAGACAGTCTACAAACCAATTCACGACAATCTAGCTTCAATACCTACTTCCAAAGTATTTATCGACTGTGGATGGTTTGTATAATCTTATTATTCGGGAAGTCAAAACATGCAAAGTGAAACACAAGAATAATCGAATCCAATATGGCCTCAAACTTATGAGTATAAATAAAACACCTTTTATTTAGTCACCATATTGATTACACATTATTCATTGTATAATGTTTCGAGTAATCAACTTATCACTTGAACTATAACAACATTTGTCCCATGCTCCAAGAATGCACACTATGTTTACCTATGGTCCATACTTTGTGAAATAGATCAATTGAACACATTTCCAATGATACTCATTTCACAACTCCTAATCCTTATCATAAGTGTAAGAATACATAATTCTTGCCACTATAAAAATATGTTAGATTTTAACATTTTAAGCAATGATCCTTTCGTAATGTCATAGCACCAAAGCCACCAAGACTTTGCCAAAGATATTACAAAGTACTCTATGAAGTATCACATTCGAAGTACATTCCTTTGAACATCCTTCTCGCATAAAAGTTTCTAATCTACATAGATTCTTAACATCCAACTCCCATTATGGAAACATTTCCACATTTGCCATATGACAACTCATTCTAAATAGAATCATATCTATTCATAATAATGTCGATATGTTCCATCTAATACTCTACTTCCAATTGTCCATAAGTGACCAATCCTAAGCGAACCTTAGATTGTCCTTGACAGTTGTTTAATCATTTTTAGTCATATTCGGTTCCGGTCCTTTTTCTCTCTTAATGCCCTAGGCATTTGGAAAATCAGAACGGTCAAATATTATAGCATATGCAATCGATCCTATACCCGAAGCATATGGGACAAGATTCATAATGTATTACATAAAGACGTGATACTTTACTAGTCTCCTGCTATAAAATTTCTATTTCCCATGTTCTCATAATTTTGATTATGAAGAGGGATGCCGTAATCATAACCAAATTTTGAAATCGCAATTATCCTTTCCATATATAGAATTTCTTTATGTTGAACCATTCCAACACAACATTCATATATATTTGACTAAATTTGATTAAAATCTCACAATCTAAGCTCTTAGATTTGAAATGAAGTATAATATTCTCTCCCTTAATTATAGCAAAACTACTTTTCAACCCCTGCAACTTTGCAAAGTGAAACTTTTGTTTTCTATAACTAATATTGCTAACTCGCAACATGATAATCATGCTCCCACTAACATGATGATTATATCGTATCAGCATAACACTTATGCTCCTACTAGCTTTGACACGTATTCTGTGACAACCCGGAATTTTTTTGCTTTGAAAGCTCAGTCAGTCAACTCAACTGAGTGTCAGACTCATTGCTAAATGAGTTCTAGCATTGTTAAAGGTCATGCTAAGGATTTATAACCCTAGTACATCAAAGGAATAAGAGATTGGAAATAGCAGCTTAAGTTCTTAACTGCCTGCAACCGTAAACCTCCTCAAAAAGGGAGTTTACGGTCAAGACCAATGAGTTTACGGTCATGGTGACTGTAAACCCATCCCTATATATATGGAGGGTGATCACTTCAGCCATTCTTTTCCCTCTTTCAAGCCTTAGAACCGATTCACTCTCAAAAAGCATAAACTTTTGCTTCCAAATCTTCAAGAAACAAGTAAGTGATTCCTTCTTTGTGTGTTAGATCCTTCCTAAATCCATGTCTCACTCTTGATTCATCCAAGGATTTCATCTTTTATCTAGATCATCAAAGTTTCTCAAGAACACGGTTGTGTTTTGCACCGAAAACACCTTCCTTGCCTTCAAAACCGTAAGTACCATCCTCCTTTACATCCATCTAGTTAGGATCCTTCATTTTGGACTTAAGATCATCACTCTTTGCATGAACAAAAGAGTTTACAGTTCTATGAATCTTCATAGACCGTAAACCCTTATAAAGGGTGTTCTTATAGCCTTTACCCTTCCTAAGGCTAAGCATGGTCCCTAGAATTCGATACCTTTGAATGAAGCCCTTGAAAACCATCATTTGTGCAAGATTTGATGAGTTTACGGTTGAATCTCCTTAGACTGTGAATTCCATGACCGTAAGGTCATTGGACCGTAAACACTAAGACCGTAAACACCTAGGACCATGAACACTTAGACCGTGAACTCCATGACCGTAAGGTCATTGGACCGTAAACACTAAGACCGTAAACACCTAGGACCGTGAACACTTGGACCGTGAACTCCAATGGTCATACCTCTTTGACCATAAACTCTATAGCGTGGCCATATACCCTAGTTATGCAATCATATGTGATTGTATCCCATAAATCATAGAGTTTCCGAGCCAATAAGGGTGTTACCCTTATTATTTAGTCGTCTATACACTAAATTCATACATATACATGTCTATATGTGTCTATTTGGATCATTGTGTGCTCAAGGTTACACCTGACACCCTGCAATCCTCTTCCAACCACACGTCAGAACCACTCACTACAGGTGAGTTCATACCCCGTAATCAATATTTTAAAAATGCTTTAAATGCTTTTAAGGGGGGGGGGGGGGAATACAAGTTGAACACAATGATAATTGTGTAATTGTTTGTTATAAACATTTTGAAAACTCTTTTAAAGTTATGTTACTTTATAGTTTAACAAAACTCCGTTTTTAAAGTATCAGCATAACTTCATAGAAAATGAGTCTTTTCAACAGCAGTACAAGTAAATTACTAGTAAACTATAAGGAGTATAGTTTAGGGGTTCAATTCATACTAGATACTTGAGGATACTAAGATACTATAACAAGAGAAGATACTAAGATACTATAACGAGAAAATACTAAGATACTATAACGAGAACATACTAAGATACTATAACAAAACGAACTTACTAAGATGCTAGCATGAGAACTTACTAGATCTAATTATACCAATGAATCACTAACTCATTGTTCTAAACAAAAGGTGATAGTTATATTGGGTATACATGAGCATAAAACTTTAATGTGAATTACACGGCTTGCAATTGTTCGCAGAGGTCGCGTTTGGTTCCCAGAATCTCTTGACAGGGAGAGCGTATAGTATGGGTACTAGCTTTCACATTATGACCTTAATAAAACAAACATGTTTTAAGGTAATTAGTACTGCAGAATGTCAGTTCATAAGACAACTGAGTACTTATATTTTCCCAAATACTTTCATATTGTGAAAGTTCCACTTGAAAGTTAATACAAACTATTTTCGAGTCAAGATAGTTATAAACTAGGGAAAACTTACATCTTACAACCAACACACAGAACAGTCGAGTCTAGTACATTCAGTAGAAGGGGGCCTATAATGCTAACTTTATGATTCCTTAATGTATGCATTCAAGGATATATATTAATCGGATCCGACAGGTAGTAGGATATGTGCCTTCCGCTTCATTTCCTGTTCCTTGTTTGGTTGTGGGCTTAGAGCAGATACACCCAACCTACTATCTATCTGATCTTAGATATGTATATATATATATATATATATATATATATATATATATGTTTCCGTATACACTGAATAATCATAAGGGGTACCAGGTATGGGCCAGGTCATAGGACACTAATTCAATGCACCGTTTTTTAGTACAAATCATACTTTCCAAGTAAAGAACTTTTGGTATACAAAACTAGAAACTTAACCAGTAAAGGATTTAATCCATTTTATTAAACCAGTAAAACTTAAAGGACCTTAGGTGGTTAATTCTATAATACCTTAGTTTATACACCAAGGTTATATATAATTAATATCCGATAGGTAGTTAGAGGTGTGCTTTCCGCCTCATTCCCTGTTCCTTGTTTGGTTGTGGGCTTAGGGCAGATTCACACAGTTAACTATCTGTTCGATATTAGTTTATATATAACTAGTATAAACTAAGTGATTATAGAAGGAACTACTGTGGTTATCATTTTATATTAAGAAATAAGGGTTTTCTTAAAGGATATTTTTATCAAATAATAAAGGAACTATTACAGTTAACTCCGTGAGTACCGAGTGAATACGCAGGGGTTATATACAACAATGATCTAACAATCAATGTGATGTGTGTCTTCCGCCTCATTTCCTGTTCCTTGTTTGGTTGTGGGCTTAGGGAAGATACACACAACCGATTGTTTGTTTACTCTGGGCTTTATATAACTTGTATCCACTTAATACGCATAGAAAGGACTGTTGAGTCATTTTTACTTACCTTTCATCAAAGTAGGAAATATTGGATTTTCTGGAGGAACAGGAAAACTTTTCTAAATAGAACTTACTACAACTTACTACAAAATTCTACAAACTTTCTTACTACTCACTTACTACATCACTAAAATCTTATGAACTCACCAACTTAAATGCTGATCTACGCTTTCAAAATAACTTGTATTCTCAGGAGACCAGTAGACAGGTTCGCGCTATGGGATTCAGAAGATGGAGCATTTCAGCTTCATGTCTTTTTTTTATTTGATGTGTATTCTATATTATGTGAATCATACTTTGTAAACACTTTCTTTCTAATGAAATGGCTGTTCATTACTTGCTTACTATAATGCATGACTTGTGATACTAAACATGATGTCCTCCACCCCAGAATGTTTCCGCCGTTCCGGTTTTGGGATGTGACAGATTGGTATTAGAGCATTGTTTATAGTGAACTAAGTATATCAACCGATAAAAGATATACAACTATAAATACAAAGGGACCGAAGTTCTCTGGATGAGAATATATTTTAAATATATAATGATACCTTATAAAAGTATACATACTTGCTTATACATATATACATACTAGAACAAGTATCACTACAAGAACAAAATAGAAGAAGTTAAAGGTTGAACACTATGGTCAAACCTGGACAGTTATGTAATCATAGCTAGAATCAATATAGCCTGATCAACTATATTCATTCGAGATGTGACCGACATGTGTTTGGGAGTGATGTGGTGTTGCAACGGTCTTAAAACTTACCAAATACTAGTCAAGAGAATACTAGATCAAGTACATTAGAGTTAGAATACTATAGGAGTATTCTATGATACTATAACGCGATAACAAGTTTAAAACATACCAAGTACATTACATTAAAATACTATAGGAGTATTTTAGGCACTATACAAATAACTTATGTGATAACTTAAAAGACCCTTACGGATAGGTCTATAATCTTGCAATGTATACTCCCAAGGTTATATATAATTGAGAATTTATAGACTGAGAATTTGTGATCTACGCTTCACTATCTGTTCCTTGTTTGGTTGTGGTTTTGGAGTAGGATCACTTATTCGAAGGTCTATTTAGTCTTAAGTTATATACAACTTGTATACATTGTGCAATTATAGGAGGACTCTGTAAGGATCACTCCATAACGTTTCACTTAAATCTCATAGATTCTTTAGTCACTTCCATTCTCGCACGACAAACCCAGATAGATGTAACCACTTCCTCATAGTAGACAACAGAAGAGTCAGGAGGAAACAAGAGCAAGTTCAGAAGGAGCTTTCAAAAAAGGATCAACCGAAGTAACCCAAAACGTCTTATGCGCCACGCTAATAAATAATAATCTTGTTAACTTAATGAGCGAGTGGAAACACTGCTCACATTATATGTTAGGATTATTTTCTTACATGCAACTGGTGACCGTTATTCAGGCAACAAATATTCATTCGAGGATAGCTATTCCAAATTCATAAAGTTTATTCAGTATAGACTCATTTATGAATTATTCTAGAACCCTGTGGAAGTCAGGACCCGATACACTCAGAACTAGGATAACCTTGTCTTTTCAGCTTTCGGCTTGTGTCCATTGCCTTAGACTTATTCCATCTCATCTTTGTATTCTTTTACCAAATATTCCTCCTCGCAGATCAAACAGACGCACTACTCTGATAACTCCAACTCCACCGTCGCAATTCGATCCTGCTGCTCTCCAAGCAACGATATCCTCCGCAGTGGCAACTGCTCTAGCTCACTTCGGTGAAAGTGGTACCCTCGGATCTGGTAGCGGTACCCACTTAACCAACCCCGGAGTTACTCACGAACACCCAAGGGAGTGTTCGTATAAAGACTTCATGAGCTGCAAACCAAATTCCTTCAATGGAAATGGTGGAGTCATCGCTCTGATGCGATGGTTCGAGAAAACAAATTCGGTCTTCGAAATCTGTTCGTACCCTGAAGGGAGAAAAGTGAAGTTTGCTGCCTGCACCTTCTCTGACAGAGCCCTAACATGGTGGAACAGCCATGTTAAGTCACTGACCCTATCAGTGGCTAACTCAATAGGTTGGGAGACCTTGAAAGAGTTAATGCGAGAAGAATACTGCCCGTTAGGTGAAATTCAAAAGCTGGAACAAGAGCTGTGGGAGCTCACTATGGTCGGCTCAGACATAGTGGCCTACACCGACCGGTTCAGCGACCTAGCAGCACTATGCCCCGGGATGGTTACCCGGAGAGCAAGAAGATAGAAAGATACATCTGGGGTCTATCTGCCCCGATCCAAGGAGATGTATTGTCTTCTAACCCAGCCATATTCGATAGTGCCAAACGCCTGGCGCAGCGACTCATCGACCACGGATTCCGCCATGGTGTGGAAGTCCCCATTCCCGAGCCATCGAGGGAAGAGGACTGTGGCCAGAAGTTGGGGAACAAGTGGAAGAAGAAGCGAACAACACAGGACACCCCGCAGGAGCAACAAACAAGTACTATGTACACCGCCACAACACCTGCTACTCCAGCACCTGCCCGTCGATATGCTGGAACCCTCCCGAAGTGTGGAAAGTGCAACTATCACCACACCGAAGTATGTCGGGAAATGCAGTGTCTGAACTGCCACAGAAAGGGACACACAGTCCGTTTCTGCAAGGCACCGGCGCAACCGATCTCCCAAGTCCCCGGAGTTGAAAAAACCAAGCCTGTTATGGCTGTGGTGAGAATGGACACTACCAGGAGGACTGGCCGATAACAAAGAACTTAGGCGCGGATGGACGCATTCTGATGATCACCGCAGGAGAATCGACCTCGGAGTCGCCATCGAGCAACGGCACGTTTTCGACTTAGTTATTATTTCAAAAATTACTTTATAGTTATATAAGATTAAAACTTGGGGATAACACGTAAAAGTAATTATAATAACTCACTTAATGAAGTAAGTCACAACATTCAAAGGAACTAAGAGGTCCGTTCTGAGAAGCTATGATGGCTAGTATGTACGTTAAGGGTTGTGCATAGCTAAGATTTTGTAGACTCAGAGTGAGTAATTCCGCCTTAATTCCTGTTCCTTGTTTGGTTGTGGATTTGAGGCAGAGTTACTCAGTCGACCGTCCAATTCATCTTAAGTATTCATTACTTGTATATTCCAGGCAATCGTAGTGGTACCAAGGAGGATCGTAGTTTAAAGTATCAATACTAGTTAACAATGCACTTTCGCGGTATGTACACGCACATCGCGGTACGATACGTAGAAGTGTTAACATCAAGAGGAAAACAGATAGAGAGAACACTATAACGAGAAACAATACATACTACACACTATACACTAGAGAACATACTACATACTAGACAAAGAGTACATTTTCGAACGCACTAGGGAAGTACATCATCGTATAACAAACGTTTCTTTCAAATTGGCCAAAACTTTGTTCAGTAAAGAGTCTGTTACTATCTTTCGTCATGAGTTGGCGTGGTCTTCACCATACTAAGTTCATATGTTTCTATCGCCTCGACCGTCAAGTTGACGAAACCTTCGTCATTCGTAACGACAGTCCGACCCATAACTCAGTTTTGTCTTTCGTATTCTAAACCCCGAAGTACTCGTGCGAAGAGTACTTTGTCCTCCGAAGCCTTGCCGTCGTATGTCCACAGACCTTTCCGAAATACCACTCGTCCAGCAGACCAAGTTCAAGCATAGAGGCTAAGGACGAATACAACCCACCTATCACTATTAAGTGTATACGCGAGGGTGGTATATGATTATGATTACGCAGAGCTAGTATGTGTGTTTCCACCCTATCTCCTGTTCCTTGTTTGGTTGTGGACCTGGGGCAGAGTCGCACATTCGACTGTCTAACTAATCCCAAATTATATACGATTTGTATACGTGAGGTAATGATAGATGGACCGAGTATGATTCCTATCATGAACACTAAGGGCAAAGTTGCCTATGTCTACGAGTGGGTATACCGCCAAGCAGAGGTAGCAGATTGCATAAGCTCTAATTTCGGGACAAAATTCCCTCTAACGGGGGGATGATGTGACAACCCGAAAATTTTTGGCTTTGAAAGCTCAGTCAGTCAACTCAACTGAGTGTCAGACTCATTGCTAAATGAGTTTTAGCATTGTTAAAGGTCATGCTAAGGATTTCTAACCCTAGTACATCAAAGGAATAAGAGATTGGAAATAGCAGCTTAAGTTCTTAACTGCCTGCAACTGTAAACCTCCTCAAAAAGGGAGTTTACGGTCAAGACCAATGAGTTTACGGTCACGGTGACCGTAAACCCATCCCTATATATATGGAGGGTGATCACTTCAACCATTCTTTTCCCTCTTTCAAGCCTTAAAACCGATTATCTCTCAAAAAGCATAAACTTTTGCTTCCAAATCTTCAAGAAACAAGTAAGTGATTCCTTCTTTGTGTGTTAGATCCTTCCTAAATCCATGTCTCACTCTTGATTCATCCAAGGATTTCATCTTTTATCTAGATCATCAAAGTTTCTCAAGAACACGGTTGTGTTTTGCACCGAAAACACCTTCCTTGCCTTCAAAACCGTAAGTACCATCCTCCTTTACATCCATCTAGTTAGGATCCTTCATTTTGGACTTAAGATCATCACTCTTTGCATGAACAAAAGAGTTTACGGTTCTATGAATCTTCATAAACCGTAAACCCTTATAAAGGGTGTTCTTATAGCCTTTACCCTTCCTAAGGCTAAGCATGGTCCCTAGAATTCGATACCTTTGAATGAAGCCCTTGAAAACCATCATTTGTGCAAGATTTGATGAGTTTACGGTTGAATCTCCTTAGACTGTGAATTCCATGACCGTAAGGTCATTGGACCGTAAACACTAAGATCGTAAACACCTAGGACCGTGAACACTTAGACCGTGAACTCCATGACCGTAAGGTCATTAGACCGTAAACACTAAGACCGTACACCTAGGACCGTGAACACTTGGACCGTGAACTCCAATGGTCATACCTCTTTGACCATAAACTCTATAGGGTGGCCATATACCCTAGTTATGCAATCATATGTGATTGTATCCCATAAATCTTAGAGTTTCCGAGCCAATAAGGGTGTTACCCTTCTTATTTAGTCGTCTATACACTAAATTCATACACATACATGTCTATATGTGTCTTATAGGATCATTGTGTGCTCAAGGTTACATCTGACACCCTGCAATCCTCTTCCAACCACACGTCAGAACCACTCACTACAGGTGAGTTCATACCCCGTAATCAATCTTTTAAAACTGCTTTAAATGCTTTTAGGGGGGGGGATACAAGTTGAACACAATGATAATTGTGTAATTGTTTGTTATAAACATTTTGAAAACTCTTTTAAAGTTATGTTACTTTATAGTTTAACAAAACTCCGTTTTTAAAGTATCAACATAACTTCGTAGAAAATGAGTCTTTTCAACAACAGTACAAGTAAATTACTAGTAAACTATAAGGGGTATAGTTTAGGGGTTCAGTTCATACTAGATACTATAGGATACTAAGATACTATAACAAGAGAAGATACTAAGATACTACAACAAGAAGATACTAAGATACTATAACGAGAACATACTAAGATACTATAACAAAACGAACTTACTAAGATGCTAGCATGAGAACTTACTAGATCTAATTATACCAATGAATCACTAACTCATTGTTCTAAACAAAAGGTGATAGTTATATTGGGTATACATGATCATAAAACTTTAATGTGAATTACACGGCTTGCAATTGTTCGCAGAGGTCGCGTTTGGTTCCCAGAATCTCTTGACAGGGAGAGCGTATAGTATGGGTACTAGCTTTCACATTATGACCTTAATAAAACAAACATGTTTTAAGGTAATTAGTACTGCAGAATGTCAGTTCATAAGACAACTGAGTACTTATATTTTCCCAAATACTTTCATATTGTGACAGTTCCACTTGAAAATTAATACAAACTATTTTCGAGTCAAGATAGTTATAAACTAGGGAAAACTTACATCTTACAACCGACACACAGAACAGTCGAGTCTAGTACATTCAGTAGAAGGTGGCCTATAACGCTAACTTTATGATTCCTTAGTGTATGCATTCAGGGATATATATTAATTGGATCCGACAGGTAGTAGGATGTGTGCCTTTCGCTTCATTTCCTGTTCCTTGTTTGGTTGTGGGCTTAGAGAAGATACACCCAACCTACTATCTATCTGATCTTAGATATATATATATATGTTTTCGTATACACTGAATAATCATAAGGGGTACCAGGTATGGGCCAGGTCATAGGACACTAATTCAATGCACCGTTTTCTAGTACAAATCATACTTTCCAAGTAAAGAACTTTTGGTATACAAAACTAGAAACTTAACCAGTAAAGGGTTTAATCCATTTTATTAAACCAGTAAAACTTGAAGGACCTTAGGTGGTTAATTCTATAATACCTTAGTTTATACACCAAGTTTATATATAATTAATATCTGATAGGTAGTTGGAGGTGTGCGTTCCGCCTCATTCCCTGTTCCTTGTTTGGTTGTGGGCTTAGGGCAGATTCACACAGTTAACTATCTGTTCGATATTAGTTTATATATAACTAGTATAAACTACGTGATTATAGAAGGAACTAGTGTGGTTATCATTTTATATTAAGAAATAAGGGTTTTCTTAAAGGATCTTTTTATCAAATAATAAAGGAACTATTACAGTTAACTCCGTGAGTACCGAGTGAATACGCAGGGGTTATATAGAACGATGATCTAACAACCAATGGGATGTGTGTCTTCCGCCTCATTTCATGTTCCTTGTTTGGTTGTGGGCTTAGGGCAGATACACACAACCGATTGTTTGTTTACTCTGGGCTTTATATAACTTGTATCCACTTAATACGCATAGAAAGGACTGTTGAGTCATTTTTACTTACCTTTCATCAAAGCAGGAAATATAGGATTTTCTGGAGGAATAGGCAAACTTTTCTAAGCAGAACTTACTACAACTTACTACAACATTCTACAAACTTTCTTACTACTCACTTACTACATCACTAAAATCTTATGAACTCACCAGCTTAAATGTTGATTTACGCTTTCAAAATAACTTGTATTCTCAGGAGACCAGTAGACAGGTTCGCACTCTGGGATTCAGAAGATGGAGCATTTCAGTTTCATGTCTTTTTGTTATTTGATGTGTATTCTATATTATGTGAATCATACTTTGTAAACACTTTCTTTCTAATGAAATGGTTGTTCATTACTTGCTTACTATAATGCATGACTTGTGATACTAAACATGACGTCCTCCGCCCCAGAACGTTTCCGCCGTTCCGGTTTTGGGGTGTGACATATTTAGAAAAGCAGTCATACTTTTAGAAATCAATACTTATTGACTTCCAAAGTTCATATTTCTAATACGATATGCTTCGATAAGACTTTATCGAAGGCTCTCAAACTCATACACCTTTCCTTAGATAGCTCATATGTGTCTAAACAATTTCAGAACTTACAAACATAAGTCTTAACTGTTCAAACTAATTGCCAAATCTCACAATTCGAACTATGAAGAGGGATGTCGTAGTCATAATCGAATTTGAGAATGCAATTTACATAATCACTATCTACTAAAAATCTTTCTAGTGAAAGCGTTTCCTCACAATCATTTTCATGAAGGAGAGAAACCTTATTACACTTAGATTTTATGGTGTATGCGTTGCTATCCATGTGAATTTGTCATAATCGTAAGACAATGTTTGTGACAAATCCAAACTCATATGGACTGAACTTGTTCATTCTTAATTTCTTGCCATCAAGGTTCCCACCATTGCTTCCAAGTTGTTCAGAGCTCACCTATACTAGTCAATGTACTTTCATTGAACAAGGCGCTTTGCCTTTATGCATTCAATTGAGAACTCATAGAACTCACATGCATAGTTGACTTAAACTGGAATGGCACAGAAACAAAATTACGTCAACACGATAGGTTGCAAACCTCAAGTCGTGTGCTAGTGTTGAATAACTAGGTTTATTCTTGATTTGTTCTTGAAACTTTCCAAGATCATTAAGACTCCCACTGACCTCTTGACATATAAGATTCCCTTGTCAAGAAAACATTTCTTTTCAAACAAATATTCAAGAGTTAGTGCGGTCTCTTATCAAGATAAAACCCTCACACAATTGGTCATAGTTAGTCTTTGTCTTATCCAAGACGTCACAACTTACCAATTTCAAATGTACAAGAGTAATAAAACATTTTTCTACTCCACATTTGATGAGTGTGTTAAAACTTCTTAAGATGTGTCACTCAAGTCACAATCTCTGAGTATGACTCTAAGACTCGATTTTGGAATGAAGTATGATTTACTTTTTGATTTAACCATTTCAACAATTGCCGATTCCTCTTCTTAGCCATACTAGTGTACTAAGGTGTCCTTAGAGGATCAATTGTGATATGGTTTCATAATCACTAAGTTAATTATAAAATAGATACTTAAGTACTCTCCCATCTTTTTAGATTGGAGAAATCTTTCTGCCTAATTGATTCTTCTTATTCGTTCTGCTATTCATTTAAACTTTCCCAATGATTCAGAATCATACTTAATCTTTTAAGTATAACCACATTTACTAATCTTTAGCAAATAATGACGAATATTTTATCGTTCTTTATGGTGGACTCGACCTAGTGCACAACAATGCGTACTAGATCCTTTAGTCCTTTACTCGAATCACATACTTATGTGAACAAGGAATTAGTCTTAATTTCCCAAATACGAAGGTTCTCATTCATCCTACAATACCAGTTGCATGATTCCAAGTTTCTTTCCAATTGAAACTTGGGCGATGAGAATCTTTCCTTATTTGGTAAATTTCCACAAATAACATAACTAAGAATCATATCCATTTCAATATTGCTAACAATAGAAATAAACAAACATCACTTTTTCACAAATAACATTGCAAGGATAAATAAATAAGATAAAACTCAAAATTTCATTTATTTATAAAACGCGGAAAAACTTGTCCTTACAACGCAATTCAAATGAAAACTATTATTTTTACATATTCCTAAGCAATCTATCATAACTCTAAGCAGCAGTTTAAAAATTTGATCTTCGAATTATGCGATCAAAATCCATTTCTTTGTGATCAGACTGAGCTCACTCTTCCTTTAAGATTCATTTCTTTTATTTGATCCTGAAGTAGGGTCATACATCTTGACTCTCCCATCTCTTAGATCTCTCAGGTAGTTAGGGCAGCTTCGTAACCAATGCCCCTTCTTTTGGCAGTAGAAACACACAGACTCTTTGGGAATGGCACAAGGGACTATCTCAGATTTAGCCTTTCTCTTGTGTAGAGAAAAAATTTATGGACTTCCAATGTTGCCATTGTCCATAGAAGGTTGGGACATTGATTTACCAGACAAATTTACTTAACCTATCCGCCAAATCATTTCTGATTCAGCAACAATAAGCAAATAAGTCAAATCAATGAGGGTCACGTCGTGGTCCATCATATAGTACTCTCTAATGAACTCACTATATGAATCAGGAAGTGATTGAAGAACCAAGTCAACAGCCAGCTTCCTAGGGACTTCAACACCAACATTCCAAATCTATCAATACGCAACTTCATATCCAAGACATGATCACATACAGACTTTCCATCTTCGTGTTTGTTTGCCAATAGGGCTTGAGTGACCTTGAACTTTTCAAGTCTTCGAACACATGGGTCAGGGAGAATTATTGGAGGAGGTGGAGGAAGTGAAGAATGATCTCTTGTTCCTCGATCAAATCGTGGAATATCATCTTCATGAGGAAAGCTTGTTCCAAGGGACTTAGGAAGACCATAGTTAGAATCAGACATCTACAAAATAGGAGAAATTCAAGTTAGTTGATAAAATCCTCAATATAGTACACCAAATGAAATATTGAGGCTAGGATCTAACACAATATTCTACAATTTGGAAGAGGGATGCCGTAATCCAAATTGCAAAACATTTGAAGGTAGGTAAATGACGATTTACCAAATTCCACCATGAAAATCGAAAATTGAAATTTAAGTTATTAAATGAATTGAAACTCTTAGATCTTTTGAGATTCATTGAACTTTTCAATGACATGTTAATCTCGATTATGCCCTTCATGTCTGTGACTGGGATGCCGAGGATCACAAATAAGGTGTGGATAACCATGCAAATATACTTGGTGCCCCCAATGTTACAGTCACCTAATCAATGTGTCGGTTAGCCATACACGCTCCATTGATCTATGACAAACATCGAGTCACCCTTTGCCCCCTTCGCTAGACACAATTAGTGTGTTGGTTAACCACACACGCTCCACTAATGTCTTGACAAGGGTACAAAGTGTAATTTCATGGAATAGCATCAATTCCACATTTTTCCTAAAGTAACTAAGATTTGGGAATTTATAAAAGTGTTTAGTTACTTCGTATTTCATTATACTTATAATTGAAGGTTGTGTCCTATCCTACCCATTCGGCTAACGACCCTCCACTAGTCAAGGGTACGGTGGGTAAGAGTGGATACCCAATGGCGGTCATTTTACAAGCCGCTTCCTTAAATACCCCTTATAGACCAGCTTCGTGAATGAGGCCTACTAACGGGAAGACTGACATTTACTCATACATATATAATATTAACCTTTTAATTTTATATAGTATAAGAGTGTATTTTATACTTTTAAAATACTAGGTGGTTTAATAAATTAGACTTTTAATTTGATTAACTTAAACCATATAATTATGGATTTATTAATTATCTCTTTTAATTAAACACTTAATTAAATTAATAAAACCATAAGGGTGTAATTTGAACTTTTCAAAATACTAGAGTTCTAGAATTTAATATTTCAAAATTAATACCTTTTAATTGAATTTTAAATTTCAAAACTTGAGGACAAATTTTGAAACCTTTCAAAATATTAGAGTTTAACTATTTAAATTTCAAAAACAAAACTTTTTAAGTTCAAATTTAAACTATAAAACCTAAAGGGTGTAAATTGAAACTTTTCAAACTTACTAGGTCAAATATTTGACTAATAATAATCCTATATTATCCATATTTAACCAAATCCATCAATTTTGATGAGGATAATCATTTCAAACTTAAAAAAACGGATTTTGGCAAGAAAAACAAGTTTTGACAATTATCCTCAACAAAATCTGGCAGGAAAATCGAAAAAACCGGCAACAGATCCTTGGACTCGTCGAGTCCACTATGGAACTCGTCGAATCCATACATGGACTCGGCGAGTCTGCCAGACAGAAACCAAATTTTTTTATTTTCTTGATCTTTGGTGGTTCACTTTTGCATCTATTCACTAGAAAAACGGCCTAGGCTTTGATACCACTGTTGGGTTATGAGCATAACAACAATCTTATGGTGTTCATGCAACCCTAATTGCTTTGATCTAGGTTTTTCTAAGTAAACATACAACATTGAATAACAAAGCAATACACCCTAATAGACAAGCATACAAATATGAAATTAACATAAGATTAGGGTTAGAATCATTACCTTGATTGTTATGTAGCAATAACAATCACAACCCTCCTTGATCTTGACTTCTGAAAGCTTAGTGCCTCAAATGTTGCACCTCTAATGGAGTCACAAACACCACTAGCAACAAGGAAGAAGAAAAGGAGAGAGGAGAGGGAAAATCGGCTACAAAACTCTTCTTAGGGTTAGGTTTTCCGATTTTTGGATTCTTGGGGTGCCCTTATATAGCTGAGGAATTAGGGTTTCATTTAAAGGCCTGATCTGGTTGCTTAGGCTCTAAGCAGCCCACAAGATCCTTCCAGAATCCCCTAATGGACGAAATCTTATGGTCCATCCATAAGAATTTCGTCCAACCCTTTTCCAAGGGTTCCTTAGCCCATAATGCAATTATCTTATAATTACAATATCAGCCCCCAAGTTTAATTAATCTCTTTTACCCACAAAATTAATTCTTAATTAATTTTTGACTAATATTAATTAAACAATATGATTTCTCTTTTAACATATTATTCATATAATATATTAATAAACCATAATTAATCCTCTTACTCCTTAATTCATCCTATCAGTTGTTATGGTGAAGGCAACCCAAAAGGGTCATGCTCACAATCGGGTCAAGTACATACCAAAATAGTTATGGACATAGACACCTAATCCAACAATACATACATATATATATATATATATATATATATATATATATATATATATATTATTCTTTTTATATTATAATAGTATAAGGGTTGAATTTTAAACTTTTAAAAATCTAGGGTGTAGAATTTAATTTTTCAAAATTAAAACTTTTTAATCAAATTTTTAAATTCAAAAACTTGAGGGCAAAATTTGAAACTTTTCAAAATGTTTTAGATCAAATTTTAAAAAACAAATAAAATAATCATATAATTTTATCTTTTACCAATTTGACCTAATCTAACTTTATTTGGCAAGATAATTACAATTCAAAATTTACAAATAATTAGTTTATCATATAATCTAGTAATTATCTTAAATTTTGACCATTATCTTCCAATTAGATTAGGATATCCATTACCATAATAAAAAAATCGGATTTTGACAGAAAAATGGTTTATGGTAATTATCTAAATCTAATTTAAGCCAAAATCCCGAAAATTTCCATCATACCCGATTCCACGTCGTGGCAGGCTTTTCCACGTCGTGGAATCAGACAGAACAAAAAACGAAAACTTTTTTCCAGCTTTGAAAACATCACTTTTGCATCATATAACAGAAAAACTACCCTAAGCTCTGATACCACTGATGGGTATTGAGCATTACATCATGCATATGGTGCACATGCAACGCTAATGCTTTGGATCTAGGTTTTTCTCAAGTTATACATGCAATAATCATCCAAAGCATAAACCCTAACTCTAGCATACAATTTTCGAAATTGAATACATAAAAAGAAAGTTAGAAGAATACTTTTTCTTGTAGCTTGTTGATCTTGACCTTTAGAGCTTTAGTGCCTCAATTGTTGCACCTCTAATGGAGTCACAAACACCAAGTAGCAACAAGGAAGAACAAGAGAGAGAGGAGAGCTAAAGAAGTCGGCTAGGGTTCCTTAGAAAAGCATAGGGCTGATTTCCTTAGCCTAGCGGGTGTATTTATGGTTGCTTAATCATCAAGCAGCCCACAAGATCCTCCAGAAGACCCTATGGACGAAATCTATGTGGGCTTCCACATAGAATTCGTCCATCCCTTCCTTAGGGATCACAAGCCTAACTTTGCGATTATCTTATAATTACAACATTAGTCCCCTTAATTTAATTAGTCTCTTTTAATCACCAAATTAATTCCAAATTAATTTTTGATCATTATTAATCAAAAGTATGATTTCTAAATTAATATATTATTCTTATAATATATTAATAAATATTTATTAACCTCTTTCTCTATAATTCATCATATCAGTTGCTATGGTGAAGGCAACCCAAAAGGATCATGCTACTATCGGGTCAAGTACATACCAATTGTATTTATGGGCTTAGACACCTAATCCAACATATTTAGCAATTAATAAGTTATACCCTCCATCTCGAGCCCCCGACGCCACCAATCGTGATACTAGAGTCTAGTAAAAGCACGCATCAATGGTGAGTTCACGACCCCAATTTTACAATTTTCAAATGTTTTACGAGGGGAATACATGTTATAATACTATGCTATTTTATAACTATTTCTAATTATATAGTATTAGTGATATAATTATTCCTACAACGTTAAGGTGATATTATACCCAGTAGATAACCTGGCCAACTTTTAAGAATAATACTATGCCTAGTTGTTACGCTGACCTACTATCTAGGAAAACGTTATACGTAGTCGTTAACCTGACCAACTTTTAAAAGACAATATTATACCCAGTCGATACTTTGACCAACTTTCTAGGGAAGTATTATGCCTAGTCGTTATCCTGACCAACCTTCAAATACAACATTTTACCTAGTCGTTACGCTGAGCAACTTTTAAGGATAACATCGTACCTAGTCGTTACGCTAGGAAAGCGTTATACCTAGTTATTACCCTGACCAACCTTTGGGATAGCATTCTACTTGGTAGTTACTATGCATAAATATCATACTATAATAAATTATACTAACTATATGTATACAACAATATATATATATATATATATATATATATATATATATATATATATATATATATATATATATATATAGAGGTTTAGGTTTATGGAAAACAAAAAAACCTAAAAATGCATAAAATGCATAAAAAAAATACTTAGAGATCAAAAATCTTTTTTTTAACTTTATATTTTTAAAATTCGTAACTTTTTATATAATTTCCCTGAAAATGTTTTTGAAAAAAAAACCAAAAAGAAAATCGATTTTTTAATTTTTTCAACGAATTTTAAAAAAAGTTGCGATTTTTTTATATATAAAGTCAAAAAACAAAGATTTGTGATCTCTAAGTATTTTTTTTATGTATTTTTATGATTTGTAGGGTTTTATTAAGGTTTTTTTCCATATAACCGTTATATATATATATATATATATATATATATATATATATATATATATATATATATATATATATATATATATATATATATAGGTTTAGGTCCTATGGAAAAAAAACACTAAAAATCATAAAACTTCATAAAAAAATACTTAGAGATTACAAATCTTTTTTTTACTTTATATATACAAAAATCGCAAGTATTTTAAAAAATTCGCTGAATTTTTTATGAAAAAAAACCAAAAAAAACCCTAAAAAAACTTAAAAAATCATAAAAATGCATAAAAAAAACCTAGAGATCACAAAGTTTTTTTTTTTGACTTTATATTCATAAAATCATAGCTTTTTCTATAAATTCGCTGAAAAAAATTGAAATATTGATTTTTTATTTTTTATTTTTTATTTTTTTTTAATTTTAATTTTTTTTTCTGGTTTTTTTTTCAAAAACATTTTCCGTGAAATTATATAAAAAGTTGGGGTTTTTTAGAATATAAAGTCAAAAAAAAAAATTGTGGTCTCTAAGTATTTTTTTTATGTATTTTTATTATTTTTTCTTTTCCATAGAACCTAAACCCATATATATATATTGTACAACTAAAGATAACAATCGATAACTGCCCTAATACGGCTACCCGATAATAGCCCCCGATACGGCTAACCGATAACAACCTCGATACACCTACACGATAACCGCCTCGACACGGCAATACGATAACAACCCCGATACAGATATAGCATTGTACCTAATGGTTACTATGCCAAATATGCTAGTAGAATAAACTATAATTATATGTAGGAATATATATATATATATATATATATATATATATATATATATATAAACTAAGTTGTATTATATGTCACAAGGGTTCCGTACATATAAAGAACGCTGAAATCCGAGTTATAATGAAGAAGTTATGACCTGTCGAAGTTTCGCGACAAAACCGACACAACATTGTGTGACGTAAAAAGTGAATCTGCGATAAAATACTTTTTAGCCTTAGCGATCTAAACGAAAGTCTTAGTATCCGTTAAACAGAGATCGTGCATATAAAGAACGTCCAAATCTGACTTCGTATGAGGAAGTTATGATTTTTCTAAGATTTAGAATAGAAGTGCACAGTCCGGAATTCGAATTTTAGATCGACCGGTTTTTAGCCAAAACAACCTAAATGAGAATCGAATATCTCGTTAATAGGAACTCAACGGTATAACGACAGACGAAAACGGACGTCAGATGACAAAGTTATGAATTTTTAACGGATTTTAACTACCTTAGTCTGTTAAAATATAACTTAAAAAAATAAAGTCAAAATTATCCGACGGAGTCTAAACAAAAGATGTTTACGTCGCTACCTACGTATGGATATAAAGAACATGAAAAACAGAGCTCGTATGCAAAAGTTACAAAATTTAGAAGTCGGAAATAGGCTTATGCGAAGGAGGGTGGCTTCGAATGACCAACAACTGCCCCCTTATACGCGCAACGTGCTCAATGCGCACAACGTACCCCGAGGAGTACGCCCAACGTAGTTCGAGGCCGTGGGCTATAAATAGATGCGAGGTTTCTACCATTTCTTCACACCACAACCTTTCTTTCTCTCTCAAGCATCTCTCTAAACCCCTCCCAATCCCTAGTACTTCCCAAGTGCTAAGAGATGAGTCCCGGAGCGCCAAAAGGCTCCGAGAAGAAGAGCTTTCAGCTCGTAAGTTCTGCCCCCACAGAGCCTGGTTCCTAGCCAAACCTTGTAGTAAGTGAGTTATGCTTACCCTACTTTAAGTATAGCTTATGTTTAAGTTCAATATTGTTATTATGAACCTATAAACAATATATGTATTATAAAATATAATATACAAAGTGTTACTATAATATGTTTTAACTACTCGCGGTATGGGGAATCTGGTTTGAAGGGTTGCATAGGGTTGTTGGATTTCAGAACGACTATAATGCCAAAATGGTCCTGCCCTCCGGTGTGTCATGTTTGGCCCATGTCTGTACATAGTAGTTTAAAAGTATTGTTTAACCCTTATAAAACAATATCGCTCGTAAATAGTCACTATAAATATTAGACTAAAATCTAGCGGTAATGATACTAGGTTTCATCAAAGGAGAATAGAATTGTTAGAAGCGAAGCGCTGCCCGAGTTTGGAATCATCACTTTAACAAGCGAAGCGCTGCCCGAGTTTGCACATAGATATGAAATATTTAATATAAATTACGTGCTATGTGTGCATATTATCTGTGTTCCTGATATATATGCTAGATGAACGATTTATACATGTTTATATGATTTAAACTGTATATGTACTTTTACACTTATAAATATATATTGAGTAGCGACAGGTGATGAGAGAAAGGTGATGATAGAAAGGTGATGATAACTAGGTAATGATAGAAAGGTGATGATAACTAGGTAATGATAGAAAGTTGATGATAAGGTGATAATAGATAGGTGATGATAAGGTGATAATAGATAGGTGATGATAAACATGTGATGTAAGATGTGAGGAGATGCCATAACCTTGACCTACGATGTTGCGATGTGGTGATGTAGTGATCTACCAGAGAATAAATGGCGACCACAGACTATTCTAGACAGTCATGTGGAAACACCAGCGGGCTCATAACCTATAGGTGATGAATTACGAGTTCAAGCGGTGTTGTAACTATGTATTCATGCGATGATACTCTAACCCTTACTTTGAATTACGAGTTCAGGCAATGTAGTAACTACGTATTCATGTGACGATACCCTAACCCTTACTAGACACGTACTGGGGGAGTAATCCCCGAATCAGTATTGTCTATACGATGCATACGATGATCCTTAGGAGAAGTCCTTAGGAACAAACATATAAGGAAATGCGATGTAAGGAGATGAGAGGTAAATACAATGTAGGAGATGGCCCCTAGGATAAATCTTTAGGGAAGATTATATGAAGAAAATGGGGATGGGAAATCGGGTTAATTGTTTGACATGAATTATGTGAAGAAACAAATTAACTATATTATTATGGGTTGAAAACCCTATGTACTCACTAGGTTTCCCAACCTGACCCACTCAGTATATTTGTATCACAGGTGTCGATACGAAGCTACATTACACTGAGAGATTAAAGGAGATGTAAATCACCAGTGTAAATGAAAGTAAGGTCTGTTTATGCTTATGTTTCTGTATTAACGATGACATCCTAAAGTTTTAATATAAACAAAATCATTTCTTCGGAAATGCTTTGATAATATATTTATCATGTTTTCTAAGAACAAATTCCGCAATATTATTCTTTAAAATGAATACTATGATTTTCAAATAAGCATAAATAAAATTTTTAAAAGGACCGTGAATTTGAGGATCGATGTCACTATATATATATATATATATATATATATATATATATATGTATATATATATATATATATATATATATATATATATATATATATATATATATATAACAAGGGAAAGCAAAGTACATTATAAGTCTAAACTAAACAAGTGTTAAATGAGACGCTTCACTATTCTTAAAGCTAATTAGTTTTTAGCTATATCCCGACCTATAATCGTGGATCTTCACGACGAATCATATGGCGGGGCATTAGTTAGATTTGAAAATCGATTATGAGGAACTCATTGTAACATTGTCCATCAACATTAAATTGAGTAGTACATACATTTATACGTAATAATACTACTAACATTCAAAAAGAGGAACGCCTTAAGTAAATAGTTATAGGATAGGACGGTATCTTGTTAACTGAACTTCTGAGGTATAAGAAACAAGATAAATCACAGCGTAAACATACGATTGAGATAACTAACAACATTACTTGATAGTTTATTTTATTTCCTTATTTTTTATAGTTTATTTTAGTATTTTTAGCTCTTTTTATTAGTATTACATTGTATATTCTTTATTTTCTTTATCATGGATCGTATCGGGTACTTTCTATTTTGCATGAGGTATTTTGCTGGGTTTTGGAGCTCGTTGCGGTTGTGGATTAGCTTGGAGATGGGCTTTTTGGACCTTTGAGGCATTATTGGGCTTTCTGGATCCATCAAATAGGAATTGGGCTTAAAATGTTAAAGACTTGGATGAAGTGGGCTTATGAAGATGAGTCTTGGATTCTTATTTTGGGCTTGGACTATCCATATTTTGAATCCTTAAGATGATTGGCCAAATTTAAATCATGTGAGGTGTGGAGGGGACCAAGGGAATCTTGAGTAGTGGGGTGGTGTAGTGGAGAAAAAAGAGCCAATAGCATTCCAACAACACTTGCGAGGGTGGAGTCTCGGCCGCGCAACATTTGCAAGGATACCCGTGCAACTGCACACTTTGGGGCATTTTGGTCATTTTGTTCATGATTTACTTTGGGGGTTAGGGCTAGCAGCTCATACGTCGATTTTCCACCATTATAGAGCATTGGAGGAGATTTTTAGGAGCTTGATACACATTCTTCTCATCTTTCTACCAAGTGTTAGTTTTTTTATACAAAAACACTTTTGTGATTCTTATCTTGTTGCCATGAGTGGCTAGTTTCTTTATTTTGGTTAACTTTGGCTAAAACCTTTGGATATTTGTGGGTTTTGAAGGATTCATGCTTGATTGTCAATTATCTTATGTTTATGATTCTAGTTCATATTTCTTATGCTTGTTTAATACTTTGATCATGAGCTCGGCACTTGAATGAGCAATTGTTGGTTTATTTCTTTGGTTTAGCATTAAATCACTGAATTTACTTAGAAAAAGAGCTTTATGATGGTAGAAATCATCTCTAGCTTATATATCATAACTCATTTATGGATGTGTAAGCATTGATATCCTCTAGGAATTGGGGATTCCTTCATTCTTAAGGCTAATCAACTTTCTTGGGTCCAATTGCTTCAATTGAATCCTTGATTTTGATTAAGAAGGTGTGTTGTGGGCTTCCCCAACCTCTATACTACCTATAAGGAATCTTGGCATATCATGCTTCATGATTGCTATAACCAATTTGGGATGAATGATAAGCTTCATATTGAATCCAAATGATAAACATACAAATGTTCATTGTGTTGAATTTCCTTTGTTGGCCAATTATCTCCAATATTTGAGCATCTCACCATCTTTCTTAATTGCAAGCTTTTTAGTTATTCAAGTCTTTTAGTTTTCAAGCAATCACAACACCACCCTTTTAGTTTAATTGTAGTTAGTTAGTTTTATTACACTGGTTCTATTGGATTGCATTGGTGATTGAATACAATCATTTCCCCGAGGATCGATACCCATTTTTACCATTATATTACATTTTATTTGCAAACAAATGGTGTAATTTTCTTGGTGGACTTGACATCCCACCAAGTTTTGGTACCGTTGTCGGGGAAATTGGTTATTGTTATTTGATTGTTTATGCCTAGGTCTACAAGAACCGGTGAACTACTCTATAATCTGGAGATTGAAAAAGAAGGAAAAAGGTTGAAAAAGTTAGCCAAACAAGAAAACAACAACGACTCGTTCAAGCTTCTTCCTCTTCTCCACTAATCGACATAGAAGATCAAGTTCATACTTCAAGTGATACCGACACCGAACCAAGTTCTCCAATTGTTGGTCATTCCTTTGAAGACATTCCATTTGAAAACTACATAGCCATGAATCACACTCCACCTCACAATCCCAAGCCAAACCCAAACAATCAAGATGTCAATACCCCACCCCAACAACCACGACGACAACAACAACAACAACAACAACAACAACAACAACAACAACAACACCAACAACACCACCAAGAACCTCTCATAGATATGCCACCTTGGAATCAACCACCTCCTTACCCAAATCAACCCAATTATCAACAACCACAACCACAAAACAAAAACTTCCACCAAAATAACCAACCTCAAAACTATGCTTTTCAAGTTCAACAATAACAAGCATATCAACAACTACAACCCAATTACCAACATCCTCCAATGTACAAATACCCAATGTACATAAAACACAAACGCACTACAACCAATATCTTAACTACCAACCTTATCCACCACAAATGTTCAATCACCAACAATACCCACACCAACCATACCAACAACCTCCTAATTGTTGGGTTTTAGTATACTACAACATCCTATGGTGCACATACAACCCTAAATACCTTGGATCTATGTTTTCTCTATTATACATGCAAATGGTTTCCAAGGCATTAAACCTATAACTAGCATGCATTTGACATAAACCATATAATATACTAGTTAGGGAAACATACCTTTTATGTGGCTTGAAGTCTTGATGTATTTGGCCTTAAGAGCTTAGCACCAATAGTATGAAATGCCTCAAATGGAATCACAACACACCTAGGACAAAGGTGGCTCTTGAGAGAGAATTCCATGCACCAAAACACCTCCATATTTCTCTAAGAAAAGAAGTGGTGATTTTGGCTATGGAGTAACCTATTTATATGTAGGATTCCAAGGGTCATGGGTATAACCCATAATCCATACCCATGGGTTTTATGATCCATGGTTCATGTGGCCCAACTCTTTATGTATCCATACATAAACTTGGTCCAACATGGATCATAAGCCCAACACATATAAATATAACTAATTATCATAATTAGTCCCCATAGATTTAATTAGTCTCTTTTGATCACTAAATTAATTACAAATTAATTCTTGATCGATACTAATTAAAACATATGATTTCATATTAATATATTATAACTTATAATATATTAATAAACCATAAATAACCTTCTCTCAAAAGTTCATCCTAACAAATTGTCCTGATGATATGCAACCCAAATGGACCATGCTACTCTCGGGTCAAGTACATACCAATAATAGTTATGGGCTTAGACATCTAATCCAACAGTCTCCCACTTGGATAAGTCTAAAACTATTATTGCAAGTACGACTTCATAACCCGACTAGCAATCGTAGCTCTTAAAGCCGCTGTCGAACTCTGAACAAATCAATGACGCGTCCATTAGATAAGGGATCATATATTCCTCCATTCTAGATATCATATGGACTAAGACATGGATTATAATCATTCTCTCTGTCTATTTGTTGTTTCCCGATTTTCGATTTATGATGACTGACTGATTGAACAAATCAAATCAGTCCTGGCTTGGCCAAGCACTCAGATGTGTCATCGCTAAATCATCGAGGGGCCCACAGATATCGCTTTTATCCCGAAGGTAAAAGGAATGGATAAAATTCGACTGATATGGCTTGTTCTACTACTTGTTGAATCATACACAAAGGCACGTTTTATAACATCGAGTGACCAAATGCATTTTCGTGCAATCAATGTATAACCAACTTAATTAATTCCAAATTAATTATTGATGAATACTAATTAAATAATCTTATTAATATATTAGAACTTATAATATATTACCAAACCTTAAGTGTTATTTCTCTCATTTTAGTCTATTCAAATGCATGATGCCATACAACCCAAATGGACTATGCCGAGTCGGGTCAAGTACATACCAAATATAGTTATGGACTTAGACACTAATCCAACAGTCTCCCACTTGGATAAGTCTAAAACTATTATTGAGTATGACTTCAAGAACCGACTGGCAATCGTAGCTCTTTAAGCCGCTGTCGAACTCTGACGTTGTAACTGAACTCTGATCTCGTCAATGACTTGTCCATTAGATAAGGGATCATATATTCCTCCATTCTAGACATCATATGGACTGAGACATGGATTATAAATCATTCTCTCTGTCCATTTGTTGTTTCCCGATTTCCGATTTATGACGACTGACTAATTGAACAAATCAAATCAGTCCAGGCCCGACCGAGCACTTACATTTGTCATCACTAAATCATCGAGGGGCCCACAAATATTGCTTTTATCCCGAAGGTAAAAGGAATGGATAAACTTCGACTCATATGGCTTGTTCTACTACTTGTTGAATCATACACAAAGGCACGTTTTATAACATCGAGTTACCAATGCGTTTTCGCGCAATCAATGTACAGCCAACTCATAGTGACAAGTCATATCTCTAGGTTTGAAGAATATAAGATATTATCGTCTCATGATCACTCGTGATAAAATCCATGAAGTGATTTAAATGAGCGTGGGTTGAATCCAATACTCAGAACTTATGAGCACTCATGAGTGTTGTAGCACCACTTTGTCCACCAACTTGGACCTCTACAAACCAACCCATGACAGTCTTGATTCATATCTACTTCCAACATATGACCGACTGTGGATGGTTTGAATAACTTAATCATTCAGGAAGAGCGACTTAGTTATTCTGGAAGTCAAAACATGCAAAGTGAAACACAAGAATAATGAATCAAATATGGTATCAAACCCTATGAATATAAATAAACACTTTTATTTATCACCATACTGATTACTCATTATTCATTGTTTCGGTTTTATCAACTTTATACTTGAATTAAAAACACTAGTTGTCCCATGCTCCAAGCATGTACACTATGTTTTTCTTAAACAATAGCTTTGCCATACACCAAGTATGCACTCTATGTTTGTCTATGATCCTTACTTTGTGAAATAAACCAATTGAACATAATTTCAATGATTCTAATTTCACACTCCCAAATCCTTATCGAAAAATGTGAGAATTTCAAATTCCTATCATTTATCGAAATCTGGTTAGATTTTAAACTTATATGCACTGACCCTCCTGTAATGAATATGTACAAAGTCACAAAGACTTGTCAACAATCATTATAAGGTATTCCAATGGAGATCAACTCCATGGAAACTAAGTCTCATATTCAAAGTACATTGCTTTGGACATGCTTCTTGCATTAAGTTTTCTAATCTTACACAGATAACTTCCACCTATGGAGACAACTCCATATTCTCATTTTGACTGTCACTTCTGAATAAGAGATGCCTCTTTTCAGAATATGTCAATATGGTCCTTCCAAAATTAGCACTATACTTCCAACTGTCCCTGAGCAACCAATCTTTGGTAAACCTCAGATTGTCCTCGACAATTGCTTAATCATTTTAGTCATATCCAATTCTAGACCTTTTCCCTTCTTAATGCCTCTGGGCATTTGGAAAAATTTAGAAATGACAAATATTATAGCACATGCAATCGATCCTGTACCTAAAGCAAATGGTACACGATTCATGATGTCTCACATAAAGACATGATTCTAGACCAGTCTTTTGCTACAATATTTTTATTTGCCATGTTTTCAAAATTTGACTATGAAGAGGGATGCCGTAATCATAATCGAATTTTGAGAACGCAATATATAGAATTTCCTTAAGTTGAACCAATTCAACATGAAATTCATATATATATTCTTCACTAAAGATGATTAAGGTCTCAATCTAAGCCTTTAGAACTGAAATGAAGTATATCCTCTTCCTTAATTATAGTAAAACAACTTTTTCAATCCCTACAGCCTCACGAATTGAAACTTTTGTTTTCTATAATTAACATTGCTAACTTGCAACACTAACAATAATTAGCATGCTCCCACTAACATGATGATTATTAGCATAACACTTATGCTCCCACTAGCTTTGACATGTACTCAGAAATCAGCTGGACTTCTAGAAATCAATACTTTATTGACTTTCTTACCAAAGTTCAGATTTCTGATACGAGATGCTTTGATAAAACTTTATCAAAATCATACACCTTTCCTTAGATAGCATGCATGTGTGTCTAAACAATTTCAGAACTATGAAAAGGGATGCCGTAATCATAGTCTCAATTGTTTAGACCTTTTGCCATCTGCTTCAAATCTACTTGGTGGAAGTGTTTCCTCACCATCATTTTCATGAATCGGAGAGAGACCTTATGACCCTTATATTTTATGGTGTATGTGTTCTTATCCATGTGAATCGTCAAAACCATAGTCACAAGACAACGATAATGACAAATCCAAACTCATATGGACTGAACTTATGCAATCTTAACTTCTTGCCACCTGGCAGTACAGGGCCTGCCATTGCTTCCAAGTTGTTATGCAACCAATTGAGAACTTTCAGAACTCCTATGCAAAGCCAACTTTAATTGGAATGGGCACAGAATATGTCAACACGATAGGTTATAAACCTCAAGTCGTGTGCTAGTGAAGAACCTCAGGTTTTATTCTTGATTAGTTCTTGAAATTCTTTTTAGGATCTTTAAGACTCCCACTATCCTTTTGACATATAAGACTATCTTGCCAAATATTCAAGAGATAGTGCGGATTCTTTATCAAGACAAACACTTCACACAATTGGCCTTAGTTGGTCTTTGTTTTATCCAAAACATCACAACTTACCAATTTCAAATGTACAAGAGTAGGACACTTTTACTCTTACATTTGACAAGTGTTTTAAACCTTTCTTTAAGATATGTCACTCAAGTTACAATCTTGGAGTATGACTCTAAGAATTGTTTTGGAACGAAGTATGACTCATCTTCCTGATCTAACCATTTCAACAATTCATGACTCCTCTTCTTAGTCATAAGAATGCACTAAGATGACCTTTAGAGGACTAATTGTGATATGATTTCTAAATCATTAATATGATCACAAACATGATACTAAAGTACTCTCCCATCTTTTCAGATTTGAGAAACTTTTATCTTTCTGCCTAATTTGATTCTTCCCATTCGTTCTGCCATATATTGAGACTTTTCCAATGTTTCAGAATTATACTTAAACTTGTAAGTATAACCATATTTACTAAACTTTAGTAAATCAAATAGTCTTAACGAGCTTTGTGGTGGACATGACCAGTGCACAAGAATGTGTACTCGATCCCTTTAGTCCTTCACTTGACTCACACATCCATGTGAACAAATAATTAGTCTTGATTTTCCAATGCTTGAAAGTTCTCATTCATCATACTATTCAACTTGCATGATTCCAAGTTTCGGTCCAATTGAAACTTGGGTGATGAGGAACTTTCCTGATTTGGTAAATTTAGACACTACCACAAATGAAAGAATTAAATCCATTTTCCAATATTGCTGTCAGTGGAATCATATAAGCAACAATTTTCCACAAATGCCATTGTAAGGATACTTCAAATAAATAAAATTAAACAATTTTCTTTTATTTTAAAACTTTGCGGAAAAACTTATCCTTACAATCCACATGGAAAATTGTTGTTATCTATTCCTTAGCAATATATCATAACTTCTTAAGCAAATGCTCAAAATTCTGATGCGATCGAAATCCACCTTCGCGATCAGAATCAGCATATACTTCCTTTAAGATTTCTCTCTATTCTTTGATTCTTAAAACATCAACATGTGACCCAGTCACATCATGTAATGAGGATCTCAGAATAGAACTTAACAGAGTTAGATAATGAGCTCTACCTGATGTAGAGTCAAACTTATTGACTTTAACATCCTTAGGTAAATTTGGCAGCTTTGCAATCAACGCCCCTTCCTTTGGTAAATTTACCATTTGGTCAACCGGGTTGACTATGGCCAATCCCTTTCCATTGGGAAGAGAATGCTTTTTATGGATTTCCAGTGTCACCATTGTCACTGTCCATAAATTTTTTTGGAAGTTGATCTTCTAATCAAGTTTGCTTTACTATCGTTCCAAATCATTGCTGATTCAGCAGCACCAAGCAAATAGATATGATCATTAAGGTTCATGTCATAGTCTGTTTCATAGTAGTCCCAAAGGAACTCACTATGTGACTTAGAAAGTGATTGAACATCCAACTTTCTCAAGACACCCAACTCTCCCGGCTTGTCAATATGTGACTTCATCTCTAAGATGTGATCACACATAGACCTTGCTTGCCATTAGGGCTTGAGTGACCTTGAACTTGTGGGTTAGGGAGAATAATTGGAGGAGGTGGAGGAAGAGAAGTATGACTTCCATGAGCCAAACTCGGGAAGTCATATTCATTAGGAAAGCTTGGTTTGGGAAGATCATTGTTGTCTAAACCAGACATCAACAATGGGTGAAATTCACGTAAAGTTGATTTAAGTCCTTAATATAACACCCAATATGATATATTAAGGCTAGGACCCAACAAACTATTTTATAACTTGGAAGAGGGATGCCGTAATCCAAGCTATAAAATATTTGAAGGTAGGTGAATGACGATTCACCAATTTCCACCAAGATAAACGAAATGTATTATTAGGTTTTAATTGGTTTTGAAACTCCTAGATTCTTTTGAGATTCATTGAAATTTTCAATGGCATGTTTCAATCTCGAGTGTGCCCTTCAGGTTTTGTGACTGGGATGCCGAGGATCACAAAACAAGGTGTGAAGTAACCATGCAAATATACTTGGTACCCTTAATATTTACCCCTCAATCGATGTGCCGGTTAACCACACACGCTCCAACGATACTATGATAAGTGTTTAGTTACTTAGTATTTATAAGTGTTTAGTTACTTAGTATTTATCATTATACTTATAATGAAGGGAGAATTATAGTCCTTGTCCTACCTGTTCGGCTAACGACCCTCCACCGGTCAAGGAAGCAGTGAGTGAGAGTGGACACCCATTAAACTACCATTTTATAGGCAGTAACGTTATACCCCCTTATAGACCGGCTTCGTGAATGAGGCCTACTAACGGTAAGATTGACTTTATCTTATACATATCTATATAATTAAAATTATAATAATAGTATAAGGGTGTATTTTAAACATTTAAAATACTTGGTGGTTTAATCTATTAATTAAACTATACTCTTAATTTAATTAAACTTAAACCATGTCTTTATGGAATTATTAACTCTTTTAATTAAACACTTTAACTAATTTAATGAAGTCCATAAAGTTTGAATTTTAACTTTTAAAATTGTAGAGTTTGGAATTAAAGCATTAATGTGTGTGAGACTTTACAAATTCCAAAACTTGAGGGCAAGTTTTGAAACTATTCAAAACCTTTCATTTCATAACTTATGAGTTTAATGGTTCATTAAAATGAAGACTCTTCATTTTTATGTAACCTCTTATTCTTTAATAACACTTTTAAAGAAGTGACTCTTAAACATCCATAACTTGAGGACAAGTTATGGAGTCATAAAATAGTTTAATGAAAAAAAAAACTCTTCATTTTTGTGTAACCTATGACACTTTTATGAGTTTTAAGATTCATAAATGTGACCTTTTATGTGACTTGAAGAAAAGTTACAAAAACACCTTTTATGAACTTCTTTTAGATTAATATGGATTGAAAGCAACTTAACAAATAATATTTTTCATCAATCTAAATTAACTCATAAAACAAGGTAACACAAAAAAAACTTTTCATGTTCCATAACTTAAGAACAAGTTATGGAATTTTAAAACATTAAGACTAAGTTTTGTAACTCCATAAAAAACTTTGAATCAATATTTTTTAAAACCTTTTCATATCCATAACTTATGGAGGTTTCAAAAAACTCTTTAGATCAAACTTTTAAAACTAATAAAATAATCATATCATTTTATCTTTTACTAAATTTGACCTAATTCAACTCATATAGTAAAGTGACTCAAATTTTAAAAATAATTAGTTTTTCATAAAATCAAGTAATTATCTTAAAATATGACAAACTTCATGTTTTTTTTTTCCTTTTTTTTTTCCTTCAACTTGAAAAAAAATACATTTGCATCAAATATAATAGAAAACAACTCATGGCTCTGATACCACTGTTGGGTTTTAGTATACTACAACATCCTATGGTGCACATACAACCCTAAATACCTTGGATCTATGTTTTCTCTATTATACATGCAAATGGTTTCCAAGGCATTAAACCTATAACTAGCATGCATTTGACATAAACCATATAATATACTAGTTAGGGAAACATACCTTTTATGTGGCTTGAAGTCTTGATGTATTTGGCCTTAAGAGCTTAGCACCAATAGTATGAAATGCCTCAAATGGAATCACAACACACCTAGGACAAAGGTGGCTCTTGAGAGAGAATTCCATGCACCAAAACACCTCCATATTTCTCTAAGAAAAGAAGTGGTGATTTTGGCTATGGAGTAACCTATTTATATGTAGGATTCCAAGGGTCATGGGTATAACCCATAATCCATACCCATGGGTTTTATGATCCATGGTTCATGTGGCCCAACTCTTTATGTATCCATACATAAACTTGGTCCAACATGGATCATAAGCCCAACACATATAAATATAACTAATTATCATAATTAGTCCCCATAGATTTAATTAGTCTCTTTTGATCACTAAATTAATTACAAATTAATTCTTGATCGATACTAATTAAAACATATGATTTCATATTAATATATTATAACTTATAATATATTAATAAACCATAAATAACCTTCTCTCAAAAGTCCATCCTAACAAATTAAACTGATGATATGCAACCCAAATGGACCATGCTATTCTCGGGTCAAGTACATACCAATAATAGTTATGGGCTTAGACATCTAATCCAACACTAATTACATGCAACAAAAACCCCAATCCACCTAATCCCCCTCAAGAGTTGACACTTCAACAAATGTTGGAGATGGATGTTACTCACACACCTCTTGGTATTGTTTATCCCGCAAACCGCAGAGGGATTGAAATGAAGTCAAGTTTCATACATCAACTCACCAAGTTCCATGGTTTGGATAGAGAAGATCCTCAAAGTCATTTGAAGCCCTTTCATATGATATGTGTTAGCATGTTTCCCGAACATGTGACATTGGATTATTTCAAGCTAACTGCCTTCCCTCACACCTTGGAAGATAAAACTAGAGAGTGGTTATTCAACTTACCACCGAGATCTATTCTCGCATGAGAAGAGTTAATCAAAGCCTTCAATATCAAGTTTCATCCCACTTCTCGAATATCAAGTCAAAGGAGTGACATTTTGGGGATTCGTCAATGGGAGAATGAGACTTTTGATAATTTTTATGAGTGATTCAACAACTTGTGTACAAGTTGTCCTCAATACAACATACCCGAACAACTACTTCTTCAACAATTTTATGAGGGTATGAATGAAAAATATCGGAGGATGATTGGTGCTTCAAGTAGTGGTGACATCTTCAATAAGACACCTCAAGGGATAAGATTAATTTTTGGTACCATTTCTCAAAATCAAAGAAACTTCAGACCTCGAAATGAAATGAAGAGAAACTCCCCACAAGTTGTTGGTGAAGTTAGCAACGCCCAACACTTGGAATCAAAACTCTTGGGTTTGACTAATGTGTTGAGTCAAATGGTGGTGGGAAGTGGTCAACAATTGATGGTTTGTGGTCTTTGTGCAATGACGGGGCATTATACGGATAAGTGTCCCACACTTGGAAGTGAACTGGAGGATGTTAATGCAATGGGAGGATATCAAGGTCAACCAAGACCCATAGGATTTGAAAACAAATACAACCCAAATTGGAGGAATAACTCAAACAACCTATACCCACCAAAGCAAAACCCACCAAATGTTATGATGAGACCCTAATTTTCCCAATACCCATACCAAAAATCTCCATATCCACAAACATCTCATCCCCCTCCATATTACCAACAACCTCAACAACAAGGCTAATCAAGTGGTAACCATCAAATGAGTCTTCAAGAACTTGTTACTTCTCTTGATCAAAGCGAAACCCAATTTCAACTAGAGACCAAGAACACCTTCTCCAACATTCAAGCACAAATTAGAGACTTGGACACCGCTCTCAACAAGATGGAATAAAGGTTTAAACTTCCATATCAAACCGAGAGGAATCCCAATATGAGTGCAATAACTCTAAAAAGTGGGAAAACCCTTGGAGAAAACAACCCTAAAAGAGTTTCAAGAGAAGAAGAAGATGAGGTTATTATTGTTGAACCTTCAAAGGTTGTAGTTCCTCCAAAGGAACTGGTTGTGCCAAACGTTGATCAACCTGAATCATCCAACAATCCTATAAATCCATTGATCATACCCCCACCCTTCCCTTCCCGGTTAGCCATTTCAAAGAAGAAAGAGGAAAAAATGAATTCTTTGAAACTTTCCGCAAGATCCAAACCAACATTCCACTATTGAATGTTATTAAGCAAATTCCAAGTTATGCAAAATTCCTCAAGGATTTATGCACCAATAAGAGGAAATTCAAGGAAAATGAAAAGATTCAAGTCAATGCAAACATGTCTGCAGTTATCCAAAAGAAGTTACCTCCCAAATGCAAGGATCCGGGAATATTTGCTATCCCTTTTACCATTGGCGATTTGCATGTCGAAAGTGCCATGTTAGATCTTGGAGCCTCGATCAATGTGATGCCATATTCGGTTTTTTAATCTCTCAATTTTGGACCTTTGGAAGAAACCGGAGTAATCATCCAATTAGCGGACAAGTCAAGTGTGTCTCCAAGAGGAGTGTTGGAGGATGTGTTAGTACAAGTTAATCAACTTGTCTTTCCTGCTGATTTTTATGTCATTGATCTTGAAGAGAAGACTCCTTCCAAATCATCTATGATCCTCCTTAGAAGACCTTTCATGAATACCGCTCACACAATCATTGATGTCCATAAAGGAAAGATAACTATAGAGTTTGATGGAGAAACCATTGACTTCAATATCTTTGAAGCAATGAGGTATCCTAGCAACATTTCTCCATTGTACCTGGTTGATATAATTGAGCCAATAACCCAAGAAGTGTTTGATTTATCACATGGGGATATTTTGAAGATGGTACTCAACATGAGTCTAGATTGTGAGAGTTTGAAGAAAACATTGGAAATGTATACATTGGACTCCGAAGTTGAAGAGACTGTGAAGACTTTGAAAGTTAACAAGTCAACAAAGAAGGGTGTCTCTCAAGTTGCTTTATCTCATTCTACAAACAAGATGCCACCTTCCATAATATACCCTCCTACACTTGAATTGGAAGTCTTAACTACTCACTTAAAGTATGCTTACCTAGGTAAAGACGATACTCTACGGTGATCATCTCCTTTTAATTGAAAGATTTTGAAGAAGACCAATTGGTTAAAGTTTTGAAAGATCAAAAAGAGGACATGGGAGGGACAATAGCGGATATCAAGGGGATAAGTCCTAATGTATGCACTCACAAGATCCTCATGGAAGATGATTTCAAGCCTAGGAGAGAGGCTCAAAGAAGATTGAATCCTCCAATGATGGAAGTGGTCAAGAATAAGATAACTAAAAGGTTTAAAAGGTACAAAGAGAAGAAAAAGGCATTTCATGACAAGAACATAACCCAAAACACTTTATTCATGGTCAAGAAGCTCTTCTTTATCATTCGCGGTTAAAGCTATTCCCGGGAAAATTGCGATCTCGATGGCACAAACCTTTTATTGTTATAAAAGTGTTTGATCATGGTGCGGTTGAAATCAAGAGTTTGGAAACGAATCAAATCTTCAAAGTGAATGGACACCATTTGAAACCATTTTATGAAGGCTTTGACGCATGAGAATTCAACAACGTAACATTGGAAACTCCAATTGATAAGGGTTGAAGGAAGCAGAACTATGTCTTGGCAAAGACGTTAAATAAATGCATTGTGAATAAATAATCTCGGCTTGAAGTTTTGATGTTTCTAGGCTTGAAGTTGGTAAAAAATAAGCATCTTGAGGTTTAAAAATGATCTTGGTAATTTATGAAAGAAAATTGGAGCTTGCGGAGTGAAAAATGGCAAAAAGTGTCAAAAATCTGCAATTTGTGCGGCCTGACTGCTTACCCGCGTAAAAGTTGCGCGACCCAGGCCTTACCCTCGCAAATCCGAGCTGAAAATTACTCCAACACGAGGTGTATTCTGATGTTCGTGCGCGGCTGATCCTCCACCCGCACAAAGTTTGCGAGACTGCCCCCCTCACCCGCGCAACGATCTGTGAGATTGCCACCTCACCCGCGCAACTCTGCGAGGATACCCCCGCAAATCTGCCACTTCATAAGAAAATTTCGAGCCATTACACCAACTTCCTTTGTGCGACCAAGCTTTCACTCGTGTGTGTTTAGGGGGCCAAGAACTCTACCCACACATCATTGTGCGGCCCATGTGTTGCTTCCATACCGTCCTCGCGGGCCTCCACCACCTTGATCCCGGTATAATCCTTCCTTACTCTCATCCTAAGAATTGAGGACAATGCTTAATTTTAAGCTTGGGGTGGGGTATTCTTATCTTTTATTTTTTATTGCATTTAGATTGTATATAGTTGCATTTAGAGTAATTCATTTAGGGCATTTATAAAAAAAATTGCATAGAAAAATTCAAAAATATTGCAGAGTTTGTTTCTTTCTTTTCTAATTTTCATACTTTTTAGATGCATTCTAGTTTAAGTTCATGCAATTTTGTTCTCTCTTGTCTTCTCATCCCTACAGGTACCATAGCGCCGAGTCATAAGTATTGAATCATAGATTGGTCTAGGGTCTTGATATGGAATTCCTTATATTGGACAAATGGGACACGCTATGAGCCTCACAGACCACTTTGAGACCGCTTGTATGGGGGTCAGATGCAGGTAGATTGATTGGGTCTAGGTGCGGAGGTATGTGGTTGGTCAGGACGATGTGTGCAAGCAAAGATTAGCCCGGTAAGGTATTATGAAGATATTGAAGACTCGTATCTCGGTTTTAGGGGGGAATACCCCTTAGTACTCCCGAGTATCGTCCGAGCCTTACTTAATTAGATTCTCACCACCTTTTTAAGATAGGTCATCAATTTTCTAGGGGTCTAGAGTAGATAGTAAATTGGTTATGTTTATCACACCTTGCATTGAGGTGCTTGATGAACTTTGAAGCGGGTCTCCCCCCCCCCCCTCCCTTTAGTAGATTTTGACACATTGTCAATTATCATTAGGAGTTCATGTTAGCCTCTATCTATTACTCCATTTTCACACTATTGGAGTCCTATGTTATATGGGGAAATTCCTTAAACCGTTCAAGAAGAAAACACAAAAAAATGAAGAAATTGGAAAAGCAAAGACAAAAAGAGACAATGAAGAAGATTAAAGAAAAGCAACAAAAACAAAGAAGAAAATGAAGAAAAAAAGCAACACAAAAAGAAGAACAAGAATCCAAGGTCAATACTTCTCTCCATAAAAAAGGAGAGAAATAAGAAGACAGAAGATCGAGCAGCAAGGAGACTGAAGACCACATAACAAAAGTTCAAGATTGAAGATTTAAGTTGTTAGGTTAAGATTTAGGTTAAGTAGATTTTTTATTATTTTTATTTTATTTTTGATTTTGGTGAGAAAAGGCAATGAAGATGAGACGGTAGACTGTAAAGGACCATACAAGGGAGAAGCCCTGAAGCCGGATGTTTGCTCGGAGGCTGTGCTGCAAACCCTATTTCGTTACAATACACTTTAGCCTGGAAAATGTAGGAGTCATCGTGTGTGAAGAGGCGCCTTTCCTTCATGTATTATGGTCTGCATTGGTGATTTAAAGTGCCCCCCACTGGGCGCATCCTCTGTTTCCTTTGTCTTGCTCACCGCTGCCACATCCAGACATGATCTATTTTCCATTCAAGTGGTTCGAGAATGTGGTTTATGGCTCTAAAGTGGGGATCATTTTGAAGATGCGTAGGATCCATGCAAGACTGATTCTGACCATGTTGACTGATGTTGACCAAGTTCTATGGTATCTTTCTTTTTCCTTTTTAGTTTTGCTCATCTCGAGCTCATTTTAGTCTTGTTCTAACTTGAGGACAAGTTAGGTTTAAGGGGGTGATTTGATAATTTATTTTATTTCCTTCTTTTTTATAGTTTATTTTAGTATTTTTTAGCTCATTTGATTAGTATTGCATTGAATATTCTTTATTTTCTTTATCATGGATCATATCGGGTACTTTCTATTTTGGATGAGGTATTTTGCAGGGTTTTGGAGCTCGTTGCGGTTGTGGATTAGCTTGGAGACGGGCTTTCTGGACTTTCAAGGCATTATTGGGCTTTCTGGATCCATCAAAGAGGAATTGGGCTTAAAATGTTGAAGACTTGGATGAAGTAGGCTTATGAAGATGGGCCTTGGATTCTTATTTTGGGCGTGGACTATCCATATTTTGAAGCCTTAAGATGACTGGCAAAATTTGAATCACGTGAGGTGTGGAGAGGACCAAGGGAATCTTGAGTAGAGCCAATAGCATTCAGCAACACTTGCGAGGGTGGAGTCTCGGTCGCGCAATGTTTGCGAGGGTACCCACGCAACTAGGGGTGGCCAATCGTGCTATCATTTCGTGTTTTTTTTCTGACACGACACGACACGACAATGTTTTATGTAACACGAACACGATACGACACGATGTCGTGTTTTTTTAACTAACACGAAAACGAACGAATTAAAAAACGACAAACACGACACGACACGACAAATATAACATATACTAAAAACTAGTTTATTTAATGAGTAATTTATTAAATATAACACAACAAACACGAAAAACACGATAAAGAACTACTAAATTGTGTCAATTTCATGTCGAATTTTGAACACGAACACGACACGACATCGTTTTTTTATAGTTAACACGAACACGAATTTAAAATTTAGTTTCGTTCCAATTTCGTTTCGTGTCGTGTATTTTTGTCGTGTCGTGTAATAAATTCCACCCCTACGGGCAACTGAACACTTTGGGGGCATTTTGGTCATTTTGCTCATGATTTACTTTGGGGGTTAGGGCTAGCAGCTCATACTTCGATTTTCCACCATTAGAGAGAATTGGAGGCGATTTTTGGGAGCTTGGTACACATTCTTCTCATCTTTCTACCAATTGTTAGTTTCTTGATGCAAAAACACTTTTGTGATTGTTATCTTGTTTCCATGAGTGGCTAGTTTCTTTATTTTGGTTAACTTTGGCTAATACCCTTGGATATTTGTGGGTTTTGAAGGATTCATGCTTGATTGTCATTTATCTTATGTCTATGATTCTAGTTCATATTTCTTATGCTTGTTTAATACTTTGATCATGAGCTTGGTACTTGAATGAGCAATTATTGGTTTATTTCTTTGGTTTAGAATTGAATCATTGAATTTACTTAGAAAAGGACTTTATGATGGTAGAAATCATCTCTAGCTTATGGATCATAACTCCTTTATGGATGTGTAAGCATTGACATCCTCTAGGAATTGGGGATTCCTTCATTCTGAAGGCTAATCAACTTTCTTGGGTTCAATTACTTCAATTGAATCCTTGATTTTGATTAAGAAGGTGTGTTGTGGGCTTCCCCAACCTCCATACCGAAGGGTGTTTTAGCACTATAACAATCCTATGGTGCATATACAACCCTAGATACTTTGGATCTAAGTTTTCTCAAGTTATACATGCATTTTCATTTCATCCAAAGCATAAACCCTAGCTAGCATGCAATTGGAGATATGCATGCAATTGGAGATATACAACATAAAAAACTAGTTAGATGAATACCTATTTGTTGTAGCTTGTAGTTCTTGGCCTTTGAAGAGCTTAGTACCTCAAATGAGATACCTTTAATAAGTCACAAACACCAAATGCAAAAGGAGGCTTATGAAAGAGAGGTTAGGAATCACAAATCGGCTAGGGTTTCACTTTGGAATACTTGTGTCCGATTTTAGAGTGCCAGGGGTTACTTTTATAGTGTGGAATTGCTAGGGTTTAACACATGTAAACCCTAATTCACCATGACTCTTCACATTTGATGGCCCTTTGGACTAAACCTTCATGGACTCTCATATAGGTTTAGTCAATGCCTAATCAACATGGATCATTAGCCCAAACTATAAGTATCACTGATTTACCAAATCAGTCCCTGTAAATTTAATCAGTCTCTTTTGATCACTAAATTAATTCCAAATTAATTCTTGATCAATACCAATTAAATAATATGATTTTTGAATTAGTATATTATTCATATAATATATTAATAAATCACAAATAACCTCTTTCTCAAATATCTATCCTATCAAACTGCTCCGGTGAAGGCAACCCAAAAGGACCATGCTACTATCGGGTCAAGTACATACCAATTATAGTTATGGGCTTAGACACCTAATCCAACACATACTACCTATGAGGAATCATGGCATATCATGCTTCATGATTGCTATAACCCATTTTGGATGAATGATAAGCTTCATATTGAATGCTAATGATAAACACACAAATGTTCATTGTGTTGAATTGTCTTGGTTGACCAATTCTCTCCAATATTTGAGCATCTCTCCATCTTGCTTAATTGCAAGCTTTTTAGTTATTCAAGTCTTTTAGTTTTCAAGCAATCACAACACCCCCTTTTAGTTTAATTGTAGTTAGTTAGTTTTTTTACACTGGTGCTATTGGATTGCATTGGTGATTGAATACAATCATTTACCCGAGGATCGATACCCCTTTTTACCATTATATTACGTTTTATTTGCAAACAAAGGGTGTAATTAGTTTGGTGGACTTGACATCCCACCAAGTTTTGGCGTCGTTGCCAGGGATCGAACCCGGGTCACCCGCGTGACAGGCGAGAATACTTTCCACTTTACTACAACGACATTAAAATCTAATTATGGTAGTATAAAATAAACATTAGATGGAGTAAGAAAGCAATATTACCTTCAAACATTAAAATCTTACTCTAAAACCTTAGAGGCCAAAATACTTTTATAACTTAGTATAACTATGTATAAAAAGTATTTTCAAACTTCAAACATTATGTTGACCCTTTCAAAACCACATGTATTCCTAGGAAACTGTGAGATATAAGATTGCACTCCCTGAAACAACGATTGATCAATGGAGCTACTGGAAGCTTAGTATCAATTATTGTTATGCCTAACTGTAGAGGTACCTTTTGTATTAGAGATTCTAATAAACCATATTCTGATGTAATATTTTATACGTAATGGAAGTGACATTTATGTTACATATTGTTTTGTACTGTTCAACGCATTTTCAATATCTGTAACCCAACATTCTAACGTCGTACAACTCGGTGATTCTGCCACCGGCCAGGGGTGTGACAGAGAGCTATTGGCTATAGCAAATTGGTGTTTCCTTAGGAACTACGACTATAGCCTAGGGACTTATACTCCGATTAGGTTTGTCCTCAAATCTAAAAATAAAAGTATTATTATTAATTACACTACTAATAGACTACTTATAGGAGATGTGTCAATAATAGAAATTGTCGCTTGGGTAGCTGGATTTCAGAACGGCTATATGCTAAAATGGTCATGCCCTCCAACTTTTCCTACATGGTTGATACTTACTTTATAGTCTTGAAGTACAAAACAATAATTAAGAAAACACACTTCAGATATAGAGTTTTATATATAAACTCAGTCCATCGATGAGAAAACACCTGTATCATACAACGAAATCTATAAAAACCCAAACTCAGGAGTTTAGGTCGAATACGATAACTGGGATTAGCACAATATACGGGCTGAAACACAAGTAAGCATAGACAGTACACCTATGCTTAATTATGGTTAGACTGACATACAACTAATCTTAGATATGGTAGTTGATAGACCAAATTCACGAGAATCCCATAGAACTTAGAAATCGACGATTTAGACCATTACTATTTAGGAAAGATAGCATGGTCGTCGCACAAGAATGACAGATATTAGAAACAAGGTAATGAAACCATTCCCAGAGAAAGATCAAGTTGAATCACTCTCACATGAGATCAATGAAATTCATTTTTCTCGAGACTTCCACACCCCTATTTTCTTTAACCCCCGACGAGGAACCCCACAAGGAGAACGGTCAACTCAAGAACCAGTCAAGTCGTTATAAGAATCCTATGAGGACCCTTTAGAGACCTTCGAGGAAGACGACCCTACTGAGGAGGAAACAAATCCCACTAAGGAAGAAGATGATTTCTCGTAGTATGAGAATAAGGAGGCTAAAACTGATAAAAAGCATACTAAGGAAGAGACCGAGTGTTAAGAAGGAACCAGAAAAGCTAGAGTTTTTCACTAAGGAATAAGCTCCACTACTGCCACTATCAGTCAAATCATTTCAATATGAAAAGTATAGTGTCCTCTCCATCTGGTTAGATAGGGCCTTTTTCATATCAAAACTTTCCACCCAAAAGTTTCACGTTATACGTAAACTTTTTACTAAGAATTCTTGTACTAACTCATACACATAATCATTGCTATCTACGACGTCAACAACTAACATCCCCTCTTGCACTGACAAACCATAAGATCGAAACCTATTGTCAAATCGAAGCAATCTAGAATCCCAGTCAGACCCAAATCACACAATCATAGACCTAGCAGCCATTGAGGCATTAATAGCCCAATGTGTCGCGGACACAATAATTAACTTTGAAGCTAATAGGAATACTGGGTCGGGTCAGAACAGAGGAGCAGATGGTAATAGTTCTCATGGGAATAACAAAGGTCGTCCAAGGGCATGTACCTATAAGGAATTTATGAGCTGAAAACCTAATCCCTTATACATAAATGAAGTAGTAGTTAGATTGAGTCACTGGATCGAGAAGATGGAGTCAATGTTTGAGATCAACTTCTGTGTTGAAAACTGCAAGGTTAGATTAGTCGTCTGCACCTTTGCAAATACAAAATTATCATGGTGGAAAACCATGCCAAACCATGGGTATTAACACAACTAATGCCATCTCCTAGGATGAACTAAAGCAGCTACTGACTGAAGAGTATCGTCCCAGAGAAGAGATGCAGAATCTAGAGCAAGAATTTTAGAATCTCACCATAAAAGACGCAAATATTGCAACTTATACCAACCGCTTCAATGACCTCACCGCTTTCTGTCCCAACCTTGTCACACAGAGTACAAAAGGTTGAAAGGTACATATGAGGTTTGGTTCAACCTATATAGGATGTGGTCATTGCTTCACAGTTAACTACGTACGATAGTGCCAAGAGACTAGTCTTTAACTTGACCAATCAGGAAATCCGCAAGGGTACTATGGTTCAAAAGGTTGATCTTCCCAAGTCTAAAAGCGGTAAGAGAAAATCTAATGGTGTTTTAGAACAACCAACATGGAAGAAACAAGACCCGGGGAGAGTTTACGTCACAAACACCCCATCAACCACTCCACCAAGACAATATGCCAAAGATCTACCGATGCGAAATAAGTGCTAGTACCACCATAAAAGAGAATGTAGAGAATTGGTCTATAAGAACTATGGTAAGAAGGGCCACACCGCTAAGTCCTGTAGGAGCCCGACACATGCTGCAAACCGAAAGACCAGTACTGCTGGTAATCGCAAATGTTATGAATATACAGAAGCTGGCCACTTCAAGAGAGACTGCCCGAGGAGAAGGAATCGAGGAGGTAATGCTCAGGGAAAAGCCTTTTACATTGGAACGAGAGACGCTACCCCGGAAAATGGTACGTCCTTACTAACAACTTGCATGCAAACTAAATGCAGATAAGCTTTATAACCACTAGACTTAAGCACTCGTTAAGACATAAAACTAAAAAAAAACTAAGAAGAACCTTAGAAAAATTAGTTTACTTTCTACAAGTCTAAGTTGTATCCTTGTTTCATACTACCTAAGAGTATGCTTCAAAACAACATGTTTCCTTAAGATTATCCCAAATAGTGCCTCTGTGTCAGGCATTACAAGTTGAATTTCGGGGATGAAATTTCTTTAACAGAGGGAGAATGAGAATTGTCACCGATCGTTAACGTGACAAACGTAATAGACTAAATATTAATCAATCTAGGATGCAAATATAAGATTTCGCATCCCTTTATTAGCCAAATCGTCCGTAAACTAAAAATACGGTGCACATAAAGTCGTGTCATCATATATAGATAATTACATAGTCCAAAAGTACACATCTTCCCGATACCGGGAATATAAATTTCATAAAAATCCAACTCTGTATTAATTAATTATGATTTTTATAAAATATAAAAATCTACCGCACATAAAAACTTACGCAAAAAAGTTATGAAGAGAACGGTTGAATTTTAGCTAAAGTCACCAAAATGAGAATCGAAGTACTCCTCGACACAAAACCGATGAAACAAATAATGCCAAAAAAGGACTCCGTACAAGAGATATATGATTTTCGCAAAATCATTTAAACATATAAAACTAAGGGCTAAAAATATAGTAAAATTACCCAATTCAACCTAAAGGAAAGTTGTAGTACTCGCCGATAGCTAAGTGTGGATATAAAGAACGTCGAAAACGTAGCTCGTATGAAGAAGTTACGCAATTTACAAGAATCAGCATTTCGGCACACGCATCTGCACGTCAGGCATGGCGCACAGGCTTCTAAAATTGGGGGGGGGGGGTACGCAGACCACTAAATATATGCCACGTGTCACATAGCAGGAGGAACCACCCAGCCATGACACGACGCGCCTCTGAATAGGCTCGACGCGCCTCCTACGGTTTTGCCTATATATAGCCTACGAATCCCAAGCACTTCACACACCAAAAATCTGCCTCTTTCTCTCATTTTTCCTTCAAGAATTCCTTCTAAAATATTAAGATTTTTTCTTCATTGTATTTTTAAGGTATTAGTAAGTTATAACCTCGAGCGCGGTTGATCTCGAGCCCCCGACGCCACCTGCCGTGATACGCATCAAGGGTGGTTCACGGTCTCACTTTTACAATTTTTTAATTTTTTACGGGGGAATACATGTTATAATACTACACTATTTTATAATTATTTCTAATTATGTAGTATTAGTGATATAATTATTCTTAGAACGTTAGGGTGATATTATGTTTGATAGATACCATGCCCAACTTTTAAGGATAATATTATGCGTAGTCGTTACGCTGGCCAACTATCTAGGAAAACTTTATACATAGTCGTTACCCTGACCAACTTTGAAAGGATAACATTGTACCTAGTCGATACTCTGGCCAACTTTTCAGCGTACACGTCATGATCTGCAAAATAGTATTCTATAAGACGATTGTGCTCGACTTCGCGATTTCTCCGCAACTGCGACTTTCTTGTTTTAGTTCGTGAATGTGAACTTTGGCATTGTCGGTTTTGAAAATATGCAGCAGTCTTTGGCATGGCAGAACCGACAAATAATACCTCTTCTTGAGTCATCAAATCAGAGGACAAAGATTACGACATTGTTTTTATAGTGGTTTTTCGGAAAGAATATGTAGAAAATGTGTAAAAATTAGAAGGAAAAGAAAAAAAAAATCGACCAATCAAATTAGGAGAGAAAACATGGGGAGCATTCCCCCAATCTGTTTCCGCGCCGCTTATTCTGCACCTCCGATATTGTGTTCTGGGGTGCGGGTTCCCTTCCCGCTCCCTTTTTCCGCTTCATTCCGTTTGGACTTATGAACACGTATAAGTCTTAATAAGTGGAAATAGTAATCATTAATTATATTTAAAAGTGTATATAAAACTACGTAAATCATGTTTAATAATAATTAAAAATATTTTAAACTTAAAAATATCTTCATAATAAAGAAACATAAATGCATAAAAAGAACTTGTGCTATTCTTGATATACTTAAAAAAATCTAAATTTATTCCGAGTATTGGTTGATCAAATTGTTGGCTGTTGCTATGTTTTCTATAGGTCCATCTTCTCCACCTTTTTGTGCTACTCTCGGCGAACTTGTGAATTTGGTCACAAATGGGTTTCTACCTTTAATGATTGAAAGAATTAAAGCAATAGCCACTTGTTTGATTAAGAAATGTTTTACAAAATTTGGTGAACCAACCATCATTTTTGAATATCTTTTCTTATTAGTTGAAGATGACTATGGTGCAATAGATTGTTCAATATTTTAATAAATATCTTACTCTCTTTAAAAATCTTGATCGTGTTAAAATAGAAGGTTTCACAATTTCTTCTATGAATAATCTCCACAAAAAAATCTACAGCCTTGCGAGATTCATGATGATACATCATGAATGAGGTGTAGAACACAACGCAACCCGAACAATCCATTAAAGTTATTCTTCAGATATGTGTTTAATATATTTTTAAGTTCTTGTAAAACTTTTTTTTAATAAAATTCAAATAGGACCATATTCGTATAAAAGTTTTTTCACAAAACAATCCAAAAAAAAAAAAAAAAATCACTTTTCACAGGGTTTATAGCCGAGCTAGTGTTTGCCCCCTTTCTCGAGGTCCCGTCTAGTAAGTAGATGGAATTAAAAATAGTTTAAAAATAGATTAGATTTTCCATTTAAAAAAAATCACTTTTTACCAAGCTGTATATGTGTTTTTTCACTAATTTCCTCTAGCCATAGAAGTAAAGGAGACGTGGGGGGTTTTTTGATTACTATGGAAAAGTCGTGGATATGTATATTGCACCCCATCATTCTAAGGCAAGTAAGAATTTCTGTTTTGTATGCTTCATTAAGGTGGCTAATATGGCCAATATCCATAGAGTTCAAACTTGCTATTTATGGATCGGGAATCACAAGATCTTTGGTTTTATTCTAAAGTTTGATTATAACTAGGAAAAAAGCGTACGTTATGTCGCGAATTTGAATGAAGTTTATTATATGATGACATGATTAGCATTGAAAAATAGACATTGATAACATTAGTAATCATAGGGGGCGTTGGATTATAATTTATTTTGTAATGTCATAATCAGTAGATGATATGTAATTGTCAGTAGATTATTTGTCGTTATCAGTAGATTAAATGTAATAGTCGAATGTGACGTGAGATATTTGTCGTTATCAGTAGATTAAATGTAATAGTCGAATGTGACGTGAGATGTAACATAAAGTGTCTACCCCTCCATAGTCTAGGGAGTTATATTGTAAATATGTTTGTCGTCTTGCAGTCATACGATTGCAATTCAATTATGTAACCGACTCTTTTGAGCCTATAAATGGGGCCTTTGCCCATATGAAATAAATAAGATAAGTTTGAGAGTTTTAAGACTTGAGTTGATCTCAACGTTCTTCCTCTGTTGAAATAGTTCGTCTATTTCTGAATAGCAGAGCCCTCTGTTGAAATAGTTCATCTATTTCTGAATAGCAGAGCGTCAACGGGGCAAAGTGGGCAACTGCATAGGGTTTAATTTTTTTTATTATATATATTTATTTAAAAAAAACTTATAATAACGATAATGACTATTTTTTCCTGGCCCGTCCTAGGTATTTAAAGATATTTAATTTTCCAGGATCGGCTCTGTCAGTAATCTTCATTAACATTTCAAAAATGGAGATTCATAACATCGATACATAGACAAAAGACATCAATAATATAGATAGTTTTATTCGTTCACCCATCGTCTTCAATGATTTGTAGCATTTCCTAATATGTTTTGATTAGTTTTTGAACGAGTAGTATGGAGAGACGCATGCATTTGAGAAAGACAATTGGAAGGTAGATGGGAGTTGACAGTTTTTTTATTACTCCCTTCATCCGAAAATTATAGTCCATTTTTTTTTTGGGTTGTTCCAAAATAATAGTCAACTTCTAAAAATAAATAACATTTTTACCAAAATACTCCCTCATTATTACTTAACCAACTAAGCATTTAATGGAACATTAAATGTTCCATTAAATGCAAAGTAATGACAAAACTGTCATTTTATTGTATAACTATGTTATAACCCGTGGATACCACAGATGAGAAAGTTATAAATAATTTTAGTTAAATTATATGGTAGTTATTGAGCAATTATAATAAAATTTTAATAATTAATAAATATAATTGTTTTCTAAGTAAGTTCATAATGATATAATGATTGGTTGAAACTACGAAAACATAGTAGTTTGAATTAAGGTTGTTAAGATCAAAATCTTATATATGATCGTTTTTCGCTTTGCAAGATTGTGATCGTAAGATCCTTCCAAAAACATTTTAAACATAAAAAATACATATTCATCCATCAGTTAATCATCCAATTAACAATAAATACTTTAAAACATAAAAATACATTTATAATACATTTTATTTAATGATAAATAATTCAAAAGGGTATTATACGTACTTAGTCCACAAAAAAATATTTGAATTTTTTGTTAAAAAATATAACAATCCCACGATCCAATCCTATGGTCTTACTGCGATCCTACTGAAAAACGATCCAAGTTAGATAAAGATCGATTTACCTAGATGAGATTATGGTTTGAATATCCGATCAAGATCACGATTTTAACAATTATGGTTTTGAATATCCGATCGACAATTTGTATTTCTAGATATTTTAGAAAATTATCATTTCGTACAATGTAACATAAATATGAATATAGTTTAAAACAGAAACATAAAGAACCATCGAAATGACATTTAAAAATTATTGTAATATAAAAAATAAGTAATGCATTATTTGGAAACACTTATTAATTTTCATATTTATATTATTTGTCTTTAATTTTATAACATGTGATTCTAATTAATATTTAAAATGTTTTAACGAATTTAGAACGGATTTTGGGTATAAATCAATTGAAATTATTCATATTGTATAATATATTGTATAATGATATATAAATTACCTTGGCTTATTTAATTTGTTGATCATAATATATAAAACTATATTTTAAAATTTAAATAACATTTTAAATTACAATTAAATAAATACAAAATATAAATTTGAAGTTATAAGTTATAATTTAATTTATATTTCCATTCATATCGTAGGTAAATACTCAACGCAATTATGCAAATATTTTTGTTAGCGAAAATATATAAGAGGCCTCAATATATAATAAAAAAAGAATAAATTATTTTAATGATTGTTTTAATTCATAATATTAAAATGCATCATTATTATATAATTTGCTTTTATTTTGATCAGTATTAAAAACAATATTCACCGAATTTGCCAGCGAAGACTTATCAGTCATCCCCACCCCACCTCTGGCTAGGGGTGAGCATTTGGACCGGTGGACCGGACCAAACCGTTTTTTTGGACCCCCGGGTCGGTTATTGGTTCTAGGAATCCATCAAAATCGGTTCGGTATTTTCCCCGGTCCGGTCCGGTTTTTACCGGGTTTAAAACCGGTTTGACCCGATTTAAAAAAAAATTTTAATCTGTGAAAATTTTTAAACAACCATAACTTATTCGTTTTAAGTCGGATTGACACACAGTTTTTTTCCAACATTTAATTTACTGTTTGTAGATGATTTTAAACTATAATTTTGTTGATTTTGGTATTATATTCAATGAGTTACAGTCTTTCAAAGTTGAGCTATCAAAGCTGAAAATCTTCAGCTTTTCAGCAAGATTTTTAAAATTTTATAATATGTGAAATTTTTTAAACAACCATAACTCATTCGTTTTAAGTCGGATTGACTTGTGGTTTTTTTTTCCAACATTTAGTTTACAGTTTGTAGATGAATTTAGACTATAATTTTGTTGATTTTGGTATTATATTCAGTGAGTTACAATCCTTCAAAGTTGAGCTATCAAAGCTGAAATATTTCAATTTTTTAACTATTATTTTAGACTATAATTCTGAATTTTATGTATCTTTGATAGATAAATCATATGAAAAGGATCTTGGTGAACTTGATTTATATGTTAGTTGCTTTTATTTGGAAAATTAATTTTGCAAATTATAATATTATAACATCAAGGTAGATTAGTTATGCATGAAATGGAAACGTAATCATTTTTACAAGTTGTATCGTATCAAACCCAATAACATATTCGTTTTAACGAGTTCTATCAAACCCAAAAACTTATTTTAACGACTTGTACTCTATGCAATTAAAGTTGTACCGGTCCAAACGAGTCCAAGAACCGAAAACCCGGACCTGGACCCGGACCCGGACACGGACACGGACACGGACACGACTCATCTGGTCCGGTCCACGGTTCACAATATTCTCCATAACCGGTCCGGTCCAAGAGCCGGTCCGGTCCGGTTCGGTCCAAATGCTCACCCCTACCTCTGGCTGTAATAGAAACGCAACCCTAAAATTATCAAGGCATAGATTTTCGTCAACACCAGGAACATCTCCCCCATCTCAATTTCTGAAAGGGTATTATGCTTTCTCCATTTGTATAGATGATGGAACAGAAGAATATACAACTACAAAAGAAATCTCAATTGAAGAGAAACTTACATTAATTAGATATAGGGGTTCATGACAGCAAGATCGAAGGTAAAAGATCATCAATTGTTTGTTAATCTATGTTTTTTTAAGTCAACATAAACTATAGATATGGAAATTTACCTATTGTTTTGCAGGAATCTTGTACTTGAAGATGTAATCCAAATCATAAGATGTTCAAAAAAACACCTTAAAATTCTTGAAGACTGGAAACACAATCAGGTACGTAGCTTTCAAATTTTTTCTGTGAGTATTTGTTTAAAATTTTCAAATTCAAATTTGCTAAAATTTATGCTTATTTTTTTACAATATATTTCAATGATTAATATGAGTAAAGAATCTCTACATCTTTCTATGACTCTATAAAAACCCTCTCTATCCATTCCAGACTATTTTAATCAAAACCAATAAAAATTAAATAAAAAATTCTTACTTTGTTAAATAGGAGTCATTGTCAGGCTTTGGTGCAGAGATAGTTATATTAATCAACACCCAATCATCACGCCACCTCAAACTCAAAACCAAAAACTTCAAAACAAAATTACATAAAATGGATTCCAAGAATCTAAGCATCTGTTTCAAGAAATAGTTACAGATAAAAGGAAGAACATGTCTTACATAAGCCTTTGAATTCAATATTGATCAAACCCCAACTGTGATTGTGAGGTTTATGAACACCTACCCATGATTTAAAACCAATGCGAACTGGGATTTGTATTTTGTATATAGATGACTTTTACCAGATTAGAAACCCGAAACTCTTTTTGTTTGTTGTAAATTTTCATTTGGTAGTTCTATCTTTGCACCAATCGTCCGTGTTCCGATTGATAATGTAATCATGTTCGTTGGCAAAAGAAATGATTACTCTGTTCATAGCTGATGCACATACTTTCCTAATTTGCCTATGTTGTAAGTTCAATCCAATGTACAAATCCGATGTACATGTCAATGTTGCCATATCCAAACACCTCCAATTGCAAAAATATATTTTTCAAAATGCATTTTAGATTAATACTGACCTATTTTACCCTTTTTAAAGTTTGGCTAATATATGTCCTTTCAAACCGACCCGATTTCAACATTATCTTTAGTGTGATGTATTTTAGATGAAGAAAAAGACTAATTTACCTTTTCTAGTCTGTCAACTGACTTTACTTACTACTATATGATTATATAGTGATCAAATTATAATTCTAGAATTATCATGTCCAGGCTATCTGGAATGTAACTGATTGTCAAAATAAAGTAAAATTACCGATATGCCCTTATTGAATCTATTAATTACTTAAAATAATCTAAATTTGCCACACGCTTATCCTAACACTATCGACACAACATATAATTAAAACTGGTTTATTGATTCTCATTATTCCGTATCACATACTCACTTTTTGACAATGAATGTTATTTTAAGAAAATTTCTACTTCACCCATGCTAGTTTTGACACTTTGACTAACCTATGCATACTTTGATCGTAGGATTATTTAGTGTTCAAAATTTCAATTTGGAATAACCAGATTTATGCTATGCGACAAAAACTTGTTGTCGAAGTAGAGTAAAGTTACTTATATGCCCTCCTTTAACCATTTACCTCCTTAAACAAACAGAATCTCCCATACACTAATCCTAATGCCATCTGCAATGCATTTGATTACAACAGGTAGCCTGATTCTCATTATTCAATAATACTCACTTTCAAAAAACACATCCACACATCCCACCCCAGGGGCATTATTTTTTTCACAATGTATTTTAGATAAAATAAAACGACTGATTTGAAAAAAATAATAATAATAATGCTTATGTAAATTGTGTATGTCTATGTGTGTGTTTGTGTGTTTTAACTGCATGTATATACCTTTCCTCTACTACATACATGTTGAGAGGATGGTACATCAGAATCATAACAGAAGGAGAAGAAGAACATTAATTATACCAGAAAACAGATACACAGCAAAACATAGGATTATACAATAAATTGGTGGTTCACTTGTAGAAAAAAAAGTATTATAAATGTGTGTGTAAACTGTATAATCCGAAATATAAAATATTGATGTATATGCTTTGTATGTCTATGTGTGTGTTTGTCAGTTGTAACTGTGTGAGTATCCGTTCCTTTACCACATACATGTTGAGAGGATGGTACCTTAGAATCGAATGAGAAGAAGAAAGAAATAAAACAAATAACAAAATGTAGATCACATAAACAGAAATTAGTGAATAATTATTTGTTTTATACTAACCTGGTGGATTCAAATGTGTGAATGCAGATGCTAGTTTGCAAAGCTGCAGAAAAAATATCGATTGAAAGCTTTGAAGAGAACTTATTTAGGGGATCGATATTTATATTTATTTATAAGTCTAATGAAAAGGTAAACATATATAATCCAAATCAAAATTTAGATATTCAAAATTTACGTGATTTATCTATCATCTTGATTGCATTCCTATTATGTTGGAGGTATATTTGATATAAGATATGGTAATTGATATATCAATAGCTGATTTAAAGGGATATCATATCTTTATTCTTATTATATGTAAAAAGTTAAAACGCAATTATAATGTTTTAAATGCAGGTAATATAGGAGCATTAAAATTGATTTGCTGATTAGTAGGAACTGATTATATCGAGTTTTGACTACAGGGAATGGGCGGGAAAAGCAAGCAAAACATAACTGTGGTAGTGACACGTGGCAAGATGCTTCCTTAATATGTGTATTTTTTTTTCTGTGTGGACAGGAGGGGGTATTATTTTTATTTTTCTATATTGTATTAAAACAAATTTCACATAATTTTGTTTGTTGCCGGTATAAGTTTATGTATAAGATAAATTCTTAAAAAGTTAATCTAACATCACACTTTGAAAAAAGTAATTGAAAATAAGACATAAGTTTCACCATTTACAAATTTCATGTCATACTCCAATGATTCGGCCCACAAAAAATGTGAAATTAGTTTACATTAATGGGTTTTCAAATATCTATCCTTTTTACATGTTACCAATATACTTTGCCCTTTGCCCTATGTTAAAGCTTAAACTTTCAAAATATTTACAGATTTAACATCTTATTTTAAAGTAAACCATCAAAATAGTTACATTGGAGGAGCAAATGTGTTAATTAATGCATGTATTGTAAGTCATCTAAGTAATAAAATTAGTTTTAGTGTATTAAAAATAAGAATATTTTTTCGAAGGAAGAAATGTGGCAAAACGCACGAATAACAACGACGTACTCTCATTTACTATTTGATTAGAGCATCCTTTGTGACTCATATTTTTTTTTTCATTATATCAATAACATTTAAATAAACGCCAGCTTTTATTGATTTAATAGATAATTTTTTTTGTCAAATTTACATGTCACAATAAGCAAAAAAAAAGTTGAACATTATTTTCAATTAAAATTTGATACACTGTTACAAATCTCTTAGAAATCTAGTCGTGGGATGAAAGTTTAATTATCTGATTGGATACACTGTTACAAATCTCCTCTGCTTTCTCTAAACCTTCATCTTGTTTTGCACAAACAAATTCCAATTGACTACTATAGAAAGAAAAGAACATTATGTGTTTAAAGTCGAATAAAAATTGGTAAATCCAAAAGGAATATGAGTTGCAAATCACAAATGACCCATACACTCAAAAAACAAATCTAAATGCCACCACTTTTTGATTTTTTTTTATTCTTTTTTTTTAAAAAAATTTGTAGTAGGTCAATATCCTGATTTCACACAAATGAAAATTAATATACGACCATAGTTGGGGTCCATATACAATGTAATTTAGAATGTAAAAATTGCAAAGTAACCATCTAATTTTGCAGTTTGTGTAATCTACAAACACTCAAACAAACATCAAAGTTGAAAGTTAAAAAGATCGATTTCAGAATTCAATATCAAATCCAAATTCTACAAATTGGGATGATCAAACACAAATTTAATAAGGTAATCACGAATTAGAGGAAAGATAACAACTTATGGCAATACAAATACCCTCCTTTTGTTCTTGTTTCGTGTCTGTGAGCAGTGCGTCGATCATCAATTAGAGACACTTGTTTTAGCCATTTGAAAAATAAAAAAAAAAGAGCCACAATTAACTTCCTCGGCACTCCTCCTAGGATTTTCCTCGTTCTCTCACAACTAGTTGCTTTGTGCATGCTTGTTGTAACACAATAAGGGGTCAGATAGACTATCGAATAATTAACTCTATCCTAAGTCCACAACCAAACAAGGAACATGAAATAAGGCTAAGTCAATCATTCTATGACTATTTAATCCCGACCGTATACAACCATACAACATACACTTAGCAATCACACAATCAAAAAAAATATAACAAGCAATTCCCTATACCATAAGGCATCGCGGAAATCAGACATTACTATCCAACAGTTCCTAAAATAACCTTAGCTTGTCCACTAGCATGTTTTTCTTACAATTCACATATCAACAAGTTCAAATTCAAAACATATAACAAGTATGGGTGTTTTGGGAATCACTCTCCTGTTCGGGCTCTGGCTGACTGTACACACTACATTTTCCTATAAAACCAGGGTTAAATCAAAGGTCCACATTCCCGATCCCAAGCCAACAATCAAACAAGAGCATGAAAAGAGACCGAGCCCATGTCCTTAACCTAACCCTTCTATTATAAATTTCATTTTCAAAAATGTGTTATGAAAATTCTCGGATCCTAGTTTGAGTATGGATTCACACAAGAGTTCCTCCAAATCCCTTAAACCAGGGCTTTGATACCAACTTGTAACGTCCCATTTTCACAACCAAAATTTTTTATTTTTATGAAAGTCAAACGTTACAATTATAAATCCACTTAAAAAAAACCATTTATTCCAAATTACATTTGTCGAAAATCAGAGTAATATAATAAACGCGGAATCCTCAACGCTACTAATGAGCGTGTATAGTCACGCCTTCGCCTTCCCACGATCACCGATAGAACCTAAAACATAAACAATTGGGTAAGTAGAAAGCTTAGTGAGTTCCCCCAAAATATCGCACACAATAGAACATATACAAGCATGCATATTGGGTCCACAGTCATCGGCCTGGATTACCCCGGGTATGTTGGACTACCACGTCAACCCAACCGCTCTTCCCAAGCCTTTGTGCCTACAACTTACAGCTGGCCCGCACCTGGTCTCTTGGCCTACAACACATAACATGACCACCTCAACCTCAACCGCTACAATATGTCGACATATAAAGAAACAAGAGATCAAGTAGACACATACATACATGCAACTACCAATCATACAACTCAATACTGCCTACTAGACCCTTCACAACACACTACTCCGCTCCCGGTAACTCTCCATGAAATGCATAACCATAAGGAACCAGAGGTGAGATAGCCACCCGAACATATGATCCTACTCTAGAGCCACAACCAAACAAGGAACAAGAATGAAAGCCTAGATCAAGAGCTCTGAAACTATCCTACGTGGCTACATACAACCCCTAGGGAATTCCACTAGACGATAACTAGCCTACTGGTACTCTAACCAGCATAACACTACTGGTTCATCCTATCACACAAGGATACACACACACACACACACACACACACACATATATATATATATATATATATATATATATATATATATATATATATATATATATATATATATATATATATATATATATATATATAAACTCACTACAACACAACAACATCCTATACACAAGGACACATAACCAAATCTTGAAGGAATGCATAGCCATATGTATCCAGAGGTGAGACAGACACCCGTACAGATGGTCCTAGTCTAGAGCCACACCAAACAAGGAACATGCAAGAAAGCCTAGATCAAGAGTCCTCAGTCTATCATACGTGGCTACATACAACCCTTAGGGAACCCCCCTACGAAATGATAACCAAAACTAGTGGGCCGACATTGGTGCCTTCGACCCATGTGTATAGTGAGGAAAACTCACCTGAAACGAATAACCTAGAAACACTGCAATGCGCTTCTCTTTCTGCACTACTTGCTCCCACAAGCTCTCTAGCACCAAAACATGGAAGAATCTTAATCAACAACCCAAATCCTTCAAGTTTGACCCAAATTCAAACTGGTCAAAAAATCAACGGTCAACGATAAACAAAAGTCAACGGTCAACTGCCCCTCACGACATGGAAATCTATTGGTCACATCGTGAGTCAGTAAAAGACAAAACAGTCGTGGTCCTTTGATCCTCACGACGCGACAAGCATAGTCTCATGTCATGAGAACTGTCTGAATGACATTTTGATGAACAAAATCCCTTAATCCATTAAGCCACTAATTCACCTCCTCGCGAAGGCTTCCTAACACCCCAAAACCATAAAAATCGATGCTTTATGGTATTGCATGTCAAATGCAAGACTTGAGCTCAAATTAGGGCATTGATGAAGAAAAGGAGGTCCAAACTACAAACATAAGCTCAAACATCACCCAAACTTCAAATCCACCAAATGTAATCACCAAGTGACACTAAGGACACATAAAGTTGCTAAATTTATGGAGTCCCAACACTCTAACTCATCTAACCATGATTAATCATGAATAAAACCCAAGATCTAGCAAAAAGGAATCATAAAGCTTGAATATTGGTTATTCACAAGGGTCCAGAGATGTTGCTAGAGAATGAAAATGAAGCTTCCAAGCCACCATAACACCACAAAAAGCTTAAGAATAACAAGGAGAGGCTAGGGTTAGGGTTTTTCTATGTTTGGGGATGAAGGAGGCTGTTAATGAACCTTAAAATGAAGTTTATGGGGTTTAAATACGAAAGAAACCCTAAAAGATCATAGGCTTGGGCTGCAACCAGCCTAATGACGTGAGCAAGATAATGTCACATTGTGACTCTCATTTACATGTGTCACATCATGACCCCTTATGGTCACGTCGTGACACCCATTTTTCCAAAAAGTGATGCCTTGACTCCTCGATGCCCTAAACCAACCTGTTCTGGAAACTGGGTGTTACAGATGCCAGAGATCCTAGAGTTCTTAAACATTTCCAGTTTTGAGATTCTTTCCGATTTAGTGGCATCTGCTAGAGACAGAGAGCTGGAGTTGGAGACCCAGTAAGAAGAAGTAGGATCAGGTTCATGTATCAGTGTCAACAATCAAGAAAGCTAGGTTGACTGGCATTTGGTCAAGAGATCAAGAGACTCATGAGTTTTGTGGTAGGTGTGGTTTGGCTCACTTGAGTATTTGTCATCCGCCAATTTCTAGATGTTTTAGATGTGGTCAGGTGGGCCACTAAAGCTGGGACTGTAGTCAGATGGAGTCAACAGTATGTTTCTTTTATAGTCAGCAGGGCCATGTTAAAGTTAAATGTCCTATGAGATCAAATGGGATGGTTTTGGACCCAACACCTTTAGCTTGGCAGTTACCGGATGGACGTGGGTAAGGAAAAGCGTCCTTTGCAAAACACAAGTCGAACCATCCAACCCCGAACCAGTAACCCAACCTGACGTTGTTTGCAAAACACAAGTCGAAACATCCAACCCCAAAAGACGTGGGAAAGGAAAAGTGTCGTTTTTGGTAAAAGAGAAGGTCGTTACTCAACAATGGCAACCGGATGAAGAGATGGCATTAGCTGAGTTATGGGTTGACATTTATGAGGATTCACAAACCGGAAATAGACAAAAAGATGAGCACTTTTGGCGACACATTATGGAGCGCTTTCTTAGTGTCATGGATCGTGGGGAATACCGTACAAAACACCAATGTTGTAGCAATTTTCGAGAGATGAACAAATCGGTTACCAAATTCAACGACATTTACAACAACTTGCTTACTCAACTGAAAAGCGGGGAAAGCGATGAACAAATTTTCGAGACGACGCTTAAAATATATTTTATTGATATTAAAAGGTCTTTAAAATTTATTGATCTTTGGAAACTTTTATCCGCATCTCTGAAATGGGTAAAAGAGAAGGTGGTGAGAAAAGAACAAAAGTTTCGGAGACGAGTTACCTACTTCATCGGATGTGCATTTTGGGGTTGATTTGAACAGCGTGGATGACCTCGCACTCGAAGAATTAGTTAGACCGATGGGGTGAGATAGGGAGAAAAAGAAAGGATCTTCATCAAATATAGTGGGGGTGCTGGAAGTGGCTTTGACATTCGAAAGTTCTTTCTAGTTTTGAAATTACTATTTAAATTTCGAGTGTCACTTGAATTTTGAAAAGAAAAGATGGAAGAGATAAAGAAAATGCGAGAGGCGAAACAAAGAACTCGTGAGGAGAAACAAAAAACGCGTAATTTAGAATTTTTAAAAAACACCAATTGATCATCTCACTGACAACAAGCTCGATATGGTTTTTAGGGCTAGATCGGATATTATGAAAAAAATATTATAATTAGGCGTATTTTGTAGTCGTTTTATTTTAATTGTCGTTTTATATATGTAGTAGTTTTATTTAAATTATCGTTTTATCATTGTAATCGTTTTAATAGAATTTATGAAATATTTTCCTTTTATTAATTTTATAAATTTTCATTTTTATTAAACTCTATTTAATTAAAAAAAAAGAAAAATTAATGAGCCATCAGTCTGACTGGACCGAATCTCGATCCTCAGTCTGACTGGACCGAATCTCGATCCTCAGTCTATCTGAACCGCTCTCCGAGCCCTCGATACGTCTGGACGGCCCTCCTCGGGGTCTTCAGCCTATCCGGACCGCTCGCTGGGCCTTTGGCCTGGCTAGATTTGCCCGGCCCGGGCCTGCAGTCTACCCGGTCCGCCCAGGGTGTCTTGGCCTACTGCACACATCAGGACCTGCCTCAACCCTTTCCCCAAACCAACAAACATGTGCACACATATATATATATATATATATATATATATATATATATATATATATATATATATATATATATATATATATATATAAACAATTAAACATGCAGATCTAACAGGTCACTAATCATGACAACCATCCTATAACCAGGATACCGATCTAACCGATCTCTAGCATAGCAACCATCCTAAACCCGGATGTAATCTAACATAGCAATAACATAACGGCCATCCTAAACAAGGATGTAAATCATAAAGGGCCGGCCTTGGTGCCGTAGACCCTGTTGATATAGTGAGGATAACTCACCTCCCAACTGTCGCACTGAAATGATAGGCTCGACTGTCAAATCACCAACACGAACTCAACCACCTATATTTACCATAAAACCCTTTTTCCATAAATTTCCAATTTACCAAAATGCCCCCAGGGGTCAACTGGTCAACCCTTGGTCAAAGTCAAAGTCAACTATCAAGGTCAACAGTCCATGTTGACCTCAACTCATCGAGTACCCTCAGCTACTCGCCGAGTTCCTGACATAACTCGCCAACTCGCCGAGTCACTTGAGTGACTCGTCGAGTTTCTAGTGTCAGTGGCCGTAAAACCCTTGGCCAACTCGTCGAGTTTTCCCCTTACAACTCGCCGCGTTCATACGTGTCCAAAGGTTGGGAAAACCCTAGCCGACTCGCCGAGTCATTCGACTGACTCGCCGAGTCCAAGGCAATCTTCATCGGCCTTGCCGAGTTGTTCATCCAACTCGTCGAGTACAGGACCATCTTCATGTGGCTCGTCGAGTTGACTATGCGACTCGCCGAGTCTCTTCAGACCTTCATCCATATATGTACTTTTTAATCCATGCAACGACTCCATATTGCAGATCCAAGCTTCTAAGGCATGTTTAGCACGTAAAGTTGCAAACTTTACGTGCATGCAAGGCCCTAAAGAGTCTAAATGACCAATCTAAGCTTCTAATGGAGCTTTACACCTTAGGAGAGTCTCATTCTTGCAATAGTTGGAAACTTTATGGATTTAAAGGCCCAAGAGAGTTTAGATCTGAAGTTACTGTTGGATTAGATGTCTAAGCCCATAACTATTATTGGTATGTACTTGATCCGAGAGTAGCATGGTCCATTTGGGTTGCATATCATCAGGACAATTTGTTAGGATGGACTTTGGAGAGAAGGTTATTTATGGTTCATTAATATATTATAAGTTATAATATATTAATATGAAATCATATGTTTTAATTAGTATCGATCAAGAATTAATTTGGAATTAATTTAGTGATCAAAAGAGACTAATTAAATCTATGGGGACTAATTATGATAATTAGTTATATTTATATGTGTTGGGCTTATGATCCATGTTGGACCAAGTTTATGTATGGATACATAAAGAGTTGGGCCACATGAACCATGGATCATAAAACCCATGGGTATGGATTATGGGTTATACCCATGACCCTTGGAATCCTACATATAAATAGGTTACTCCATAGCCAAAATCACCACTTCTTTTCTTAGAGAAATATGTAGGTGTTTTGGTGCATGGAATTCTCTCTCAAGAGCCACCTTTGTCCTAAGTGTGTTGTGATTCCATTTGAGGCATTTCATACTATTGGTGCTAAGCCCTTAAGGCCAAATACATCAAGACTTCAAGCCACATAAAAGGTATGTTTCCCTAACTAGTATATTATATGGTTTATGTCAAATGCATGCTAGTTATAGGTTTAATGCCTTGGAAACTATTTGCATGTATAATAGAGAAAACATAGATCCAAGGTATTTAGGGTTGTATGTGCACCATAGGATGTTGTAGTATACTAAAACCCAACAGTTACAACTTCAGATCTTAACTTATACACAAGAAAAGCTTCCAAACATACTAGAAAAGCCCTAAAATTTACCCAAAAGGGATCTAGAAATGAAATGAGGTCAAGATAGCGATTTGATACCTTCCAAAAGATGCCAACTAAGATAGATTTCAGATCCCACATGTTCCTTGCTTCTAGATACTTGCTGTCCAAGCTCTTTTCTTCAAAAATCCTCTTCCAAAGCTTAAGAATACACAAATGGGAGCACACTCACATGAATTAGGGTTTCTGGATTATCAAGAGGCTGTAAGGGGAGGCTGACGAGGCCAATCATCCTTTAAATAGGGTGCAAATACCCCGGAATATAGGGTTTCATCTGCCAGCTCCTACTCGTCGAGTCCCTTCTTGGACTCGGCGAGTAGGTCACTAAAACACGCGGACCAACCCGCTGCTACTCGACGAATGGGGCAGCCAACTCGTCAAGTAGACCTTGAGACGAATAAATTCTTACATGAACCAATACTTGAGAATCGGGGCGTTACAATTCTCCCCCACTTGAACTAGACTTCGTCCTCGAAGTCTGCCGCGACGAACAGCTCCGGATAGTGCTCCCGCATCTCTGCCTCTAGCTCCCACGTCCACTCAGACCCCCTACGATGCTCCCATTGTACCTTCACCAATGGTATCTCCTTGTTCCTCAGAACCTTCGTCTTCCTCTCCAGTATGGCCACAGGCCTCTCCACATAATTCAGGCGTTCATCAACCTGAATATCATCCAGTGACACCACTGCTCCTGATCCATAATGCACATTCGCAACTGCGAAATGTGGAAAATGTTGTGGATCCGACTAAGCTCCTCCGGTAGCTCTGGCGTGTAAGCCACCTTGCCAACCCTGGCAATGATCCTGAACGGCCCGATATGTAACGGGGACCCAATTTCCCCCTCTGAAGCGGATCAGACCCTTCCAGGGTGAGACCTTCAGGAGAACCATATCACCCACCTGAAATTCTAGCTTAGATCAGCGGCTGTCGGCGTAACTCTTCTGCCGACTCTGAGCGGCCTGCAGCCGCTGCCTAGTCTGCTGAATCTTCTCGGTAGTCTGCAAGACTACTTCCGTCTGTCCCATCACCCTGTGTCCGACCTCACCCCAACAAACCGGGGTGCGACATCTCCGCTCATACAACAGCTCGAAAGGCAGGGCGCCAATGCTGGAATGGTAGCTGTTGTTGTAGGCGAACTCTGCAAGCGGTAGGCGGGAATCCCATCTCCCACCGAAATCAATGACATACGCCCTCAACATATTCTCGAGGGTCTGAATGGTCCGCTCACTCTTACCGTCAGTCCGCGGATGGAATGCTGTGTTGATGTGTAACCGTGTGCCCAGCTCCCCGTGGAACTTCTGCCAGAAACGAGAGGTAAACCTAACATCCCGATCAGAGACAATGGAGACCGGAACCCCATGGTGAGCCACGATCTCACAGACGTACACGTCGGCCAACTTCTCGGCCGATGAACTCTCCTGTATGGCCAAGAAATGGGCACTCTTGGTCAACCGGTCTATGATGACCCATATCGCATCAAATCCCTTCGCCGTCCTCGACAACGTGGTAATGAAGTCCATCGTGATCTGTTCCCATTTCCATATGGGAATCTCCAGGGGCTGCAGCTTGCCATGCGGCCTCTGATGCTCGGCCTTGACCATCCTACAAGTCAAGCATCTTTCGACATACCAAGCGATTTCTCGCTTCATGCACGGCCACCAGTAGCTCAAACTCAAATCCCTGTACATCTTGGTGGCCCCTGGGTGAATGGAGAAATGAGACTTATGAGCCTCCTCCATGACTGTCTGTCTGACCCCACCAGACATCAGAACCCATACCCGACCACACAGGGTCAATAATCCTCGGCTATCTTGCACAAACCGGGTGTTCTCACTCTTGATCCTCTCTAACTTCCAGTTCTCCGGTCGCATCCCCTCAACCTGAGCATCTCTGATCAAACTCACAAGCGGAGAATCTACCGCTATCCTCATACATACCGTTTGGGTGGAAGGCCCAGTTGTCTTGCGGCTCAAAGCATTCGCAACCACATTCGCTTTACCAGGGTGGTAAATGATCTCGCAATCGTAGTCCTTGACTACATCCAGCCACCTGCGCTGCCTCATGTTCAGGTTCGGCTGATCCATGATATGTCTCAAGCTCTTGTGATCCGTGTAAATGGTACAACGGACCCCATAAAGGTAATGTCTCCATATCTTGAGGGCGAACACCACCGCTCCCAGCTCCAAATCATGCGTAGGGTATCACGTCTCATGCGGCTTCAGCTGTCGCGATGCTTAGGCTATCACTCGTCCTCTATGTATGAGGACCGCCCCTAAACCTGTGATGGATGCATCACAAAATACCACAAAGTCCTCAACTCCCTCTGGGACTGTCAAAACTGGAGCCTCACACAAACGCTGGCGGAGGGTCTCAAACGCCCTCTGCTGCTCAAGGCCCCATCGAAAATCCACCCCTTCCTTCTCAGATGAGTGAGGGGTACTGAAATCTTGGAGAAATCCTATATGAATCTCTGGTAGTACCCTGCCAATCCCCAAAAAATCCTGATATCTGAGGCAGATTTCGGAACCTCCCACTGCATGACTGCCTCGATTTTGGCCGGGTCGGCCAAAATCCCCTTCTGGTTAACGAGATGTCCGAGGAACTGGACCTCTCGCAACCAAAAATCACACTTCGGGAACTTGCATACAACCGTTCTCATCTCAGAACTCCCAACAACTCCCTAAGGTGCTCCTCGTGCAGCTCTCGAGTCTTGGAATACACCAAGATATCATCTATGAACACAATGGCTGAGCGATCAAGCATCGGTCTACAGACCCGATTCATCAGGTCCATGAATACCGCCGGCATGTTGGTGAGCCCAAAGGGCATCACCATGAACTCGTAATAAACATAACGAGTTTGAAATGCGGTCTTCTCCACGTCCTCCTCTCTGACCCGGACCTGATGATATCTTGACCTCAAATCAATCTTAGAGAACCAAGATGCACCCTGCAACTAATCGAAGAGGTCGTCTATCCTCGGGAGTGGATAACGGTTTTTCACCGTTAACTTGTTCAACTCCCGGTAATCAATACACATCCGGTGTGAACCATCCTTCTTCCTGATGAAGAGTATCGGTGCTCCCCATGGGGAACTGCTCGGACGAATGAACTGCTTTCCCAGCAGCTCCTGCAACTGTGATGATAACGCCTGCATCTCTGCTGGTGCTAACCGGTACAGCGCCTTGGCGATAAGAGCCGCACCTGGCACTAGGTCGATCCTGAACTCGACCTGCCTCTCCGTAGGTACTCCGGGTAACTCCTCCGGGAACACATCAATAAATTCCCTGACCACCGGAACATCTGAAACTGAAACCTGCTCTCTGGCCCGCATATCTACCACGTACGCTAGATAGCCCGCACATCCGTGCTGAAGGTATTGCCGAGCCCTAGGAGCTGAACAAAACCCTAATCCCAACCTGGTGCCCTCGCCATAAACAATCAGTTCTCCCCCACTTGGGGTTCGAACTACAACTCGCTGACCCTCGCAATCTATCATGGCACCAAAACGGCTAAGCCAATCCATCCCTACGATCACGCACACCTCCCCCATGGGAATTGGTATCAAATCTATCGGAAAGGACACTCCGAAGATCTCCAACTCGCACCTTCGATAGACCGAAGAAGCAGAAACCCCGTGTTCGTTGGTGATAGAGACTCGCAACGGACACTCTAGCTCGCCTACTGGAACTCTGAACTCCCTACTAAATGTCTGAGATACAAAAAACCGACTCGCCCCCGAGTCAAATAAAACCAATGCAGGTAAGGAGTTCACTAGAAACGTACCTAATCACAGGTACAACATATAAGCATACAACAGATATAGTAAATAAGACAAAGGATAGAAACATACCAGCAACCACATCTGGTGCTGCCCTGGCCTCCTCTGCTTTAAGATGAAAAGCACGCCCCTGGACCCTTGGGGGCACTGCTCGACCCTGACTCCCGTTAGTAATCCTCAATGTAGCCGGCGCTGGAGCCTGTGCCGGCCTGGCTGCGAGCTGTGGACAGTTGGTCTTCACGTGACCAACCTGATGACAGTGGTAGCAGATCCTCATATCCTGAAGCGGGGCCGTCTGACAACAATCCCTCGCATAATGCCCCTCTTGGCCGCATTTGCGGCATCCGCTTCCAGACCTACAAACCCCCATGTGCCCCTTTCCGCACTTGCCACAAGTGCGGCCCTGATGTCCCCCTGCCCTGGAATCAGCGGTCTTAGACCGCTTTGGTGCCGACTGCGTCTGTGCTGGGGCCCGACCCTGCTCTCTCAGCTGTAACTCAATCTCAAGCTCCCGTCGCCTAGCGGCCTCCTGTAACTCCAGAAGCGTATCACAACGCTGAGTCGCCACAAACTGTCGAATATCCGTCTTGAGCATGCTCAGATAACGAGTCATATGAGCTTGCTCAGAAGCAAATTCTGGGCAGAACATCGCCCTCTCAGTGAACATACGGGTGATCTCTGTCACCGTCTCCCGATCCTGTCTCAACTCCAAGAACTCCTGAGCTAACCATTCCCGCTCAACTCGAGGAATGTAGTGAGCGCAAAACATATCCCTGAACTACTCCCAAGTAAAAGCAGCTCTCTGCTCGTCTGAATACGACCCAGTCATCAACTTCCACCAGTCTTTTGCCCCGGACCTCAGCAAGTTCAGAGCACATCTGACCTTCTGGTCAGTAGGACATAAGCATGTGAAGAAACATCCCTCCACGTCCGACAGCCACCTCATGGCTTTGATGGGGTCCTAAGTCCCATCAAAAGTAGTGGGCTTCGTGTTGTCGAAGTCCCGATACTGAAAAGCCCGGCCGGCTCCCATCCCTGCCGCCGATACAACTGCTGTAGCCGCGGCGGCAGCCGCCTCAGTGAGGGCTGCATAGCGATCATCGAAATACTCCACCATAACGGTCTTAATAGACCCCGGATATCTCCGGCAACACGGCCCAGAACAAAGCACCAACCTCATCATCCAGGATCTCCCGGATCCTTTCATTCATCTCATATGGCCGATAGTCTCGGGCGCTGTCGGCGCCCCCCGTCTGCCCCCCCCTCTCTCTCTCTCTCTCTCTCTCTCTCTCTCTCTCCTGATCCTGAACCCGAACCGGATCCAGTTACAAAGCGCATGGTCATCACCATTCTGAAACATAACACAAGGTATCAGATAATCCATACGAAGAACTGGGAACCAACTCCCAACAAAACCCTAGGGGTTGTGACTTCCTTGCTACGAGTATGGGTCCTGTGCTTTCAATAGTACGGGCCCATACTACTTTCCACACCTACCCATATTTGTCTCAAGTATCATCACAACGCCCCAACAACAAACATAATCATAGCGAGTACTCAAGCCTCACTCCTAGAGGAAGGCTAAATATCTCGTAGTCGGCGGACTCATCCCAAACAACTTATCCATCCATGAAACTTCCACCAACCCTGCAGCACTCGTGTATGCTAACCATACATAACGCTGGACCCTATAGACTTTCGAATACTCGGTCCTACTCTAATCCCACAACCAGACAAGGAATAGGAAATAAAGCCAAACCAAACATTCTCAGGCTATAAGATCTTAATTATGTACAGTCGTGATGCATACACTAAGTAACTACAGTAATGATGTCAATTTCATATAAGGAAAACCCCAGGCTATCAGGCATCATATAATCAGGCAATTCTATCATGCAATTCCTGAAGATCCCTAGCCTAGTACTAGCATACTGTTCTAATCATATCTCATAACTCAAATAATCTGTAAGGTATTTTGAGGTCTATCCGCGAGCTCCGACTGATCATACACTTGCATCCTCCTTTTATTATTTTGAAAACATTTTATGAAAATCGTTTTATAACCTTATCCTCAGTTTGATACTGGAGACACGCGAGTGTTTCCTCCAATTCAATCAAACCAAGGCTCTGATACCAACTTGTAACATCCAAAATTTTCGAGCCAATTAAAAACTTTTTAAAACATTTCAACACACATGATTATTACAAACTTGTTTTCAAAATCGTATATTGTCAGAGTATCCCAGAATCAAATCATAAAATCATAAAATGTGAGGAGCGGTACGATCACGCCTTTGCCTTCCCGCGATCATCAGAAGTACCTGAAACAATCATCGATAAATGTAAGCTCGAAGGCTTAGTGATTTACCCCCAAAATACCAACGCTGTACAGATATAACCATATCATATAAATGTATAAGCAAACAACATGCATAATGAGCCATCAGTCTGACTGGACCGAATTCCGATCCTCAGTCTATCTGGACCGCTCTCCGAGCCCTCGGCACGTCTGGACCGTCCTCCTTGGGGCCTTCAGCCAATTCGGACCGCTCGCTGGGCCTTCGGCCTGACTAAATTTGCCCGGACCGGGCCTGCAGTCTACCCGGTCCGCCCAGGGTGTCTTGGCCTACTGCACACAGCAGGACCTGCCTCAACCCTTTCCCCAAACCAACAAACATGTGCACACACATATATATATATATATATATATATACATATATATATATATATATATATATATATATATATATATATATATATATATATATACATATATATATATATATATATATATATATATATATATATATATATATATATATATATATATAAACAATTAAACATGCAGATCTAACAGATCACTAATCATGGCAACCATCCTATAACCAGGATACCGATCTAACCGATCTCTAGCATAGAAACCATCCTAAACCCGGATGTAATCTAACATAACAATAACATAACGACCATCCTAAACCAGAATGTAAATCATAAAGGGTCGGCCTTGGTGCCGTAGACCCTGTTCATATAGTGAGGATAGCTCACTTCCCAACTGTCGCACTGAAATGATAGGCTCGACTCTCGAATCACCAACACGAACTCCACCACCTATATTTACCATAAAACCCTTTTTCCATAAATTTCCAATTTACCAAAATGCCCCCAAGGGTCAACTGGTCAACCCTTGGTCAAAGTCAAAGTCAACTATCAAGGTCGACGGTCCATGTTGACCTCAACTCGTCGAGTACCCTCAGTTACTCGCCGAGTTCCTGACATATCTCGCCAACTCGCCGAGTCACTTGAGTGACTCGTCGAGTTTCTAGTGTCAGTGGCCGTAAACCCCTTGGCCAACTCGTCGAGTTTGCCCCTTACAACTCGCCGCGTTCATACGTGTCCAAAGGTTGGGAAAACCCTAGCCGACTCGCCGAGTCATTCGACTGACTCGCCGAGTCCAAGGCAATCTTCATCGGACTCGCCGAGTTGGTCATCCAACTCATCGAGTACATGACCATCTTCATGTGGCTCGTCGAGTTGACTATGCGACTCGCCAAGTCTCTTCAGACCTTCATCCATACAGGTACTTTTTATGCCATGCAGCGGCTCCATATTGCAGATCCAAGCTTCTAAGCCATGTTTATCACGTAAAATTGCAAACTTTACGTGCATGCAAGGCCCTAGAGACTCTAAATGACCAATCTAAGCTTCTAATAGAGCTTTACACCTTAGGAGAGTCTCATTCTTGCAAGAGTTGGAAGCTTTATGGACTTAAAGGCCCAAGAGTGTTCAGATCTGAAGTTACAATTTCAGATCTTAGCTTATACACAAGAAAAGCTTCCAAACATACTAGAAAAGCCCTAAAATTTACCCAAAAGGAATCTAAAATGAAATGAGGTCAAGATAGCGATTTGATACCTTCCAGAAGATGCCAACTAAGATAGATTTCAGATCCCATACGTTCCTTGCTTCTGGATACTTGCTCTCCAAGCTCTTTTCTCCAAAAATCCTCTTCCAAAGCTTAAGAATACACAAATGGGAGCACACTCACACGAATTAGGTTTTCTAGATTATCAGGAGGCTGTAAGGGGAGGATGATGAGGCAAATGATCCTTTAAATAGGGTGCAATACCCCGGAATTTAGCGTTTCATCTGCCAGCTCCTACTCGTCGAGTCCCTTCTTGGATTCGGAGAGTAGGTCACTAAAACACGCGGACCAACCCGCTGCTGCTCGACGAGTGGGGTAGCCAACTCGTCGAGTAGACCTTGAGACCAAGAAATTCTTACATGAACCAATACCTGAGAATCAGGGTGTTACGGAAGTAGTGTAGTGAGTAGTGAGTGTGATATGGTACCCTATGGCCTTAAGGTGCCACCTAGGATTTGCCACAGTCCATGTATGTGCCACCTAGGATTTGCTACACTGCTTCATAAGATGTGGGTTGTCACGCTTGTCATGCTAATTTTTTTTAAATTAATTAATATTAAGAATTAAAATTTCAAAGATGTTATTTTTATAAAACCTAAAATTTCATTAAACTAGAAAATAAAATTATAACACACCAAAAAAAACATAGAATTTAAAATTAGAAAACCTAGAAATTTAAAACAAGAAACATAGAAACGTTGACTTCCCGTAAGATTGCTAGAAAATAAAATTATAACACACCAACCTATTATTATATTTTTTTGGCAATCTCTTCTGACTTTTAAGGCCATTTATTTTTCGCATCCCGTAAAATTGCTAGTGTTTTTTGTCAAGATTGCCATGCTATGATTTTTTTATTTCTCTTGTGCGACCACTAAGTATTGCTCCAATGTCGACTTCAAGTTTTCCATTTTGGTTTTTAGATGCTTGATGTCGCCCAAACCACTTGCTATCGTTTTTCCTTTTCGCTTCGCTTGGTCTCTTCCCATGGGACGAGTGGCTCTTGGCACCTCAAAAGGCTCCTCCTCATTGAGGTCAATCCTGACATGTGCATCAGACGATTGACTATGAGTTCGTTTTGAATGTTTTAGTTCTTTTAGAAGAACCACCCGCGAACGTTTCCGAAATTTCGATATCTTGCCACTTTTTTGACATCTTCACGATATTCCACACATGAAGAAACTTGAAGGCTGTCCCTTTATTACTGCGGAAAAGTGCTAGAGCATTTTGTGAAATTGATTCATTGTTTGCACCACTCCTATTGTTGTTTCACAGTTGAGAACACCACATTAAACTCAAGCACAACTTTGTTGACCTTTCTCCACTTCTAGTAGATTTGATCCTTTTTCCTGTAGTCTCCACGATTCATTTCCGCGAGAAAATGCCTATTAATTTTTCGGAAAAAAGTGTCAAGTCTTGTTTTTTTGCGACCTTCGGGTATTCAGAAACATCTACCCACACACGAGCCAAACTCATTTCTTCCTCCATAGTCCATGGATGTGCAGCTATCTATCCTGTTTTCTTGGTTTGTGATCGAATCGCTTCCAGCTTCGAATCTGTTTTCGATACAACTTCGGGTTATGATTGAGTTTGGATTTGGGTTTGGGTTTGGATTGGCGAGTCGGGATGATGGTCAAATGGGTTGAAGTCATTTTCCAATTGCGATTGGATTTGAGATGAGAAGTTCATTTGAGATTGGTTTTGGAATTGTGGTTGGTTTTAGACATGATATGGATAGTAAGCACCACCATAGTCGAAAATAGTAGGTGAATAGATAGGTCGATAACTTTGAATTTGGGTGAAAGTAAGCGACGAAGGTGAGATTGTAGGTGATTTTAGTGTTATCAACATATTTTGGTGTAATTATTATTGATAATGAGATAGGCTGAGTTGCATTTACTAACTGAGCTTGGAGGTGCAGGATGCACACTCGGTGTGATAATTGTGAACTCGGGAATACGGGGGGTTCAGGGCAGCGCCCCTGTGTATAGGGTTCCAAGCGGCTGCAGCCTATAACATCCCAAAACTTTCAGGCAAAATTTTACTTTTAAATCATTTCAAACATCCAATAATCATATCAAAATAACCGAAAGTGTATTAGGGTGGATAATACTAATAATATTAGAGTATAAATCCAAAAATCACATAGTACGGAAAACATGGGTGGATGCGGTGCGATCAAGCCAGGCCCTTCTGTAACATTCAAAAATAAGGTCCCAAAAATTTTCATTTTAATAATAAATCAATCGTATTTTCCAACGTCATCCAATCATTTAAATAAAAACCAATGTATCAATTGCCATAAAATCAGAGTAACACATCATAAGCGAAATCCCAATGGTGTGTGTGATGCAGTCATCCTCAGCTCTTCCCTTTACAACCAGAAGTACCTGAAACAAAAACTAAAATCTGGAAACACGTAGCTTAGTGAGTTCCCCCAAAGTACCACATAGAAAACATACAATAAACATATAATGGGCCCCGCCCTGTCATCGGGCCCCGTCCGGCATCGGACCCTGCCCAACATACAATAACATATATCAAATGAACACATACACATGCAATAATCACAGAGATAGATAGCATACAAATATTCATCATTCCCCGCCCGATATCGGGCCTTAGCCCGGAAAACATATAAACACAAACCTATGCAAGAGTCACAAAGACAACTAGCATTCTAACAATATATCATAACATGGGCAGGCATTGGTGCCTTCGACCCACTAAACCTGGTAAGGAAAGTCACCTCGATAAGCTAACCAAAGCGAATGATCCCTCACTGCTGGACCTACAGCTCTCCGAGCTAACAAATTCCAAATAAAAGCTAATCAACAAAGGGATCTACCTCATTACCCAAACATCCCTAATTGGGGTAAAAGACTATTTTACCCCTAACATAACTTGGTCCTTAAATCACAATCCATGGCCCAAAAGTTAAATAATCTTATGAAGCCCAATATATGGCCCAATTTCCAATTGGGCCCAATCCTTTCGCATTGGCCTTAGCCTAAGGCCCAATAATGTTTCTCTAGCCTATTCGTCCAGTTCCAGATGGTCCACCACGACCCAAGTCACTAATCCATGAAAGTGACCCAAACCGAGGTCTAAGCAACGCAAAGCACAAGTCAGTGAGTACGCGGGGCGTACTCATCTGTAAGCTAAGCGTACAGGCTGCATGGCTTGTACGCTGTGTATACTCTCCTACTAAGCCAAAATCCCAAAAAGCACTTAAAGCCTTAAGATCTGAGGCTCCAAACACAAATCTGAGTCCAATGAAGGGTCTTAACCCATAAAGTCAACCACTTGGTGGCTTGCATGCCCCCAAATGAACCCAAACTTTGAATATGACAACCTACTTCCATAAAAATGACCAATACTCATGCATGAATGCTTCAAGACCTCCAAGATGGCAAATTTATGACTTAGGGACTCAAATAACAAAAAGGGTGGCAACCCTAAGCTTAAGAAACGACTTTGATCTATAAAGCTTTATGCATGGGACCAAAAAGGTCCAAAAACTCAAACAAAAGAGATGTAACGATTCATAAGGCAAGTTCTGAATTTTATACCTCAAATGAGTGCTAAATGATGATGATATTTCGGATCTTCAAGCTTAAGATTCACTATCTCTCCTTCACCAACTTCCTCTTCTTCTTTCCAAGGCTCCAAGCTACCAAAAATGATCTTCACAAGGTCAAGAGCACACAAGGATGATAAGGATTAGAATTTAGGGCTTATGAGCTAAGGAGGCTGGGGCTTGGGACATAATGACACATTTATATGGCTTGAACCCTAAAAATTAGGGTTTTGAGTCAGCACACGTACGCTGCACGTACCACTTAGTACGCTGCGCGTATGTGCATGGCTCCGCGTTTTCCTTGATCCTTCTACGCCTCGAGTACGCCAGGCATACGCCCATCGTAAGAATTTAGCTAGCCCAAACATAAAGAGGCCCAACCTCTAAGGCCAAACAACTTCATGGCCTGAAACAAATAAATGCAAGATTAAATAAATTATTAATACCTTGGAATCATGGATGTTACCATTCTCCTCCACTTGAATCAGACTTCGTCCTCGAAGTCCGCTGCCTTGAACAAATCTTGATAATGCTCCCTCATTTCCTCCACGGGCTCCCAAGTCCACTCCGACCCCTTCTAGTGTAGCCACTGCACCTTCACTAGCTCTACAAAATTGTTCCTCAAGGTTTTTGTCTTCTGATCTAATATTTCCACTGGTCTCTCAACATAATTCAGGCGGTCATCCACCTGAATATCCTCTAAGGGTTCCATTGCGGAGTCATCCACTAAACAATTTTGCAACTGGGAGACATGAAATGTGCTATGAATCTGACTGATCTCGGTTGGAATATCTAAACGATACGTAACCCGGCCACCTGAGCCAAAACCCTAAAGGGATTGATATACCTAGGGCCCAGCTTGCCCCGGTACCTGAACCGGATGACACCTTTCCAATGTGACACCCTCAGGAGAACCATATTCTCACCTGGAACTCAAAGTCTGACCAACGCTTGTCGACATAGCTCTTCTGCCGACTCTGAGCTGTCTGGAGCCTGCTCCGAACCTGCTGAATCGGCTCAGTAGTCTTGAGTGCCACCTCGGTAGTCCCCATGACTCGTAGAGCAACCTCGCCCCAATAAATCGGGGTCCTACATTTCCTCCCGTAGAGCATCACGAAAGGAGGTCGATCAATGCTAGCATGATAACTGTTGTTATACGAAATTCTGCTAAAATCCAATAAGCATGCACCCAACATATCCTCAAGAGTCTGAATCGTCCGCCCAATCTGCGCGTCGGTTTGCGGATGAAAAGTCGTACTGAAATGGAGACGAGTACCCATATCGTCATGAAACCGCTTCCAAAATATGGAAGTAAAGCGAACATCCCAATCTGAAACCACTGATACTGGCACCCCATGACGTGCCACCACCGCCCAAACATAGATCTCGGCTAACTTCTCTGCAGAAATACTCTCCTGGATCGGAATGAAGTGCACACTCTTGGTCAATCGATCCACGATGACCTAAATAGAATCCACTCTGCACGTATTCCTGGGAAGCTTCGTGATAAAATCCATCATGATGTCTTCCCATTTCCATAAGAGAATCTCCAACGGCTTCATCTTGCCGTGAGGTCTTTGATGCTCGGCCTTGACTTTCCTGCAATTCAAGCACCGCTCCACAAACCATGCTATATCTCGCTTCATGCAGGGCCACCAATAATCAGGGCCAAGATCCCTATACATCTTCGTCGCCCCAGGATGAATGGAGAATCAAGACTTGTGAGCTCCTCCATCAGAGCTTGGCGCACCCCACCCCAATACGGAACCCAGACCCTACGATGCAAAGTCAACAATCCGCGGCTATCATAATTGAAGGAAGCCACCTGATCCACAATCCGCTCACACTTTCGGCACTCTTCCTTTATAGCCTCAACATGTGCCTCCCGAATCCGTTCCAGCAACAGAGTAATCACTATCATCCTCAAGCATATACCACAAATAGGAGCCGCGACCGCCTTACGGATGAGAGCATCGGTCACCACATTGGCCTTCCCCGGATGATAAAGGATCTCACAATCATAATCCTTCACCACATCCAACCAACGACGCTGTCTCATATTCAGGTTCAGCTGATCCATCAAATACCTCAGGCTCTTGTGGTCTGTGTAAATAGTACAAAGAACCCCACAGAGGTAATGCCACCAAATCTTGAGGGAGAAAACCACAGCCCCCAGCTCCAAATCATGTGACGGGTAATTTGCTTCATGAATCTTCAGCTACCTCGAAGCGTAAGCAATCATGCGACCCCGCTGCATCAATACCGCCCCCAATCCCGAGATCGAGGCGTCGCAATAAACCTCAAAGTTTGATATCAACACCCTCCGACAGGGTTAAAATCGGCGCCTCACACAACCGCTGTCTAAGAGTCTCAAAAGCTGTCTGCTGCTCAGCCCCCCAGCAAAATGTCACTAACTTCTTGGTCAGTCAGGTTAATGGAACTCTAATCTTGGAGAAATCCTGGATGAATCTCCAATAATAACCCGCCAGACCAAGAAAACTCCGAATCTCAGATGGAGACCTCGGAACCTCCCACTGCATCATGGCCTCAGCCTTGTACGGATCGACCAGAATACCCTTCTGGTTGACAAGGTGCCCCAGAAACTGCACCTCACGCAACCAGAACTCACACTTGGAGAACTTCACGAAAAGTCTCTCCCTCCTCAACGTCTCCAACACCTCCCTCAGATGCTCCTCATGTTGCTCCTGCGTCTTGGAATAAACCAAGATATAATCAATAAAGACTATCATAGAACGATCTAGCATCGGTATGCACACGCGGTTCATGAGGTCCATGAACGTGGCATGAGCATTAGTGAGCCCAAATGGCATCACCACAAACTGATAATGACCATATCGAGTCCGGAAAGCCGTCTTCTGCACATCCTCGTCCCGAGCCGGCATCTGATGGTACCCCGATCGCAAATCAATCTTGGAGAACCAAGATGCACCCTGAAGCTGGTCGAAAAGATCATCAATCCTTGGGAGGGGATAACAGTTCTTCACCGTTACCTTATTCAACTCTTGGTAGTCGATACACATCCGATGAGACCCGCCCTTTTTCTTTACAAACAGAATCGGGGCTCCCCATTGCGAACTGCTCGGCCTGATAAATCCCTTGTCTAACAGCTCCTGCAGCTGTGTAGACAATTCCTGCATCTCAGGAGAAGCAAACCGATACGGTGCTTTGGCTATTGGAGCCGCACCTGGAACCAAATCAATCCTGAACTCTACCTGTCTCTCTGGAGGTAACCCAAGCAAATCTTCTGGGAACACATCTGGATACTCCCGCACAATTGGCACATCGTCCACGGTCGCCTTACCCTTATCCCAGGTATCCATGACATAGGCGACAAAACCCGCACTGTTGGGTTTTGATACGAAATAAAAGTTTGTTTTTCATAAAAACGACAACAAAATACTTTAAAAAATAACAAGTTTATTTTTAGTTCATAACAAAACCGAACCATCATGGATCCATTTATAGAGGTTAGAATGAAATAAAACCAACCATAGGATGTTTTAGAGATAACCTTTAAAGCCTTTGAACCCACTTGGTTGTGGGGTGTTGATGAAGATAACAAAAGATCAAAATGTATGATCTTCTCTACAAGTACCCACCATCAAGAGTAAGGCACCATGAAATGCTAGTTTCCTTCTTGTTTGACTTTGATCTTCAAGCCTTAATTGCTTAAACAATTAAGCACTAAAGGGATACACAAAGTGAACACCAAAATCCAAGCACCATCTCCAAAAGTTGGAGAGAGAGGTCTCTCTTGGTGCTCACAGTTTTGGGAGAGAAAAAGGGAGAAGAAGATGAACAAAAGAACTAGCCAAAATGAACCCCCAAGACTCTTCTTATATACACCATGTAAAGAAACACCTTTTGATTATAATACTGTAAAGTATTATAAAGCAAAAAGTCAAAGGGGAGAAGGCATGGATTATAATATTCTAAAGTATTATAAAGCATAAAGTAACAAGGGACAAGTGTGGGAATGAAGACAAAAATTGTCTCCAACACTTTTAACAATGTAGAGTAAGTTCTTAACTTATCTATGGTTAACCAAAAGGTCCAAAACTTTGTACATGGCTTATTATATGATACCATATCATATAATAACTACTTTGTTCTTTCTTTCATTATTATTTTCATAAAAAAATAATTATTCTATAATTAAATACAAGAGTTGAATTATTTATTAATATCAAATACTTAACAAATATTCAATAAGTGCCAACTTGATAAAGGTGTGACCTATAGGATCATATATTATTAGCAATATCACTCAATAATGATTCTTGGGCATATATATTCAACAATCTCCCACTTGCACAAGATTCATTAAAGACTAATATAGACAGTAGCTAACGTCTAGCAACGACTACTGCCCCTAACAACATATGGGCGGTGCCATCTCATCAGCAACCAATTCCAGGAGCTCTAAGCTGCAATTGTTACTAAAGGTGTGATATCTATTATTCCTTTGTCTCAGACATCATGTTGAACATGAGATGTGGATCACGATAAATCTCAGTTAGTGTTCAACTTTAACTAAGGCCTTAGATGTCATGTTCTCAACAAATAAGTGGGACAAATCCCATATTGACTACATACGCCTATCAATGCAGTTCATGTCATACCCAACGATGGCCTTTATGACTGCCTTTTACGAAACAACGTTGAACCATGTCTAAGCACAACAATCCCTACACTTCAAGTCCTAAATATGCATCTCAGGTCTAAGAATACAAAGATCATCTAGACTACATACGCCTATCAATGCAGTTCATGTCATACCCAACGATGGCCTTTATGACTGCCTCTTTACGAAACAATGTTGAACCATGTCTAAGCACAACAATCCCTACACCTCAAGTCCCAAATATGTATCTCAGGTCTAAGATTAAAAAGATAAAACCTTGATCAAAACATAACTCTTGACTACGATCCATAAAGTGGTTTTGATGCGGGTCAAGTCCAATACTTATTCTCCCAATCAAGTATCTATGAAGTTGGTAGCAACTCTTTGCCATTCTCATCTCCATGAGAATCCACCAATCCACTCATATTAGTCTTACCTCATAGATGCTCCCACAACTATGAACGACTATGGACATTTAGAATAACCTAGTTATTCAAGGATTTAAACATGCTAATATAGAACACAACAATTATTTAATGAAAGACTCATATCCAAATACTAAATTTCAATCAAATACATCTACTTGTATCAATAATGCTCTATAGCACCAGCTTGACTTTCATGCTTTAGCTAATGAAGCAGCTTTGTTAAGTAGATTTGACAAACTTGATTAGTGTAAACTTTGCGAATACAATCTTTTTCAGTTTTATATATAACTCATATATAAAGAAAAACTATTGAGAATGAATTAGATGCTTGAATATGACTCAGATACCAATACTTGCGTAATGGGATTACTCATAGTCATAATGAACTATACATTAAGCATCTTTGTATGTGGTTCTCCAAACCACAAGGTACTCTAACTCTGATGTGTAACTGTAATTAAAATTTACATGGAACCACTATCCATGTAACTATCCATTTATTCATAATGAGGACACGCCGGATTGTGACTAAGAGTCATCTCATTCTATTTGAAAATTTAGCACATGTGTAACAACTTTAAACATAGTTTTCTTGAAAATACTCCATGGACTAGGAATATTTCTCTAGTTCTCGCAAGTACTGTGGAATATTCCCATAAGTCACATAATGACTTGTTCTCGGATTATACTGGTATCATTTGTAACACCCGTAAAATCAAGCCAATTTAAAACTTTTAAAAACATTTCAACCCATTAAAAATCATTACATCTTTGTTTTCAAAATGTATAATATCTGAGTTTTCCCAGAAACATAAACAAAACATGAGGAGCTGTACGATCATGCCTTCACCTTGCCGCGATCCCCTGATGTATCTGAAACAATAAACTGAAACTGTAAGCCCGAAAGCTTAGTGAGTTTCCCCCAAAATACCCATACCCACAACAATACACATATAATCATAAAGAATATACTATGGGTCCAGTCAACCATCGGGTTGGAATACCCCAGGCCCTCAACCATCCGGTTGGAATGCCAACATACTATGGGTCCAATCATCCTCGGGATGGAATACCCCAGGCCCACAACCAACAGGTTGGAATGTCCACACACTACGAGTCCAATCATCCTCGGGATGGAATACTTACGGCCCACAACCTACAGGTTGGAATGCCCAGGTCTATTGGCCTCCGCACAAAGCAGATAAGCCTCAACTGCTAAACAAACATGTGCACATATAACAGATAATCACATAACAGTCTATAGACAATACTTGATCTAACGGATCATACCACATAGCACATAACACGATCCTATCTACCAGGATGCCGATCTAACAAATCATACCACATATCATATAATATTATCCTACCCTCTAGGATACCGATCGAACAGATCATGCCACATACCATATAATATTATCCTACCCTCTAGGATACCGATCTAACATATCATACTAGCATAACATAACCAGATAACAATCCAAAGGGCCGACCTTGGTGCCTTAGACCCTTGAGTATAGTGAGGAAAACTCACCTCACAAATAGCTCGGAAGGTAGTGTCAAACTCCTCCAGATGTAGCTCCAACTCCAACACCTATATTCATCAATGTCCTTTGCTATCAATATTCAATTTACCAAAATACCCTCATAAGTCAACTGGTCAACCCTTGGTCAAAGTCAAAGTCAACTGTCACAGCCAACAGTCCATGTTGACCTCAACTCGTCGAGTACCCTTAGCTACTAGCCGAGTTCCTTGCATAACCTGTCAACTCGCCGAGTCACTGGTCTGACACGCCGAGCCTAAGGCAATCTTCATCGGACTCGCCGATTCGTCCATACACTCGCTAAGTCTCTTCAGTCCTTCATCCATACAGATGCTTTTGAAGCCATGCTAAGGCTCCATACTGCAGATCCAAGCTCCTAGGGCATGTTTACCACGTAAAGTTGAAAACTTTACGTGCATGCAAGGTGCTAATGACTTAAATCAAGTTAAAAAAGAGGTTCTAGTCAAAAGAGCTTCACTAACATGCTAAGGACTGAAACTTTATGATGATAAGAGCCAAGATGAGCCTAGATCTGAAGTTGCAACTTCAGATATTGGTTCATCACTCGAAATGCAACACCAAATGCCCAAATTGGTCCCAAAACTCAAATATAAAAGGGATCTAACTAGAAGAAGCTCAAGGTGATGACTCGATACCTTCAAATGATGATAAACTGAGGTAGAATTCAGATCCCCAACTGTTCCTTGCTCAAAGCTTCTTGATCTTCAAGCCTTTCCTCACCAAGATCCACCTTTTAAGCTTAAACACATAAGTATGGAAAGAAAATGGAGATTTAGGGTTTCTGGACTCATAGGGGCTGTAAGGGAAGGCTAAGGGGGCAAAGGATCCTTTAAATAGGGTGCAAAAACCTAGAAATTAGAGTTTCACCTTCCAAATCCAACTCGTCGAGTCACTCTTTCGACTCGTCGAGTTGGTCACTTAAACACGTGGCCCCAAACCCGCTGCTACTTGACGAGTCAGTGCATCCAACTCGTCGAGTAGACCTTGAAACTTGAAAATTAAATCCATAATATTAATACCTGAGAATCGGGGCGTTACAATTCTCCCCCACTTGAACTAGACTTCATCCTTGAAGTCCGCTGCGGTGAACAACACCGGATAGTGCTCCCGCATCTTAGCCTCCGGCTCCCAAGTCCACTCAGAACCCCTCCGATGCTCCCACTGTACCTTCACCGAAGGTATCTCTTTGTTCTGTAGAATCTTCACCTTCCTTTCTAGTATGGCCACGAGCCTCTCCACATAGTTCAGGCGCTCATCGACCTGAATGTCATCCAAGGATACCACCGCCTCCTGGTACATAACACACTTTCACAATTGTGAAACGTGGAAAGTGCTGTGAATCCGACTAAGCTCCTCCGGAAGCTCTAGCCTGTATGCCACCTTGCCAATCCTGGCAACAATCCTGAACGACCCAATATATCGGGGACCTACTTTTCTCCTCTTCCAGAAGCGGATCACACCCTTCCATGGCGAGACCTTCAGGAGTACCATATCACCGACCTGAAACTCTAACTCGGATCGGCGTCGGTCGGCCTAAATCTTCTGCCGACTCTGAGCGGTCTGCAGCCGCTGCCTAATCTGCTGAATATTCTCGGTAGTCTGCAAGACTACCTCCGTCCGACCCATCACCCTATGTCCCTACCTCACCCCAACAAACTGGGCTGCGACATCTCCGCCCTTACAACAGCTCGAAAGGCAGAGCGCCAATGCTGGAATGATAGCTATTGTTGTAGGCGAACTCTGCAAGGGGTAGGTGGGAATCCCAGCTCCCACCGAAGTCAATAACACACACCCTCAACATGTCCTCAAGGGTCTGAATGGTCTGCTCACTCTGACCGTCGGTCTGCGGGTGAAATGCTGTGCTAAAATGCAACTGCGTGCCCAGTTCCTCGTGGAACTTCTGCCAAAAGTGGGAGGTAAATCTAACATCTCGATCGGAGACAATGGAGACTGGGACTCCGTGGCGAGCAACAATATCGCGGACATACACGTCGGCCAACTTCTCGGTTGATGAACCCTCCCGTATGGCCAATAAATGGGCACTCTTGGTCAATCGATCCACGATGACCCATATAGCATCAAACCCCTTCGTCGTTCTCGGAAACTTGTTAACAAAATCCATTGTGATTTGTTCCTATTTCCACATGGGAATCTCCAAGGGCTGCAGCTTGCCATGCGGCCTCTGATGCTCAGATTTTACCATCCTACAGGTCAAGCATCTCTTGACGTACCAAGCGATTTCTCGCTTCATACATGGCCACTAGCAACTAAAACTCATGTCTTTATACATCTTGGTGGCCCCCAGGTGAGTAGAAAAATGAGACTTGTGAGCCTCCTCCATGACTGTCTGTCTGACCCCACCATAGGTCGGAACCCAAACCCGACCGCATCGAGTCAATAATCCCCGACTATCCTCCTCAAACCGGGTGTTCTCACCCCTAATCCTTTCCAGTTTCTAGTTCTCTGGTCGCATGCCCTCCACCTGAGCATCCCTGATCAAACTCACAAGCAGAGAATCCACCACTATCCTCATACATACCACTGGGGTGGAAGACCCAGCTGACTTGTGGCTCAAAGCGTCCGCAACCACATTCGCTTTACTGGGGTGGTAAAGGATGTCGCAATCGTAGTCCTTGACTACATCCAGCCACCTGCGCTGCCTCATGTTCAGGTTCGGCTAATCCATGATATGCCTCAAACTCTTGTGATCTGTGTATATAGTACAATGGATCCCATATAGGTAATGCCTCCATATCTTGAGAGCGAACACCACCGCTCCCAACTCTAAATCGTGAGTAGGATATCTCGTCTCATGTGACTTTAGTTGCCGTGATGTGTAGGCTATCACCCGTCCTCTCTGCATGAGGACCGCCCCTAATCCTGTGATGGATGCATCACAGAACACCACAAAATCCTCCACTCCCTCCGGGAGTGTCAAGACTGGAGCCTCAAACAAACGCTGACGAGGGGTCTCAAATGCCCTCTGCTGCTCAGGACCCCACCGAAAATCCACCCCTTTCCTCGTTAGACGAGTGAGGGGTACTGCTATCTTAGAGAAATCTCGAATAAATCTCCGGTAGTACCCTGCTAATCCCAGAAAACTCCTGATGTCCGAAGGAGATTTCGGCACCTCCCACTGCATAACTGCCTCGATTTTGGCTAGGTCGACCAAAATCCCCTCCTGGTTGACGAGATGTCCGAGGAACTGGACCCCTCATAAGCAAAACTCGCACTTCGAGAACTTGGCATACAACCGTTCTCGTCTCAGGACTCCCAACAACTCCCTGAGGTGCTCCTCATGTTGCTCACGGGTTTTGGAATATACCAAGATATCATCAATAAATACGATGACCGAGTGATTAAGCATCAGTCTGCAGACCCGATTCATCAGATCCATAAATATTGTCGGCCCGTTGGTGATCCCAAACAGCATCACCACGAACTCGTAATGACCATAACGAGTCCGAAACGCCGTCTTCTCCACGTCCTCCTCTCTAACCCAGACCTGATGATACCCCGACCTCAAGTCTATCTTGGAGAACTAAGATGCACCCTGTAACTGATCAAAGAGATCATCTATCCTAGGGAGTGGTTAACGGTTCTTCACCGTTAATTTGTTCAACTCCCTATAATCAATGCACATCCGGTGCAAACCGTCCTTCTTCCTGACGAAGAGAATCGGTGCTCCCCATGGAGAACTGCTAGGTCGAATGAACTGCTTGCCCAGCAGTTCCTGCAGGTGTGATGAAAGCTCCTGCATCTCGGGTGGCGCCAACCGGTACGACGCCTTGGTGGTAGGAGCTGCACCTGGCACCAGGTCGATTCGGAACTCGACCTACCTCTCCGGAGGTATCCCTGGAAACTCCTCCGGGAATACATCAGTAAACTCTTTAACCACCGAAACCTCTAAAACTGGAGTCTGGTCCCTGACCCGTGTATCTACCACATACGCTAAATAACCCGTATACCCGTGCTGAATATACTGTCGAGCCTTGGCAGCTGAACAAAACCCTGATCCCACTCTGGTGCCCTCGCCATATACAACCAGTTCTCCCCCGCATGGGGTTCGAGCAACTACCCGCTGACCCTCGCAATCAATCATGGCATCGAATCGACTGAGCCAGTCCATCCCCACAATCACACACATATCCCTCATGGGAATCAGAATCAAGTCTATCGGAAAAGAACCCCGAAGATCTCCATCTCACATCCTCGGTAGACTGAAGAAGCAGAAACCCCGTGTTCGTTGGCGATAGAGACTCGCAACGGACACTCTAGCTCGCCAATTGGCATACTGAACCTGCTACTAAATGTCTGTGATACAAAAGACCGACTCGCCCCCGAGTCAAATAAAACCAATGCAGGCAAGGAGTTCACTACAAACGTACCTAATCATAGGTACAACAGATAAGCATAATTCAATTAAACAAATGAGATAAAGAATAGAAACATACCAGCAACCACATCCGGTGCTACCTTGGCCTCCTCGGCTGTAAGCTGAAAAGCACGCCCCTGAGCCTTCGGAGGCTCCGCCCTAACTGGCCTCCCATCCGTAATCCTCAATGTAGCCGGTGCTGGAGCCTGTTCCGGCTTGGCGGCTAATAAAGGACACTAGGCCTTCATATGGCCCACCTGCTCACAATGATAACAAAGTCTGACCCCAGAAGTCGGAGTCTGCTGCCTGAAATCCCTTGCCAGATGGCCCTGCTTTCAACAACGGTGGCACCCACTCCCTGCTCAGCACGTCCCTGAATGAGCCTTCCCGCACTTTCCACAAGTGCAGCCTGGCTGTCCCCAGTCCTGGTATCAGCGGTCTTTGACCGCTTCGACGCCGGCTGTGACTATGCCGGTGCCTGTCGCTGCTCTCTCAACTGCAGCTCAATCTCCAACTAACGCCACCTCGCGGCCTCCTGTAGATCCAACAGAGTATCGCATCGCTGTGTGACAACAAACTGACGAATGCCAGTCTTGAGCTTGCTCAGATAACGTGTCATCTGAGCCTGCTCCGAGGCAAACTACGGGCAAAACATCTCCCTCTCAATAAACATACATGTGATCTCCGTCATCGACTCAGTACCCTGTCTCAGCTCTAGGAACTCCAACGATAACCGCTCGCGCTCGACCCGAGGAATGTAGCGAGTGCGTAACATATCCATGAACTGCTCCCAAGTAACAACAGCTCTCTGGTCATCCGAATATGACCCAGTACCCAATCTCCACCAGTCCTTCGCCCCGGTCCTCAACAAGTTCAGGGCACACCTGACCTTCTGGTCAGCAGGACACGAGCACGTGAAGAAACATCCCTCCACGTCAGACAGCCACCTCATGGCTACGATAGGATCCTGAACACCATCAAAAGTCGGGGGCTTCGTGATATTGCCATATTTATACATATTTTTAGGCAATATTTATTTACGTTTTTATTAATAGTTTGGTTATTTGCATAGAATAATGGTACTTATAAGGATAAACTGTTATCTTCAGCCAAAATAGAAGCATTCTCGAAGATAGGGACTGAAACTGACAATATTTGGAACATTGGAGACTTGGAGTACAAAAGTTGAAGAAATTCACGGATTTATCTGAGGTCACGACGTGAACTAGCAGGCCGCGACATGGCATGGGTATTCCAGAAGATAAGTACGCGCAAAGCAAGAATCCTTACACGATACGGATAACTCTCAAATCACGTCGTGGAGCTTCCTGCCACGACGTGAACTCGGGAAATCAGAAAACTATAAATTCCCTTGCCCATTACGACTTGGAGAACTTTTGGCAGATTGGAAGGTTACCTGAAGACGATTTTGAGTAGAAGAAGAGTTCTGGAAAAGGATTTCAACACCAAAAGGAGTAAAGGTTCACAATTAATCAATTAGTTTGGTAGTTATGAACATGTTTGATAATTTGATTTGTTTTTGCTTACTTGTTGTCATGAGTAGCTGAATCTAGCAGCTCTTGTCTAGCTAGATGAAGCTTCTGAATTATGTTTTAGCTCAATGACTATTGAATTTGATTAGTTGGTAAATTGCTTGTGTTTGATTATCATTACCTAGCATGTTATTTTAGTTTCTTAGTTGCTTAAATTCATGTTCTGTGTAGTTAGTGAACATTAAATTACATGAACTTGAAACCTAGTGATTTAGTGAACATTGAATTGCTAGAGTTAGGATCGACCAAAATCTTAGATAAGTGATAAAAGTAACTAATTTAGCTGTGCTAGAGGACATAATTTATGATTATAATTGTGTTTGCTTAGATAAATCTTACATAGCTCACTTATAATCAATAACTAATTCTGTGTTTTGCTTATGTGTGACCATACAAGGTAGTTCATGAATTGGTAAAAATATTAGTAAATTTGGACATGAATTGCTAATTACATAATAATTGGTGACCAACTTTGATAATCCATAATTATTAGCTAAACATAAATAAAGAAGTGGATTCAAACTAGACAGGAGTGTTTTTAATTAATTGAATGAATTTTGTGAATTAAGTTCGTCTGATCTTGCAAAATCAGATAACACCCTTTTAAACTGTTAATAACTAGGTTAATTTAGTAGTAAGTAGATTAATTAGTTAACACCGTTCCCTATGATCGACACCCAACTTACCCAACTATTCTATAATTCGACTAGGTACACTGCCCATGTGCATTTTAGTTAGTTAAGTTAGTTAGGTTATAAATATAAAATTAGTGGGTACTTTTGTGCACATCAAGTTTTTGGCGCCGTTGCCGGGGAACGACTTAGTAATTGCTAATTTATTTGCTTTAAATTAATCGATCCTTTTTGTGGGGTAAAACCTGCAAAGAGTTATTTTTTTTAGTTTAGTTTAGTTTCAGTTTTTTTTCCTGTATTACAAAACTCACGACGTGAGCCTTACAGACTCACGACGTGAATTCTGTGATTCTATTTTTCTTTGTTTTTAGTTTGCTTTTCTATTTTAGTTCAATTTTACGTTTTTATTTTGTTTATTTTTTAGGAGTACATGACCAGAGGGTCCAATACACCTTTGGTGCCACCACTTGAAGATCTAGAGTCAGCCCTTCACAAAAAGAAAGATAAGAACGTAAGGGAAGATAAAACACCAAAGAAGACACCCTTACAAGAACTCAAGTAAGTGTTCTCAAAGAAGCCGGGGAAGAAAACGGGAGAGTCAAGTTCATCTTCAAAGGACAAGAGCAAGGTTGAGAGCATCGATCAAATACCAATCCCAAACGAATCCGAATACGAATCTGAAATCGAGTTTGGACTTTACACGAGTGAACCCGAGAACGAGCCAAGAAACGAGATGGCAAACATTGAAGAAATGTCCATGGGAGCTTATAAGAAGCGAATTCGAGAAGATGTTGGTCCAGGTTTTGGTGCAACCAGTGATACCTGCCACTGCCACATTTGAGTTGAAGGGACATATCCTCACTGCGCTAAAGGATATCCCATTTTATGGGAAGGATCATGAGGATGCATTTAAGCATCTAGATGAGGTCAACGACATTGCTGACTATTTCAATGTCCCGAATGTTAACCGAGACACCATCTTACTGAGGATGCTACCAGTCACTTTCAAAGGAGCTGCAAAAGACTGGCTGAAAGCACTTCCTCCTGGTACAATCACTACTTGGGCTCAAATGCATGAGCAATTTCTAGATCAGTTTTGCCCACCTTCCAAGATAGCTAAACTCAAGAAGGCAATAGCCAACTTTGAGCAACAACCGGGGGAGTCGTTATACGAAGCTTGGGAGCGCTACAAGGGGTTGTTAAGGAATTGTCCTCAACATGACCTAAACATCCAACAAGAGATGTCTATTTTTTATGATGGAGTCAATGTTATGACAAGACAACTCCTTGATTCTCAAGGGCCATTGACAAAGAAGAATCCAGGGGAGGTCAAGGGGTTAATTGAATAATTCACAAGACATTCTCGAGAGTACCACAACCCAAGACAAGATGGAGTAAAAGGCAGTGGGGGTGTACAATCTGAAGAGATAGCTGCTATGATGGCAATGCTGAACACTATGGACTGGAGATTGACCCAAATGGACCAATCAATTCATGCAATAAGAGTTGGATGTGAAAGGTCTAGTGGGCCACACTTAACTAAGGATTGCCATTTTGATGAACATGGGAACAAGAAGGCTCAAGTATGCTACTCAAGTGGGGACAAGTATGATGAAGACTGGAGAAAACCAAAGAAAGAGTGGCTGTCATACGATGAGTACAAGAGGCAAAAAGAAGAAAAATATAAGCAGATAGGGCGAGGCTTCTACCAAAAAGAGCAACCACCAGCCGAAAATAAAGTAGACTTGGAAAACATGCTGACCCAATTTATTGAAGCATCCGAGAAAAGACATGATGATACTGATGCAGTGCTAAAGGAACACATGAATATGATGAAAGAACATCACAAAATGATGATTGAACAGAAAGCTTCATTAAAGAATCATCAAGCATCAATCAATAATCTAGAAGTCCAAGTCGGTCAACTCACTACTTTGGTGACAAATAAATTATGTTCACAACTTCTCGAAAAGAAAGCTCAACCCCATGTTATGTCTATTGATACTGAAGAAGAGGCAATCTCTGAATTTTTGGAGGCATTAGAAGTGGGACCAACACAGCCCGATCCAAAGCCGAAGAGAAAATGAAGACATTGCTGAAACACCAGATTCACGTCATGAGCCCGCTATGCTCACGTCGTGGGCCCGGTCTGAATAGAAGAAGTCAGAATCCGTTCCAGCTTATAAACCACCTTTGCCATTCCTTTCTCGAGCACATCTTAGTCCACTGGAAAGGGAACATCTGGAGTTTATTCAACAAATAAAGGGTATTCCAATTAATACTCCTTTTATAGATTCACTATCCAAAATTCCAGAATATGAAAAGTTCCTACAAGAGCTTGTAAACACTCGTCAGCAACTAAAGAATAATTCTAAGGTCATTCTTAGTGAACAAAGCTCAAGAGCGGTATTGGGAGAGTTACCTAAGAAGATGGGAGATCCCGGACGCCTCACTCTTCCATGTGAGTTTGGTAACAATTTGAAGACTTATGCTTTAGCCGATTCCGGGGCTAGCATAAATTTGATGCCTTTTTTGTTCTACCAAAAACTAAATATTCAGAAAATGAAGGCAACAAAAATGACCATCCACATGGCCAATCGTTCGGTGACGCAACCAAGGGGGATTGTAGAAGACATCTTTGTTAAAATTGGGAAGTTTGTTTTCCCAGTTGACTTTGTGATTATGGATATGAAGGAGGATGCAAATGTCCCGATCATTCTTGGTCGCCCTTTGATAAATACTGCTGGCGCTCTAGTGGATGTTCGTGAATCCAAGCTTACATTGAGGGTGGGTGATGCTAAGGAAGACTTTGGAATACAAGATGGATTTTGAAGGATATGATGTGAACGGTGAGGTGTTCAATGTTGATAATGATAATGAACTTGAAGAATTAGAAAAGCTCATGGAGGAAGAAATAAAGACAATTAATCAAGTTAAACACACCAAACCGAGAGCATCCGTCCCGTTTTTTGTTGAAGACATTGCATTCACAAAACCGACAACTTTAATAAGTGAGGAAAGCGATGATTTGTCAAGTGATGAAGATGAGGCTACTTCCAAGGAAACGGTTCCAGTGGTGAAGGAAGAGAAGGTTCCTATTGAGATAAAAAAGAATGGAGAAAAATTGAAAGCAAAAGGGACCAAAAGGAAGCTTGACTTAGACGACTCAAGGGCTACAAAGGAAAATTCGAAAAAGGCATACATTTGGCGAGTCCAAGCATACAAGAGGCGATTGAAGGAGCAGAAAATCTAGCTGGTGATGGACTCATCTGAAGATTCAACGTAGCAAGGCACGGAGTCCGACTCACGACTCCATCAAAAAGAAGCGCTTCTTGGGAGGCAACCCGAGTTTGGTTTGGATTTTATTTTCTTTTAGTTTTTGCATTTTTAGGGAAATATCAATACGTCATCTAAAAAAAAACTTTTAATTGGTAAAAGTTAGCTGTGGGGTACTTAGGAATTAGGTGGACAACAATTAGAATAAACAAATATTATTAAATAAATTAATTTTTGTGTCGAGACTACATTCACGTCATGAGCCTTTTCACCACGTCGTGGTCGTCGATGAATTACGGGGACTTACTTAGAGTAGCCCAAATCTTATATGCCCACTAAGTATACATGAGATGGACCAGATTTTTTTTAGCCCAATACAGAAACCACGTCGTGGTATAGCCTATCACGACGTGGCCTTAAAAAGTCAGGGGGACCATTTACATAAACACTTTGACCCACCTTCACATTTGTTTATTCTCTTGCGCACGAACGGAAGCAGTCCCCAGAACAGATTTTCTACATTTTTCTTCCAAATTGCCTGTATTTTCTTGTCTTTTAACTTCATCCGGTAAGTATTTCATCTCCTAATTGTTGCTATTGTTCATATCATATGCATTTTGGTGTTTAGGGTTTATATAGATTTCAAAAATCCCTAAATTGGTTGAATTGGTTCGTATTTTCAGTTTTCATGGCCTTAGATTAGTGAGATAAACAAACCCCAAGTGTGATTTTGGCTAAATTTGGGGTGTATGATGGTCGATCTAGTAACACGTCCCGACTTAGCACCACGACGTGGAGCACTAGCCCACGTCGTGGATTCTGGGCGAACAACATGCTCCTTCGTTTTTTTTTTACTTTGGGTGTTTTGTTTGGTTTTGGTTTCTTTGTGATTTCAGGTATGGCTCCTAGACGTGCTGTTCAACAGGAGGAAAACAACCCGATCGATGTGGCGAGCATTCATCCATTGTATCGGTTTCCACGTAACATTTCTCGGGGTTTGTTGACCACATACGAAAACCGTTTGGGATGGCTTTATAACAGGGAATTTGCAATAGCACCCATTGTGGATTGGGGATGGCTGCGTGGTGTGGGCATGGTTGCGGAATTGGAGAAATTTTGGACAAAGGTTTACGAGGGGGTTAATTTTTCCTTTACATGTCACGGTTGGAGGAACTTGTTTACCATTCAAGAACCCGTTTATCAGGAGTTATCAGTGGAATTTTTCTCTACCGTAGTCTTTGAAGAATGGACTATGGACTTTGATTATAACCGGGCACTTGTTTTCCGGTTAGGTGGGGTATATCGAGAATGTAGTCTTCGGGAATTTGCTTGGCGCATGGGGCTATATACGGAAGTGGAGACTCAATCTCCTTTCTTTGTACCCTTTTTACTTGGGTGTGTTCGGGATTTTGCTCCCGGCATTATGGACGTCCAGTTTTGGCGGACTATCTCCAATCACGAGTACAATACTCGTGATTCTAGTGAGTCACAGATTTGGAACCCCGTGTATCGTTTTCTTTATCGCCTTGTCACCTTTTCGATCAACCACAAACACCATGGTGATAAGGTGTCCATTCAGAATTTGTTCTTTTTGTGGAGTATTGTTACTCCCGGGGTTTGTTGCGACCTTCCTTACATGCTTGCTCGATTTTTGGGGAAGAAAGCGGTTAATTCTAGGCCCGGGAGTCCGATTACGGGTGGACATTTTGTTACTCGACTTGACCGGTCATACAATATTTTAACTCCTAATTTTGTCCGGAATCTTACCCGATTCCCGGACAATGATTTGACAATACAAGTATTGGGTATTATGCGAGTGGTGGTAGATGTCGGGGGAGGATATGTTATACCCCGGAAGGATGATGAGCAACAAGGAGAGCAAACCGAGCAACAACCTCCGGCGAGACGACGAAGGAATGTGAGAGCCCGGGGAGATATGGAGCGAGATCGTCACGTAGCACCATATGCGGGTGGAGTACCCACCGACCCGTTTCAAAGTCGGGTTGGTTCTTATTTGGATAATCTTCGCGGTGGGATGACTTATAACACCCAACTTCTTGAAACCATGTTTTCTCACATGGGTGTGGTGAGACCACCTTCCGTGCCTCCGCAAGGCCCTTACATACCGACTTGGGAGGAGCTTTGGATACCGAGGGGCGATGGAAAAGGACCGAGTGGAGCTCAAGGACATGGCGATGATGATTTATTTCCTTATTTGTAGTTTTTATTTAATTTTTATTTGGTTGTGTTTTGTGTGGTTTTTGAATTGTTTTTAAACTTATGATTTGTAAGACTGGTACACTATCATGTTACTTTTAGTTTTCTTTTGGTGGCTTTATTCCAAATTTGTTGTGGAATCTTGGGAGAGGAAGTCGGGAGTATGAGCGTTTATATTTAGCCAAGGGAAGTTTAGAGTTTAGAGCGCAAGTCGAGATCCACAATTGAAAATAAGTGTGAGGTGCGTCAAAGAGAGAGGATAGAGTCAGAAAGGGTCTTTAGAATACTGAATGAGAAGTGTCTTAAATAGTTAAGGCATTGGTCAAAATTCCAAGTTGAATGAAGTAGTGGGAAATCATAGTTCTGGATTGCCCAGTTTTCACGACGTGGCGACATATTTCACGTCGTGAGCCGGTGATCAGTACATTATTAAAACGTGTTCTTGTGTGACAACACGACGTGGTCTTCTTCATCACGACGTGATTTTTCATTTTTTTCTCGAATTTGCAGTCCATTGGCGCATTTTCCTTTAGGGCTTACCATGTTTCTTCTAGGGATCATTATGAAGACTATTCTAGGTCATTTCCTCTACCATATAATGTGACGTATGCTTTCCCACATTATTCTACACGTCCTGGAGACTTGCACCATTCTTATTGAAGATTGAAGTGTTGACTAATCACTTGTTGGATCATCTACATATTTCGCGAGTTCGAGGTCCAAGTTCCTATTTAGAAGGAGTCCATATTTGAGATGCACATTTCATCCACACGATTGGAGTTCGATCACGCCACTTCTATCCCAGGGGAGTCTGTTCCTTTTTCCTCCCTTTTCATTGCTTTTAATTTAGTTTATGCATACAATTAGGGCATTGTATGTAATAAGTGTGGGGTAGGAGGTCGGAAAAAGTAAATTAGTAAATTTGCTAGAAATCCTAGGGTATTTAAAATTTTTTAGAAATAGATTTGAAATAATAATCTAATAAAATTTCTAGTAATAATAATAATTTGAACTTAAGTTGCTAGTGTTGCATTGGGATGATCTGATAAGAGCTCAAATGCTTAGTTGAGCCGATACACGTTATAGTGCATTTGTGGCCTCCTTTATTCTAGTGAAATCATGGGACAAAAACATAACCTCGCTTAGTTTGAGGGATGCAATATGTTTAGCAGCCTAAACCTGAAATGTATCCAGGAAAATTAACATCCTTAACCAATAAGGGTTGAAGTTAAGCACCCCTGCTTAAGCATGTAGGTTTTTGAGTGATATAAAAAAGCGAGTACATGTAAAAAAAAAGAAAAAAGAGAGAAATTACCAAAAAGTGAAAAATTCAAGAATTTTTGGAGCATAAAAGTATCAAAGATGAAGATCAAAGATCGGAAATTCTGAGGTTTCAAAAGTTGAAGATATCAAAATCAAACATAAAAGTTGGCGAACTTAAAGAAATCAAAGAAAAAAATATCAAGAAGTGAAGAATTCAAGAGCTCCATAGTTTGGTATCTTCTAAAAGTTGTAATTCTCTAGTCTATATATGCTTGGGTGGCTTTACAAAAATACCTTGAGGTTAGAAAGTTTTCTACGGATGGATTCGGAGGTTGCATGAAATGAACGTTGTTCAAAAGAAGTGGGCGAGTGTTTGTGAGGATTGTGAATATTTAGAATTGAGGGGGGTCACTTAGGAAAAATTTTAGACACAAATGCATGCGTTGAGGTCTTGGCATAATTAGATTTGCTTGAGGGCAAGCAAAACACAAGTGTGGGGTATTTTGATATTGCCATATTTATACATATTTTTAGGCAATATTTATTTACATTTTTATTAATATTTTGGTTATTTGCATAGAATAATGGTACTTATAAGGATAAATTGTTATTTACAGCCAAAATAGAAGCATTCTCGAAGATAGGGACTGAAACTGACAATATTTGGAACATTGGAGACTTGGAGTACAAAAGTTGAAGAAATTCACGGATTTATCTGAGGTCACGACGTGAACTAGCAGGCCGCGACATGGCATGAGTATTCCAAAAGATAAGTACGCGCAAAGCAAGAATCCTTACACGATACGGATAACTCTCAAATCACGTCGTGGAGCTTCCTGCCACGACGTGAACTCGGGAAATCAGAAAACTATAAATCCCTTGCCCATTACGACTTGGAGAACTTTTGGCTGATTAGAAGGTTACCTGAAGACGATTTTGAGCAGAAGAAGAGTTTTGGAAAAGGCTTTCAACACCAAAAGGAGTAAAGGTTCACAATTAATCAATTAGTTTGATAGTTATGAACATGTTTGATAATTTGATTTGTTTTTGCTTACTTGAAACCTAGTGATTTAGTGAAAATTGAATTGCTAGAGCTAGGATCGACCAAAATCTTAGATAAGTGATAAAAGTAACTAATTTAGCTGTGCTAGAGGACATAATTTATGACTATAATTGTGTTTGCTTAGATAAATCTTACATAGCTCACTTATAATCAATAACTAATTCTGTGTTTTGCTTATGTGTGACCATACAAGGTAGTTCATGAATTGGTAAAAATATTAGTAAATTTGGACTTGAATTGCTAATTACATAATAATTGGTGACCAACTTTGATAATCCATAATTATTAGCTAAACATAAATAAAGAAGTGGATTCAAACTAGACAGAAGTGTTTTTAATTAATTGATTGAATTCTGTGAATTAAGTTCGTGTGATCTTGCAAAATCAGATAACACCCTTTTAAACTATTAATAACTAGGTTAATTTAGTAGTAAGTAGATTAATTAGTTAACACCGTTCCCTGTGATCGACACCCAACTTACCAAACTATTTTATAATTGGACTAGGTACACTGCCTAGGTGCATTTTAGTTAGTTAAGTTAGTTAGGTTATAAATATAAAATTAGTGGGTACTTTTGTGCACATCACTTCGTGTTATCGAAGTCCCGGTACTAGAAGCCCCGACTGGCTCCTCCCCATCCTGCCGCTGTTACAGCCGCGGTAGGTGCAGCGATAGCCGTTAATCATAGCGGACTTAATAGTCCCAAACAACTTCGGAATCTGACCCCGGACAATCTCGGCCACCTCCTCGTGGATGATCTCCCTGACCCCATCCTCTGTCAACACTGGCCTCTCCTGGCCGATAATCTCAGGTGCCGCTGGGGCCTCCTGATCACCCTGTCCTGATCCCGACCCGGATCCAGTCGTGAAATGCCTCGTAACCACCATATTGAAATATAACAGGAAGATATTAGAGAATCCGCATAAATAACCGGGAACCAATCTCCCTACTAAACCCTAGGGGTTGTGACTTCCTTGATACACACGTATGGGTCCTGTGCTTTCAGTAGTACGGGCCCATACTACCTTCCACACCTACCCATATTTGTCTCAAGTATCACCACATCACCCTAACAATATTCATAACATAATGAGTGCTCAATCCTCACTCCTAGAGGAATGCTAAATATCTCATAACTGGCCTCCCGGCGTCACACGACCCACCCATCTATTAAACTTCCACCAACCCTGCATCACTAGTATATGCTAGTCATACATAACGCTGGACCCTATAGACTTTCGAATACTTGATCGTACCCTAAGCCCTTCATCAAACAAGAATAGGAAATAAGGCCAAACCAAACATTCTCAGGCTATAACATCTTAGTTATGTACGACCGTGATGCATACACTAAGCAACTACAGTAATGATGTCAATTTCATATAATGAAAACCCTAGGTTACCAGGCATCATATAATCAGGAAATTCTATCATGCAATTCCTGAAGATCTCTAGCCTAGCACTAGCATGCTGTTCTAACATATCACATAATCAAATAACTGTATGGTATTTTGGGGTGAACTTACTGGCTTCGGCTGATCGTACACCCTGCATCCTCCTTTATTTATTTTGAAAACCATTTGAAAATCATTTTGAAAATCTTTTCCTTGATTTGAGACTGGAGTCACACGAGTGTTCCTCCAATTCACTCAAACCAAGGCTCTGATACCAACTTGTAACACCCATAAAATCAAGCCAATTTAAAACTTTTAAAAACATTTCAACCCATTAAAAATCATTACATCTTTGTTTTCAAAATTTATAATATGAGAGTTTTCCCAGAAACATAAACAAAACATGAGGAGCTGTACGATCATGCCTTCGCCTTGCCGCGATCCCCTGATGTACCTGAAACAATAAACTGAAATTGTATGCCCGAAAGCTTAGTGAGTTTCCCCCAAAATACCCATACCCAAAACAATACACATATAATCATAAACAACATACTATGGGTCCAGTCAACCGTCGGGTTGGAATACCCCAGGCCCTCAACCATCCGGTTGGAATGCCAACATACTATGGGTCCAATCATCCTCGAGATGGAATACCCCAACCCCACAACCAACAGGTTGGAATGCCCACACACTACGATTCCAATCATCCTCGGGATGGAATAATCACGGCCCACAACCTACAGGTTGGAATGCCCAGGTCTATTGGCCTCCGCACAAAGCAGATAGGCCTCAACCACTAAAAAAACATTTGCACATATAACAGATAATCACATAACAGTCTATAGACAATACTTGATCTAACGGATCATACTTGATCTAAGGACTGAAAATTTATGATGATAAGAGCCAAGATGAGCCTAGATCTGAAGTTGAAACTTCAGATCTTGGTTCATCACTCGAAATGCAACACCAAATGCCCAAAATGGTCCTAAAACTCAAATATAAAAGGGATCTGACTAGAAGAAGCTCAAGGTGATGACTTGATACCTTCAAATGATGATAAACTGAGGTAGAATTCAGATCCCCAACTGTTCCTTGCTCAAAGCTTCTTGATCTTCAAGCCTTTCCTCACCAAGATCCACCTTTTAAGCTTAAACACATAAGTATGGAAAGAAAATGGAGATTTAGGGTTTCTGGACTCACAGGGGCTGTAATGGAAGGCTAAGGGGGGCAAAGGATCCTTTAAATAGGGTGCAAAACCCCGGAAATTAGGGTTTCACCTTACAGATCCAACTCGTCGAGTCACTCTTTCGACTCAGCGAGTTGGTCACTTAAACACGTGGCCCCAAACCCGCTGCTACTCGACGAGTCAGTGCATCCAACTCGTCGAGTAGAACTTGAAACTTGAAAATTAAAGCCATAGTATTAATAACTGAGAATCAGGGCGTTACATCATTCGTCATGCTCTAAGCATACGACTTGTTTGGTCTTTATGCATAATCATGACATATATGATTAATCCAATTACATCAGCATACGAAATACAATCATAGTATCTAGTTCATAAACATTTGCACTAGGATTTTACTCAAAATCATGGCATATGGTATTTGACAAGATGACTCTCTCAGAGTCCTTTATCTTAAGCTCCTTTAAGATCCTTGACAATTAATGCAAGTTTACTTAATCCTTTAAGTTGCCATGATCTATCTATATAGATCCTTATTCCATGAATTAATATGTCCACTACATATAAGGCTAGGAATGTTACTGCGCTCCCACTAGCTTTGTAGAAAACACAAGAGTCACCTTAATTTATAATTAAATCACACTATGTAATTATCCTATAAGAAATAAGATTCTTACTTTGAGGTGTTAGCTTAAATCTAGGAAGATTTTCAATCATGTATGTTTTCTCCCTTGAAAACTCACTTACTCTTTATAGTCAAACTATATCGAGGAAGATTAATCAAGCCCATACTTGATAATCATACATGAATGCATCTCTACGTGTTTTATTAGTTTCTGATAAACCATTGAGCAGATTCAACAACAGTTGAAAAATTGCTAGTTCCAAACTATGATGCATTTATTTTATGGTTCTTTAGCTCTTAAATCTCCAAATTGCTTCCACTTGGAAAAGGCACTTTCTAATCACTTGTCTTATGGAATGAGAATCAGTGGGATTAGTAGAGACTTCATCCTAAACAATCATTTAGGATATTCTACATAAATGCAATTAGTAAATACTAGAATGGTTAAGCTTATTGTCTAACATGAGCTCAATGACTCCATATCTTTTAGATAAGGATAAACCATTTCATCATTAGTCTAATATAAGTATCTAATCCACTTGTTTGGTTGGAAATATATATATATATATATATATATATATATATATATATATATATATATATATATATATATATATATATATATATATTCAATATACATTTGTTGCAGTGAGCATAATTCCAAAAATTTGTAAAGTAAATAGTTCTTTTAAAACATAATATAATAGACTGCAAGGTCTATTTTTATCCTCTTCAAAACTTGTACTATCGACATTCAGCTAGTGGCTAGGTGACCCTATCCCACTAGAGAATTCGAAGGCTACCTCGAATGTCAAAAGATAGATTCAAGTGACCAGGTGATCATGTGACACAAGAAACATACTAATGACTAGTGAGTGTTTTGTTGGAATTAGTTGTGAATCTATTCCACAACTCTTAAGATGTTCCAAGAAGACTTGGTTTACAAAACTCATTTTCTTTATCACAACGAAAGGTTAATGATTATCTCATTAAGTTGTATTTCAATTTTTACTATGAAACAATTTGAGAAAATCAAAAGGTTTCATCAATAACGAATAAAATTCGTCAGTGAAATTGATTAAGTATCTATCACCAAATCTTTTCATGGATTGAAAAAGATTACATACATCACTTATGTATAACTCTTTGTGAAGCCTTTTGTCCTTTAACTACTAATAGATAAAGACACTTGTGAATCGTCTTCCCATATAAATAGGATTCACATATATCAAATGAATCAAACTCATTTGCCTTCAAATATTTTATCATTTTGAAGTTGGTATATGTATTACTTATTTACATTGTCATGATGATTATGACATAGATAAGTTCCAATCAAATATCATTTAATTATATAGGTGTTATGATTAGAACTATTAATTTAATGAAAGATTATAGATTTACTTCATAAATAACATTATGAGAAAATATTCTTTAACACAGAATACATCGTTTCAAAACATGAATGTGAACATCCATTAAACGATAAGTAAATCTTGATTTATTCATAAATTACAACTATTACATGTCCCTATAAGGATAGGTACAATACATTTATTGTTTAAATAAAAGACTATAACAACACTTGTCATATCTTCAACACGAAATACGATTCGTTTGTAATCAGTTGATTATTTCTTCCAATCATCAACACATAATATCAATTGTTAGTGTCACATGAAGTAATACATACTCAAGTGAATGATGGAAAAATAAATAGTTCTATCATGTAGATGTATGAAGTCTTGTCCAAGTCAGACTTCTTCAGCTCGATGAGATTAGATGAGGAATTCCTATTTTAGTGTCTAGTTTCTTCCACAATAGAAACAAAACTAATCATTCGGTCCTTTCTTGATTTCTGGGTTTATGTTGTATTTCCCTTAACTGAACTATAAGTCTATATGAGTGCACAATCTCTTAGACTTCCTTTTATTCAATGCTTGAACAGACTTGAAGCTATTTCTAGTGTTCTGATTGAATATCTGCTTTACTTGATGAGACATCTGATATGTTTCATAATTATCCAAGACTTTCTGCAAGTCATCGTTAATTTCTTCAGTATGATGTGAGACACATCAATATCATCACAATGATACTTCCATCAAAGTATCATGATCAGACTAATTGGTTGCAGAGGTTATTCAGGTATCGGAACTTTCAATATATAATTTCTATTTATCTTAAAAGTAGAACCTCAAGATATTGTACAAGTTATAGAAATTATAACCATCAAATGTTACTGTCTCTTGAAACTCAACAAGAGAGAGATTTTGCAGGGCGTAAAACTATTAACACTTATCAATAGAATTTAACAAAGTTTCATTTAGTATTTTCAATATTTAGTCTTTAAAAATTAATACCTTATATTGCTTCTTAAAACATTAATTTATTAAAGTCTAGGATCCAAGTAACGAAACAAGTAAATGGTTAGGCGACCTTTATCCCATAAACTTAATCAAACTCGGTAGGTAGCGATTACCAATTGCATACGATATGTAACTCCTACATTATGAGATCCTAAACAACTATTGTTTAGCTTGGCACGTTTATCCCATCTATGCCTCAAAACTCTTATGCATAGGTGACCTTTATCACATTAGAAATTGATAAAATCATCCATTTAAAAAACATGTGAGTTCTATTCCACAAATGGTTAGGTGACCTTTTTCCCATAAGCAAATACAAAAACACCTTGAATATTTTTGAGAACTCAAATGAATATGGTGACCCAAAAATCCATATGAACTGCACAAAAATCCCAAGTGAATTATAAATGGATTGCATAGATTTGAAGTTTTGTAAATAAGGGTTTATATATGTTTTACAATTATAGTTTATAAAAACATGGTGTCATGAATATTGCATGCATCCAAAAATTCATGTACCATTTTGTAAAATTCATATCACTTGTTATGAGGTTCTTATGGCTCCAAATAAAACTTCATTTTATTTTCCATTATCCGCGATCAATTTTAAACTAAAATCCGGTATTTTAAAGTTTAGTCGTTGATCGGTTTTCAGAACCGGTAATAGTCTTAATAAAACTTTATTTTATACTTAAGACTTATAGTTTTGGATGAGTTATAAAATCACTATTTTAAATCTCATTTTAACAATAAAAAAAACTTATGACTCCAAGAATGTGTAGAATAAACTCATTTTATTTTATAAACTCAACTTTATGCATCTTATGATAAAAGTCATATTTTGATAAACCAAAACTTGGGTGATGATACTTATGTTTGAAATCTCATTTAGCATGCATAAAACGTAATATCAACATGTTGCGTTATGTTTAAAACACCAATATCATATATTAAGTTTCGATGCAAAAAATAATCACTAGTTTTATTATTATTGCCGTTATAACGCCATAAACCGATTTTAGTCTTTTTAATAAAAACTCATTATTTATCATAAATACATGAAGTTTATATAAAGTTTAAACATCTTTTAAACCATTTTCAAATATTTTAAAGTTGGCTATTTATAAGTTTTACAATAAAACTATTTTCAACAAAACTGAGTTTTAACCGGTAAACCGGTAACCGGTAACCGGTAAAACGTTTTTATAAATATCCATTTATAAACATCTGATGTTTTAAATATTTTTTACTCAAACTCAAGTGATATTATCTTATGAAAAAATGTTAAATGACATGTAAAAACTATTTTCATACATAAAACATAACATACATTTAACATAAATGACATGGATTATAATATGTATAAACCAAGTCATGTCTACTAATAATTTTTGTGAGCCATCACAAGAATTATTAAGTCTTTCCTAAAGGACATAAGGAACACTTCAAAAGGTCTTCAAGGTGGTAATTTCTTCATATTGTTACATTTAAAGTAAATACAACTAGTCTAACTAATTTATTACATCAACTCAACAAATTAAAAATACTTATTTATCTATTACATCTTATGAATAAATAAATATCAACCAAACACAACACAAAAGTCCAAATGGCTTGTTTATACACAACAACATATCAAATATTATAACAAACAACTTTTTTTTCTAAGGCAATTTTTATATAACCAAAATGCATGAAAAATGGTTATATATAAAAATAAACAATTTTAACCAAGAAGATGCCAAAGAACACAAATATGGATTTTTCTTAACAAAAAGAAATCCATGTTTGTTTTCCAAAAACCAAAGATTATCAAACATAAAAAATCATTGTAACATATAAAAGATGGCTCTCATACCACTGTTGAGTTTTGATACGAAATAAAAGTTTGTTTTTCATAAAAACGGCAACGGAAGACTTTAAAAAATAACAAGTTTATGTTTAGTTCATAACAAAACCGAACTATCATGGATCCATTTATAGAGGTTAGAATGAAATAAAACCAACCATAGGGTGTTTTAGAGATAATCTTTGAAGCCTTTGAACCCACTTGGTTTTGGGGTGTTGATGAAGATAACAAAAGATCAAAGTGTATGATCTTCTCTACAAGTATCCACCATCAAGAGTAAGGCACCATGAAATGCTAGTTTCCTTCTTGTATGACTTTGATCTTCAAGCCTTAAGTGCTTAAAGAAGTAAGCACTAAAGGGAGACACAAAGTGACCACCAAAATGCAAGCACCATCTTCAAAAGATGGAGAGAGAGAGAGAGAGAGAGAGTGGTCTCTCTTGGTGCTCACGGTTTTGGGAGAGAAAAAGGGATAAGAAGATGAACAAAAGAAGTAGCCAAAATGAATACCCAAGACTCTTCTTATATACACCATGTAAAGAAACACATTTTGATTATAATAATCTAAAGTATTATAAAGCAAAAAGTAACAATGGACAAGTGTGGGAATGAAGACAAAAATTGTCGCCAACTCTTTTAACCATGGTAGAGTAAGTTCTTAACTTATCTATGGTTAACCAAATGGTCCAAAACTTTGTACATGACTTATTATATGATACCATATCATATAATAACTACTTTGTTCTTTCTTTCATTATTATTTTCATAAAACAATAATTATTCTCTAATAAAATACAAGAGTTGAATTATTTATTAATATCAAATACTTAATAAATATTCAATAAGTGTCAACTTGATAAAGGTGTGACCCTATAGGATCATATATTATTAGCAATATTACTCAATAATGATTCTTGGGCATATAGATTCAACACGCACAATCCTGATGAAGGTAGCTTCTGGCCCTCGCTGCAGATAACATAATCTGCCCACGTTGCGGTCTCTCACCATGAATCACCAACTCTCCCCCACTTGGGGTCTAAACCTGTACCAACAGCTGTTCACAGTTGATCACTGCCCCATTAGGGCTTAACCAATCCATGCCCACAATATCCTTGTTCCCATACAAAGGAATGGGAACCAGATCGACCGGATACTGCTCGCTGAATAATTGAAGGGTACACCCTCAATGAACCCTCACAGCCCGAATATATCTATCATCAGCAATCTCGACATCTAAAGGACAATTCAGCTCTCCTGGAGCTTAAGCAAATCTCTTGCGAAGCGCAAGAGATACAAAAGATCGGGTATCCCCGAATCAAACATTACTAAAGCAGAGATGTTGTTCACAAGGAAAGATCCTAGAAAATAAAGCACAAAAACATGAGCAATAATTCAATATAAATAAAGAGATAAGGAGAAGATACATACCCGTCACCACATCGAGAGCTGAGCGCTCCTCCTCTGCCGTCAGCTAATAAACTCTGCTCTTCGTTGTTGGCGTATCTTCCTGGCCCTGACGTCCGTCAATAATCCTCAATGTTGCAGGAGCGGGTGTTGACACCGGTCCTGCCGCAACCAAACTCGGACAATGTGCCTTCTTGTGGCCCCTCTGATTGCACTGAAAACAAATCAGATCAGATACCAAAGTAATGGGGGTGGTAGCAGTACAATCTCTGTTGATATGACCATTCCGACTGCACTTGAAGCAGCCATAACCCACCCCTCTGCATGTCCCCTCGTGCGTCTTGCCGCACTTGCCACATCGGCTACGGGCATGATGGCCTCTAGGTCTAGAATCAGATACCTTGGGACTCTTTCCCGAACCCTCAACACTCGCAGAAGAATCTGACTTCCTCTTCCTCTCCATCTCTAAGTCAATATCCCTCTCCCTAACCCTCGCTATCATGTCTTCCAGCGTCTTGTAGCTGGATCGGCTAACAAACTGCCGAATATCGCTCCTCAACATCTCATGGTACCGGTACTTCTTCATTTCCTCGTCCGACACATACTGCGGAACTAGAAGTGCCCTCTCCCTGAACATAGTGGTGATCTCAGTCACCATCTCAATAGTCTGATGGAGATCCCAAAACTCTCGCGCCAACTGCTGCACCTTAATCACCGGTGCAAACTCGGCTCGGAACCTGCTCTAGAAATCACTCTAGTTCATTGAATCAATAGCAACATCATCTCCTATAGCATGCCCTACCTCCTCCTACCAATCACGTGCCCTGTCCTTTAGAAGGCAGGAAGCTAACTTGACCTTGTCCCCCTCGGGACAACGGCTCGTACGAAAGGCATTAGCAATATCCGCCAACCACCTGCTGATCGAAATGGGTTCCCTAGCCCCATGATATTCTGGCTCCCCACACACCTGAAACTCCCGGAATGTCAGAGAGCACGTCCCGATAAAAGCAACAATCTCAGTGCGAAAGGCGCTCAATCTCTCATCAATAATCTCCAGAATACCCTCCTTGACCGTGCCAAAGATCACAGGAGTCTAATCAAGGATACTGCACGTAATCTCAGACGAGATGAACTCCCTTATCTGGTTATCAAGCTGCACGACTCCAGAACCTGAGCTTGAACCCTCCTCAACACCGGAAGTGCCCACTTGCCTGCCTCGCAAAACCACCATACTGAAAATAGACCATAAAACTATCAGAATAAGCATCAATGCGCATATCGGTGAAATCACAACTATACAAGCTCCTTGGCGTCGTTGCAATCCTCCTTGAATTGAGTACGGATCATCTGCTTCTAGTAGTACGGGCCCATACTACCTTCCACATCTATCCGTACTTTCCTCAAGAAGTGCCTTAACTCAGCCAAACTGCTCTATAACTAACAGATCCCTCACAACTAAGGCTCCCAACAATAAATTGTTGGATTAATGTCTAAGTCCATAACTATAATTGGTAAGACTTGACCCGACCCGGCATGGTCCATTTGGGTTGCATGGCATCATGCATTTGGATAGACTATAACGAGAGAAATAACACTTAAGGTTTGTTAATATATTATAAGTTCCAATATATTAATAAGATTATTTAATTAGTATTGATCAAGAATTAATCTAGGATTAATTAAGTGATCAAAAGAAGACTAATTAAATATATGGGTTGATTGTGTAAATCATCCATACTTGTATAGTGGGCTAATGCTCCATGGATTATCAAGTTGGGCTAAAACCCATAGGATGCTCCATGGATGCTCCATGGTGTATTTGAACCCATGGATCCAAGGAAATGGAAAGCCATGACAATTAGGGTTTACCCTAATTGTGACACTATATAAAGATCTTATTGGTGACAAAATCGGCACTAGAATATATGTGAAAGGGCTAGCCGATTTTATAAAGTGTGGATTTCTCTCTAATCTATTCCAAGTGTATTTGGTGTTGTGTGAACCATTTGAGGTGTCACACTTGGGGCACTAGGCACTCAAGCTTCATGAAGACATTCTATATCAAAGAGGTATGTAATTATAACTTAATACATATTCATATGAAGCAATGTTATTATGCTAGTTAGGATGAATACCTTGGAAAGTTCATATTTGCATGTATAATAGAGAAAACATAGATCCAAGGTATTTAGGGTTGCATGTACACTTAGGAGTGTTAGAATGCTCAAAACCCTACAGTGGTATCAGAGCCTAGGTTTGCTTTCTCTTATACTTGATGCAAATACATTTTTCGAAGCCAAGAAGCTGTCCAGACAGAAAACTCGACGAGTTTCTTCAATAAACTCGACGAGTGAATGGTTTCTTGCATGAACTCGACGACTTCTCTATAGAACTCGACGAGTTTTGGCCCCTGACAGCTTGTCTTCGTGTTTTTTTGGCTAGAATTGGACTAGGAACATTACCATAAGCTGTTTTTGAACTTATAAACTTGTTTTTGATGTGGTAATGTTCATGCGAATCCAATTTCAAAGATAATTGTCAATAGAGCCATGTTTTGTATTAGTTTAAAAGTTATGCTAATTACATGAAAAAGTTTGATGTGAATTATCTTTGTTCATATGAGTTGCTTAGATTAATAGATAAGTTAATTGATTATGTGTTTTCAATCCATTTTAATCTAAGAGATGATTATGTGTAACTTGTCCTCAAGTTACATGAAAGGTCACATTTAAGTTTCATAAAACTCATAAAAGTTGGCAATGGTTACAAAAAATGAAGAGTCTTGTCCTCAAGTTATGGAGGTTCAAGAGTCACTTCATTAAGTACTAAAATGTGTAACCTTAATTAATTCCATAAGTTACAAAATAAAGAAAAGTTACATTCTTTTATTAGTTTAAAGTCTTCCATAACTTGTCCTCAAGTTATGGAACTTGAAGAGTCTTTTAATTAAAACTACTTTAAACACATAAGTTATGGAATTAATTAGTTTTGAATAGTTTCAAAACTTGCCCTCAAGTTTTGGAATTTGAAAAGTTTTCACTTAAGAATACTTTAAATCCAAGTTAGCCCTTAGAATTTTAAAAGTTAAAATTCAACCCTTATACTTTATAATATTATAAGTTCATAATATTTATATATATGTATAAGAGCAAGTCAGTCTTACCGTTAGTAGGCCTCATTCACGAAGCCGGTCTATAAGGGGGGTATAAGGTTATTGCCTATAAAATGACACTTTAATGGGTGTCCACTCTCACCCGCCGCTTCCTTGACCGGTGGAGGGTCGTTAGCCGAACGGGTAGGACAAGGACTAGAATTCTCCCTTCATTAAAAGTATTAATGATAAATACTAAGTAACTAAACCTTTATAAATACCCAATCTTAGTTACTTAGGAAAATGTGAATTTGATGCTAACCCATGAAATTACACTTTGCACTTTGTTTAAGTCGGTTAGTGGAGCGTGTGTGGTTAACCGGCACACTAACTCGTATTTAACAAGGTAGGCAAAGGGTAACTTAATGTTTATCATAGTATCGATGGAGCGTGTGTGGTTAACCGGCACATCGATTGAGGGGTAAACACTTAAGGGTACCAAGTAATTTGCATGGTTACTTCACACCTTGTTTTGTGATCCTCGGCATCCCAGTCACAAAACCTGAAGGGCACACTCGAGATTGAAACATGCCATTAAACAGTTCAATGAATCTCAAAGATGTAGGAGTTTCAAAAACCAATTAAAACCTAATAATATATATTTCGTTTTCATGGTGGAAATTGGTGAATCGTCATTCGCCTACCTTCAAATATTTTATAGCTTGGATTACGTCATCCCTCTTCCAAGTTATAAAAGTATTGTGTTGGGTCCTAGCCTTAATATTTCATATTGGGTGTTATATTAAGGACTTTAAATCAACTATCTTGAATATCTCCCAAAAGATGTCTGGTTTAGACATTTATGATCTTCCCAAATCTCTTGAAACAAGCTTTCCTAAATGAAGATGATGTCCCATGGAAATCATACTTCTTTCACCTCCTCCAATTATTCTCCCTAACCCACAAGTTCCTGAAAAGTTTAAGGTCACTCAAGCCCTATTGGCAAACAAAGGTCTATGTGTGATCACATCTTGGAGATGTAGTCACATATTGACAAGCCGGGAGAGTTGGGTGTCAAAGTCTTGAGAAAGTTGGTGGCTCAACTAATTTCTAAGTCACATAGTGAGTTCTTTTGGAACACCTATGAAACAGACTATGACAAGACCCTTAATGATCTTATCTATTTGCTATGATCAACTTCCTAAAAACTTTATGGATATTGACAATGATGACACTGGAAATCCAGAAAAAGCATTCTCTTCCCAATGGAAAGGGATCGACCATAGTCAACTCGGATGACCAAATGGTAAAGAGAAAAGCTAAGTCTGAGATAGTCCCATTACCAAAGGGTCTATATGTTTATATTGCCAAAGAAAGGGGCATTGGTTGCGAAGCTGCCAAATTTACCTAAGGATGTTAAAGTCAATAAGTTTGACTCTACTTCAGGTAAAGTCCACTATCTAACTCTGTTAAGTTTATATTCTGAGATTCTTGATAAATGATGTGACTGGGTCACATGCTGATGTTTTAAGAATCAAAGAAAAGTGAAGAAACTTAAAGAAAGAATATGCTGAATCTGATCGCGTAGATGGATTTCTATCGCATAGTTTGAAGATCGGATTCTTGAGCTACTTCTTAGGAGTTATGATATTTTGCTTAGGAATAGATAACAACAAGTTTTCATATGGATTGTAAGGATAAGTTTTTCCGCAAAGTTTTAAAATAAAAGGTAAATCTTTTGATTTTATTCATTTTAAAATATCCTTACAATGACATTTGTGAAAATCTATGTTGCTTATAAGATTCCATTAAGAGCAAGAGTGGAAATATGAATTTGATTCTTTCATTTGTGGTAGTGTCTAAATTTACCAAATAAGGAAAGATTCTCATCACCCAAGTTTCAGTTGGATAGAAACTTGGAATCATGCAAGTTGTATAGCATGATGAATGAGAACTTTCGAGCATTGGAAAAAATTAAGACTAACTACTTGTTCACATGGATGTGTGAGTCAAGTGAAGGACTAAGGGATCGGGTACACATTCTTGTGCACTGGTCAGAGTCCACCACAAAAGATCGATAAGACTATTCGTCATAATTTACTATAGCTCAGTAAATATGGTTATACTTACAAGCTTAAGTGTAATTCTGAGACATTGGAAAAGGTTCCAATGTATGGCAGAGCGAATAAGAAGAATCAATTTAGGCAGAAAGATAAAAGTTTCTCAAATCTGAAAAGATGGGAGAGTACTTTAGTATCATGTTTTAAGACCATCTTAATGATTTTGAGACCTTATCACAATTCATCCTCTAAGTGCATTCTGATAGTTAAGAAGAGGAGTTATGAATTGTTGAAGTGGTTAAATCAAGAAGATGATTCATACTTCGTTCCAAAAACAATTCTTAGAGTTATACTCTAAGATTGTAACTTGAGTGACATGTCTTAAAGAAGGTTTAAAACACTTATCAAATGTAAGAGTAAAAGTTTTCTACTCTTGTACATTTGAAATTGGTAAGTTGTGATGTTTTGGATAAAAGAAAGACCAGCTAAGGCCAATTGTGTGAAGTGTTTGTCTTGATTAGAATCCACACTATCTCTTGAATATCTGACAAGAAAGTCTTATATGTCAAGAGGATAGTGTGAGTCTTAAAGGTCTTGAAAGTCTCAAGAACTAATGAAGAATAAAACCTGAAGTTCTTCACTAGCACACGACTTGAGGTTTATAACCTATCGTGTTGACATATTCTGTGCCCATTCCAGTTAAAGTTGGCTTTGCATATGAGTTCTTAGAGTTCACAATTGGTTGCACAACAACTTGGAAGCAATGGCTGGCCCTTGAGCTGCCAGGTGGCAAGAAATTAAGATTGAGTTCAGTCCATATGAGTTTGGATTTGTCATTATCCTTGTCTTGTGACTATGGTTTTGACAATTCACATGGATAAGAACACATACACCATTAAATCTAAGGGTCATAAGGTTTCTCTCCGATTCATGAAAATGATGGTGAGGAAACACTTCCACCAAGTAGATTTGAAGTAGATAGCAATTGTGATAATTGCATTCTCAAAGTCGTTAGTGGAGCTGTGTGGTTAACCGACACACTAACATGGACTTGTGAGAAGTGACAAAGGTCTAAACAATTGAGACTATGATTACGGCATCCCTTTTCATAGTTCTGAAATTGTTTAGACACACCTGTGAGCTATCTAAGATAAGGTGTATGATATTGATAAAGTTTTATCAAAGCAATCTAGTATCAGAAATCTGAACTTTGGTAAGAAAGTCAATAAAGTATTGTTTTTTCTAGAAGTTCAGCTGATTTCTGAGTACATGTCAAAGCTAGTGGGAGTATAAGTGTTACGCTAATAATCATCATGTTAGTGGGAGCATGATAATTATGATAAAGGTTGCAAGTTATCAATGTTAATTATAGAAAACAAAAGGTTTCAATTGGGAAAAAGTTGTTTTGCTATAATTAAGGGAGAGGAAATTATACTTCATCTCAAATCTAAAAGCTTAGATTGAGGTTTTAATCGTATTTAGTCAAGCATATATATGAATGTTATGTTGGAATGGCTCAACATAAGAAAATTCTAATATATGGGTCCATTATTTGCGTTCTAAAATTCGATTATGATTACGACATCCCTTTTCATAATCTGAATTATGAGAACTTGGAAAATTGAAATGGAAATATTATAGCAAAAGACTGGTTTAGTCTTTATGTGAGACATCATGAATCGTGTCCCATATGCTTCAGATATAGGATCGATTGCATGTGCTATATTCATCCTTTCTAAAATTTTCCAAATGCCTGGGGCATTAAGAAGGGAAAAGGTCTAGAATTGGATATGACTAAAAGGATTAAACAATTGTCGAGGACAATCTAAGGTTTACCAAAGATTGGTTGCTCAAGGACAGTTGGAAGTATAGTGATAATTCTGGAAGGACCATATTGACATAATCTGTAAGGAGGCAACTCTTGCTCAGAAGTGATAGTCAAAATGGAATATGGAAATGTTTCATAGTTAGAAATTATTCAATCTGTGTAAGATTAGGAAACTTAATGCAAGAAGGATGTTTCCAAGGAGTTGATCTCCTTTGGAATGCTCTGTAATGTTTGTTGTCAAGTCCTTGTGACTTTGTGCATAATCATTACAAGAGGATCAATGCATATAAGTTTAGAATCTAATAGATTTCAGTAAATGGCATGAAATTGGAATTCTTGCATTTGCAGTAAGGATTTGGGACTGTGAAAAGAGGATCATTGGAGTCATGTTCAATGGATCTATTTCACAAAGTAAAGATCATAGACAAACATAGTATGCATACTTGGTGTATGGCATGACTAGTGTTTAGAAAACATAGTGTACATGCTTGGAGCATGGGACAACTATTGTTTTAAATTCAAGAATAAAGTTGATAGCTGAAACAGTATAAAATGAATAATGTGTAATCATATGGTGATAAATAAAAGGTGTTTTATTTATATTCATAAGTTCTGAGACCATATTGGATTCGATTATTATTGTGTTTCACTTTGCATGTTTTGACTTCCAGAATAACTAGGTCATTGTTCTGAATGACTAAGTTATTCAAACCATCCACAGTCAGTCATATGTTGGAAGTAGATATGAATCAAGACTGTCATGGGTTGGGCTTGTAGAGGTTTAAGATGTTGGACAAGGTGGTGCTACAACACTCATGAGTGCTCATAAGTTCTGAGTATTGGATTTAACCCGCACTCATTGGAATCACTTCATGGATTTTATCACGAGTGATCATGAGACGATAATATCTTATATTCTTCAAACCTATAGATATGAGTTGTTACTATGAGTTGGTTATACATTGATTGCACGAAAACGCATTGGTAACTTGATATTATAAAACGTGCCTTTGTGTATGATTCAACAAGTAGTAGAACAAGCCATATGAGTCGAAGTTTATCCATTCCTTTTACCTTCGGGATAAAAGCGATATCTGTGGGCCCCTCGATGATTTGGTGATGACAAATGTAAGTGCTCGGCCGGGCCTGGACTTATTTGATTTCTTCAATTAGTCAGTCGTCATAAATCGGAAATCGGGAAACAACAAATGGACAGAGAGAATGATTATAATCCATGTCTTTGTCCATATGATATCTAGAATAGAGGAATATATGATCCCTTATCTAATGGACAAGTCATTGACAAAGGTCAGAGTTCATCGACAAGGTCAGAGTTCGACAGAAGCTTTTGAGAGCTATGATTGCTGATCGGTTCCTGAAGTCATATGCAATAATAGTTTTAGACTTATCCAAGTGGGAGACTGTTGGATTAATGTCTAAGTCCATAACTATAATTGGTAAGACTTGACCCGACCTGGCATGGTCCATTTGGGTTGCATGACATCATGCATTTGGATAGACTATAACGAGAGAAATAACACTTAAGGTTTGTTAATATATTATAAGTTCTAATATATTAATAAGATTATTTAATTAGTATTGATCAAGAATTAATCTAGGATTAATTAAGTGATCAAAAGAAGACTAATTAAATATATGGGTTGATTGTGTAAATCATCCATACTTGTATAGTGGGCTAATGCTCCATGGATTATCAAGGTGGGCTAAAACCCATAGGATGCTCCATGGATGCTCCATGGTGTATTTGAACCCATGGATCCAAGGAAATGGAAAGCCATGACAATTAGGGTTTACCCTAATTGTGACACTATATAAAGATCTTATTGGTGACAAAATCGGCACTAGAATATATGTGAAAGGGCTAGCCGATTTTATGAAGTGTGGATTTCTCTCTAATCTATTCCAAGTGTATTTGGTGTTGTGTGAACCATTTGAGGTGTCACACTTGGGGCACTAGGCACTCAAGCTTCATGAAGACATTCTACATCAAAGAGGTATGTAATTATAACTTAATATATATTCATATGAAGCAATGTTATTATGCTAGTTAGGATGAATACCTTGGAAAGTTCATATTTGCATGTATAATAGAGAAACATAGATCCAAGGTATTTAGGGTTGCATGTACACTTAGGAGTGTTAGAATGCTCAAAACCCTACATAAATCTCATCGTAGGTTTGTCCTAGGGCAAACTCCACACCATTATCCGCCATCAGCTGCATAAGGAACTCACTCTAACCCCCTCTAACTAGCTCACGAATACAATTACATATTACAAAAACTAGATAATTCTTCGAATGAGAGGTCTCTTACTACAACGGTTGGACTCAAACAAGAGCTGCGCAATAGAGTTAAACCTAACCTTCTGAAATTATTTAGTTTCCATAATATGTAACTTAGCATATTCGCTTACTAACTAGCTGAAATTAGCAAGAACTTCTAAAAGCACAAAGCAAGCAGCGTTCGAGCATCAAGTAATCAGAACAGAACATAACCTAATCAGGCCATCCTATAACTGACTGATCAGTACTAGCATGCAAATCTATAAGTTCAAAAAGCAGGCATACAAAGGCATCTCTCCTAGATCCTTAGCCCTAATCTTGCATACAATTCACAGATTCACAATTCAAATCATAGCATAACATGTATGAGTATTTTGGAATAACCTACGTGAGCTCGGCAGATTGCATGCACCACACCTTTTTCTTTTGAAAGTTTCCATCAAGTCCTTAGTTTGAGTTAAGACACACCCGAGAGTATGCCCGAATCCCTCAAACCAAGGCTCTGATACCAACTTGTAACATTAAAAAATAAGGTCCCAAAAATTTACATTTTAATAATAAATAAATAGTATTTTCCAACATCATCCAATCATTTAAATAAAAACCAATGTATCAATTGCCATAAAATCAGAGTAAAACATCATAAGCGGAATCCCAATGGTGTGTGCGATGCAGTCATCCCAAGATCTTTCCTTTACAACCAGAAGTACCTAAAACATAAACTAAAATCCATAAGCACATAGTGTAGTGAGTTCCCCCAAAATACCACATAACAAGCATATAATAAACATATAGTAGGCCCCACCCTGTCGTCGGGCCCTGCCCGACATCGGACCCTGTCCTGCATCGGGCCCCACCCGACATCGAGCTGAGCTCGGTAAACGGTCCCCTCCCAACATACAATAACATACATCAAATTAACACATACACATGCAATAATCACAGAGATACATAGCATACAAATATTCATCAGGCCCCGCCCGACATCGGGCCTTAGCCCGGAAAACATATAAACACAAACCCATGCAAGAGTCACAAAGACAACTAGCATTCTAACAATATATAATAACATGGTCAGGCATTGGTGCCTTCGACCCGCTAAACCTGGTAAGGAAACTCACCTCGATAAGCTGACCGAAGCGAATGATCCCTTACTGCTGGTCCTACAGCTCTCCGAGCTAACAATTTCCAAATAAAAGCTAATCAACAAAGGGTTCTACCTCATTACTCAAACATCCCTAATTGGGGTAAAAGACTATTTTACCCCTAACATAACTTGGTCCTTAAATCACAATCCATGGCCCAAAAGTTAAACAATCTCATGAAGCCCAATATATGGCCCAATTTTCTGTTGGTCCCAATCCTTTCGCATGGGCCCAAGGCCCAATAATATTTCTGTAGCCCATTGGTCCAGTTCCAGATGGTCCACCACAGCCCAATTCACTAATCCATGAAAGTGACCCAAATCGAGGTCCAAACAATGCAAAGCCCAAGTCAGTGAGTATGTGGGGCATACTCATCTGTACGCTAAGTGTGCAGACTGCATGGCTTGTGCGATGTGCGTACGAGCTTGTACACCCAATGTACTATCCTATTATGCCAAAATCCCAGAAAGAACTTAAACCCTTAAGATCTGATGCTCTAAACACAGATCTGAGTCCAATGAAGGGTCTTAACCCATAAAGTCGACCACTTGGTGGCTTGCATGCCTCCAAATGAACCCCAGCTTGGAATGTGACAACCTACTTCCTTAAAAATAACCAATACTCATGCATGAATGCTTCAAGACCTCCAAGATGGCAACTTTATGACTTAGGGACTCAAATAACACCAAGGGTGGCAACGATAAGCTTAAGAAACGACTTTGATCAACAAAGCTTTATGCATGGGACCAAAAACGTCCAAAAACTCAAACACAACATATCTAAGCATTCATAAGGCAAGTTCTGAACTTTATACCTCAAATGAGTGCTAAATGATGATAATGTTTCGGATCTTCAAGCTCAAGCTTCACTATCTCTCCTTCATCAACTTCCTCTTCTTCTTTCCAATGCTCCAAGCTACCAAAAATGATATTCACAAGGTCAAGAACACACAAGGATGATAAGGGTTAGAATTTAGGGTTTTTGAGCTAAGGAGCCTAGGGCTTGGGACATAATGACACATTTATATGGCCTGAACCCTAAAAATTAGGGTTTTGATTCAGCACACGTACGCTGCGTGTACGTGCATGGATCCATGTTTTGCTTGATCCTTCTACGTCCCGTGTACGCCAGGCTTACGCCCAGTATACGACTTCAGCTAGCCCAAACACAAAGAGGCCCAACCTCTAAGTCCAAACAACTTCATGGCCCAAAACAAATAAATGCAAGATTAAATAAATTATTAATACCTTGGAATCATGGATGTTACACCTTCCCTTTTGATCTTGAAGTACTTGAAACATAAACTGAAAACTGTAAGCACAAAGCTTAGTGAGCTCCCTCAAAATACCCTAACATACATACATAACAATAAAAAACATACTGGGTCTATTTCACCCCCTTCGGTATCTTTCAACCTGTACTGGGTCTATTTCAACCCCTTGGGTATCTTTCAACCGGTATTGGGTCTATTTCACCCCCCTTCGGTATCTTCCAACCGGTACTGTCCTATTTCACCCCATTTGGTATCTTTCAACCAGTATTGGGTCTATTTCACCCCTACAACTAACATATAATCATAATAACATGAATCACAAAGACAACAAGAATATACACACATAACATGTAATTGTCACGAAGACAATCATCATTCTACAAACATAATCTAGTGGGCCGACATTGGTGCCTTCGACCCACATATACAGTAGAGGAAACTCACCTCTCGATCGACAATCAACTACTGTTGCTCTTACAGTCAGCTACACTGGTGCTACACCAGACCTATATAATCATACAAGGCTAACCTTTAGTCAACCCTTCAAATCCAAGAGTTGACGAAAAGTCAACTCTGATCAAAATTCAACACCTAAGGTCAACGGTCAATGTTCCATCAGCTCACCCTCTCGTCGTGACCTTTTCTCTGGTCATGTCGTGAGAATGGACTCGACCTGGCCCCACTCAGCGAGTCAAATCAGTCCCAACTCATTCAACCAGATTCCTCAGATCGGGACAACTTCATTTCTCACGCCATAAGATTCCCATTTCTCACGTCGTGAGATCTGTTCTGACCAACTTTAAACATTAAGCTCTTAATCCTTTAAGAAATTCATTGGGACCTTCCAGAGGACCTTCCTCGACCTTAAGGACTATAAAAATCATAGATTTTCAGTCATGCATGTCAAATGCATGACTTAGATACTAACTAGGTCAAAAGAAAGGTAATAAGATCAAGACTCATTCTTGGAGTCCAAAACCAACACCAAAACTCAGATCCAAAGCCCCATATACAGAAGATGTCTCAATGACCTATAAAGTTGCCAACTTTATGGATCCCATGCATGCTACACAACCCAACCATGCAAAGAAAGCACTCAAAACCTAGATCTAGAATACAAGAGACAAAAAGGTACGAGCTTTATGACTTACAGAGGTCCACAAGCTCAACAAGACCAAGAGGTAGAAGCTAGATTGCCCAAATGAAGCACCACAAGAGTCCTCTTCCACTTCAAAGGACCAAAAACCACAAAATAAGCTCTTCAAGTTCAGCAACAGCGGTCAAAGGTCTCAAAGAGGTCGAATGTAGGGTTTTCAGGGGGGCTAGAGAGTGAGAGAGGCTAAGGGTGGGCAACCCTAGCCCTCTCGTTCATGAAATACTCAAAAATTAGGGTTTTGGGTCATCAGAACTAACTCACGTCGTGAGGCCTCATGCTCACATCGTGAGGTTCAAGAATGCGGGTCAAATGGTGAATATCACTCACGTCGTGACCACTATGGCTTACGTCATTAGACCTCCTCCAAAATGCAATAATTCAATAATTTAAGTATCTCAAGGACTCGGATGCTACACAACCCCTTAGTGGGGTCTAGGGGAAGCGCCCCTAGCGAAGTCCAAGGGAAAGAGCCCTTGGCCGTGGTTCCAACCATGCATTTCCCACCAATTATAAGTAGCGACATCACTATGATGTTAAAATCAGTTATATCTTATAATCATATATCCAACCACTTGTTTTTGCGCCAAAATTGCATGCAACTACCACCAACTACGTTTCCCTCTAATATAAGAACCTTTCTCTGGTTCCAGAAAAAGGGTTGGAACTCATATATACGAAAATCATATTTTGATTTGTCCTATCTCTAAATAACACAAAACAACAAGGTATATTTTTCCTGTGTTTTGGATTTGGAAGTTGTCTGATTTCCAAATTGTATTTCTTGATTATCCCAAATCAGATTTTGTGATACCCCAGCCATAAGGGTCAAAATTAATATTTTGGAAAGCGATTGCAACCACGATCCCAGAAATTATCCAATTTAATTGATATTCTAGGGGGAAATCTTCGGAAAAGTCCTAATATTTCACCCTAATTTACGAAAAAGTCTCAAACTAAAATTGGTTTATGAAAAAGTCCCGATTACCGGAAAAAATGACGATTTGACCCTTTTTTCCCGTTTGTCGGTTTCAATACTTACCCGGTTTCATTAAAGTCTCATTATTTTACCATAATTTTCATTAAAGTCCCATTATTTTACCATAATTTGGGACTTATTCGTAAATTATGGTAAAATAATGGGACTTTATTAAAACCCGGTAATTAATGAAACCGGAAAATTGGGAAAATAGCACCAAATCGTAGTTTTTACCGGTAATTGGGACTTTTTCGTAAACAAATTTTAGTTTGGGACTTTTTCATAAATTATGGTAAAATATTGGGACTTTTCCGGAGATTTCCCTATTCTAGGACCCCAAAATCTTACTGAGATCGGGTTTGTGTTTTGGGTGATTTTTTGGAGTTCTTGGGTTGGACGAGGAAGCCATTTTTTTCACAAAAATAAGAGTTTTCCAGTGGTAAAATGAAAGAAGATAATGTGGTATGAAATATAGTTGTGAACATTATTTATATAGGGTTAAAAAGAGGGTAAAAATTGAAAAAAATATGAAAAATACTATCAAAAAAATTCAAAATTTTCAAACACCTCTCTCTCTCTCATCATTCTGAAAACTCAGTATTTGATTTTGATTGAACTCTTGTGATGAATTACTTCCATTCATTTATTCACACAAGTAATTCTCATAAGCCTCTTTTAATATAAATTTTGAAAACTCTTTTGATGGGTACTTCTTCCCTTTGTTTTCAACAAGGTTGTAAAAATCGTTCGGCGGTAGCTCGGCGGTCGACTGGCGATAAGCGATTAATCGGACTATGCGGGGATTAATCGGAGATTAATCAGAGACCCTTAATTATTAATAAAATTATTTAAAAATTTTATATTCCCTAAAAAACTAAGTATTTAAAATTTTAAAATTTTAAAAATTTGAAAATTTGAAAATTTTTGTTTAATATTTTAAAATTTGAAAGCTTAAAATTTTGAAATTTTAAAATTTTGGTGTAATATTTGAAAATTAAAATTTTTTGAATTTTTTAAAAAATTCCCGCCTATGACCGCCGAGACCGCCAAGGGCCGCCAAGGACCGCCAATGCCGACTTTGACCAATTTCCGCCAAGCACCCTAATCGTAATCGATTTATGGTCGCCAAACGATTAATCGGCCGCCAAGGCCGATTTCTACAACACTGGTTTTCAAACTAATGAATGAAATTGTGTATTTCACTTTTTTCCTTTAGAAAATGCAACCTTTGATTTTTATTGTTGACTTTGGATTTGGGAAACATGGATCATCAGGTTTATATGGTGCATTTTTATTCATTACATTGACTTTTGGTTTTCTTTGACTTACTTTTGAAAAAGATTGACGTGATTCCTGTTGAAAATGAGTACGATGTCTATTTTGACATCCAAACCTTGATTCTTGTTGAAACCTTTTGTGAACATCTTTTTGAACATGATTTTGAAATATTTGATTTTGTTCAAACTTCGAATCTTGTCGATAATCATTTTGATTTTTATTTTGAGCATTTTTATGCATGCCTTTGTGAAAAACTTTTGGTGATTCTTTTAAAAATGATTTTGTGATTGTTTTTGAAAAATCTTTTGTTGAATTTGTTATGAGTTTTCTTGAGAATGTTTTTGTTTCTGAAGACCTCGTGTTTTCTTCCAATAGACTTTATTTTGTGCCTTTCGATTTGACAATGACTTTTTAAAATATGATTTTTCAACATCTTGTTTGGAATCTTGGACCTTCATGGTTTGATCTTTCAAATCATGTGGTAAATACTTGTCAACAAAAATTCACTTATCTTCGATAGAAGATTGAGTTTCTTTTACAACCCATATTTCAGATTTGACACTTTTGTTTTCTTTAGAGTATGATTTTTTGACTCTTTTGGCGTTGATAACTTTTTGATCTTTGATTCAAACCATTCTCCACAACATTTTCATTTGAGTAAAAACCCTCATCAGTCATTTTCGAATTATCTTCTTTCAACAAATCATCCAATTTTGGATCAACATTATCACCATTTCCTTTTGTAACAAAAACTTGATTTGAAAAATCTTTAAATTGTGGATAAAGCACTGCATTTTGTTCAAGATAATGTTTTCCTTTTCTTTTATAACCTTCCTATACTCTTTTGTATACTAAAAAATTTTGGCTTCAACAACTCGTGGAATTTCCTTTTCACTAAAATCATCATCATTATCACTCTTATTGTTGCTCACATCTTCGAAAATAACTGACTCCTGAGTTTCATCATTTTTAGGTGTCGAAGATGAATCATTATTAAGCTTCTTTGTTGAATCAACATTTTCTTTACTTTTAGTTAATGAGGTAGTTTTATTGAAAACCAAATTCGAATAATCAACACATTCCACCTTTCAATTTCACTGACTTTATCAAAATCATCTTCGATATCAGTAAAATTTTGTTGAGAACATTGTGTCAAAGATTCAGTTTTGTTCAAATTTTCACCTGTTCATTTTTAGTCAATGCATCATTCACAATATTCACCAATCATTAGCATCAAAACATTCATCAGTATTAACTATACCATAAGCATATGAATCATTTGGTACCATATCAAATTTAGAAACCTTGATTTCATAATCATAAGTAATTTCATCTACATATTCGCTTTTGAAATTTATGAAGGGAAGAAGTTTTCTATGTTATTTTCATATATCAGACGAAGGATAAAGTGAAGTAACCTTCCCATAGATTCTTTTAGCGGTATTAAAGTAAATGTTTTTTTGTTTTACTAACAAAATGTTATCCATACGAATTGAATCCCTATCAACCATAACATATGTTAATTTCAACTCTAAACTCTCTACCCTAGATTTTTTCTCCTCCACTTTATTCTTAACATCATATAGCAACACTTTCGTTTTCTCCAAATCACTACTCATGGAAATCAACATATCATTCAAATAAGAACAAGAATCATCAATATCTAATAAGATAGTATTATAAGAATTTGAAGAAATATTAAGAGAGATTAAGATATGACGTACCTTCTCCATCAACACTCTCTTCTTTTCTATATTTCATTCATCCATATAACACCATCTTCTCTACTACCTGTTCCTCTTGATGCTTTATAAACATAGCACCATGTTTCCGGTGACAGGTCTCTTCATCATTCGATCCAGATGACAAAATTTGATAAGTGCCCTGATCCTCACTCAAATTCTTCGCAACCATAAATATATTCTTAGACTTGTCTCTAAGATATTCAATCTTCATGGCATAATAAGCCTTATCCTCGACCTTCTCTTTCTTCTCCTCCTTCTTCTTCAATCTTCATGGCATTATAATCATAGCTTGAATCTCCAGTGAGCTTCTTCTCATCCTTCTTCTTTTCCTTCTTTTCATCAAACTTATCTTTACCTTTATGCTGAACACCAAAATGGGATGTCGAAGATGTCTTCTTGAATGAACCGTTTTTGATATTACTATTCATAGGCTTCTTGTAGAACTTTTTGACACTATTGTTTGAGTAGTATGCCCCAACTTCATCATCTAAATTCATTATCAAGCCTTCTTCGTGAACAAATTCTTCTTCATCAAAACAAACTTCTTTAACATATGTTTTTGAGACTAATGTAAAAGGACCACCAAAATTTATTTTGTCCTTATCATCAGCAATTTCTTTAACCTCAGACTCATAAGCTTTTAATATGTTGTAAACATTTGACAAAGAGTAACAGTCAAAGTTCTCATGTGTTTTTATCATCAAGCAAATGTTCTTCCATTATTACCTCAAATCAAGAATGAAGGTAATATTGAAATCCAAAACAGTTCAAACCAGATTATACCTTGAACATTTGTAGTTCACCTCATTGAAACGATCATAGTAAGCTTCGATCGACTCTGTATCTTTCTGCTTGAAATCAGCCAACTCAGACAAACATTGAGTCACTGAACTCTTCTTTGTGTGCTCATTTCCTTGAAAATTTTCTTTGAGAGTATTCTAGATCTCCTATGCCGTTTTGCATTCACGAATGTAATTGTAAACCATCGGTGGTAAAGCTCCTCGTAATTCACGAACACACCTTTTATCATTTGCTTCTTTCTTCAAATGCTCCAACATCATATCTTCACTTTGTGCTGCTGCCCCCAATGTTTGGACAAGATCAGCTTGATATGGTCCTTTATCAATCAAGCATCATAAATCTTTGTCGACTCCTGTGATATAATCGTCCATTCACTCCGCCCACTAATCACAGTACTATGGAAGTAACATTTGGATTTTCGTGGAAGAACCAAGAAGATTTGCATAAGTCATGATTTTATTCACGTTCATGTTAGCCATCGATTTGTTTAGAAAATAAGAAAAGCTTGAATAAGAATGAAATCAAATTTAATTGATTGATTTTCGATTGTAGAATGGAAAAATCTCAAAGATCGCTCAAAGAACAACATTTTCAAATGTAGAAAAAAGTTGAATTAGAAAGAATGAATCAACAGATGAAAATGAGAATGAAATTCCTCAAACGGTTTGATGATTCCCGCTATGATACCACTTGATGAGTAGAGAACTCAATCAAGTAACGATTACAATCAGAATAATGACCCAGAAAGGTAAATAAGATCTAGTTTCAGCTCAAATTATCTGGAAGGTTGCAAAGGTACAAGTGTTTGAAATATAAAAGCAAAAGTTACAAATGACCTAAGCAACAACACTATATATAGTGCTCGCAACAAATACAAAAAGTATAGTAGGACATCGATTATAAGAATATTACAAAATAATTGTGCTTACTAAAATACATAGATATATAGTAGTTACGTAACCTTCGATATAGACATCTATGTAATACTTCGACTACTACAAGATGAAGACTTTGATACTCTAATATCATCACAAAAAATTTTGGCTCTACACTTTCAGTTTTAGGATGGCGACCCTTCGTGTTGGTGTTTCAAAGCTGAGTGAGGGGGCTTGTTTGCGGCATCATAGATATGGAGATTTTGAGGTTCATGACATAGGATTTTCTTGGATTGGTCATCACTTTTAGGGAAGAGTTGATTGAAGTGGTGGATGAGCTCATTAGGATTCTATGCATACTGTGGGTTTGCACTTTGCATTGTTTTGATGTAGTTTTGTTATCTTTCATATTTGGGATGGCGACCCTCTATTTTGGTGATTTAGAGCTGAGTGAGGGGGTTGTTTGCGACATCATAGCTGTGGAGATTTCGAGGTTCACGATAGAGGATTTGCCTGGAGTGGTCAGCACTGTCAGGGAAGAGTTGATCATAGTGGTGGATGAGAGCTGTAGGATTTTGCGAGTCGATATATAGGGTGGTTGGTCATGGGGCCGTAGAGTCATCTTCAAGAAGTTTGATGCTTGTGGAGCTCCTTGTTTCTTTAGGAGTAGAGTAGAGAGCTGATCATCCGTATATATTTGATTAACGGTGTGGAGAGTGCCTTTCGTGACAACTTTTGTCCGATGGAGGCCAAGGTCAGCTTTTTAACATGTATTATGTGCGAAAAAGCTAGGGATTAGTGGTGTGTGGTTGTCCAGGGGCTCGAACCAGATGCGGTCGATTCCATTTCATGGGAGGATTTTTTTCACCGGATTTAAGAGAGAGTTTGTACCAACCATAGAGGTTCATCAGTTGGCACTAGAGTTTTTAGCACTTGAGTAGACTGTAGAGACGGTGGCTGAGATCACCGCCAAATTTAGAGAGGGAGGGAGGGAGAGAGAAGGAGAGAGATAGAGAGAGAGAGAGAGAGAGAGAGAGAGAGAGAGAAAGAGAGATAGAGAGAGAGAGAGAGTAATGTTTTCCCTCTGTATTTGGCCTCGGAGGAGATGAGTATTGTTTTTTCCCATAGTCAGCCAGGTCATATTAGGGCTGATTGTCCTCTGATAGCAGATGGTGTGGTTTTGGGTGCGACACCTTTGTCTTGGCAGCTATCAGATGGATGAGATGGTATAGCTGGAGTCCCAAGGGCCGAATTTTGAGTTATCAGCTTTCATTAGTGTAGTCAAACCCATCATTCGCATGGGTTGCTTCAAATCCATCATTTTTGTTTAGCCGCTCCTTGTTTAAGTGAGAGGGTTGTTAGGTCTGTGTCAATGTTTAGTCTTGTGTAGCTTTTGATTGTGGGTGATTATGTTACCTTGAGTGAGAACTATGGGTGATGCTCGTTTTGTTATATTATCTTGGGTGAGACATGTGGGCGAGGCCCGTTTGGCTATGTTATCATGGGTGAGACCCGTGGGTGATCCCCTTTTGGTTATGTTATCTTGAGTGAGGCACGTGGGAAAGGAGCGCAAATATGTTGTTATGCTTTTGGTTAGGGTTTGATTTTGCATCCGTGTGTGAGGTTATTGGCTCCATCGGTTGGTCGTGGATTTATTCCTTCAACTCATCAGTAATTCGGCATAAGGTTAGAGAGGTCTTGGCCAGATCGGAATTGTGAATTTTTTGTCAACATGGATGAGATTCGTGTGTCCCTGTCTTCCTAGAGGTCGGGCAGGGTGTAAAGTCTTTAGAATATGGAAATGGAAGTTATTCCTCTCATTGTTGATAGGTTGTGATGTGTTAGTGTTTATTTTTTTTTCAAATAGTGTGATACTCGTAGAGGATTGTTTCAGTAGCGGTGTCAGAAGGTGGTTGTATGTTTAAAGTATTAACTCATAGCTACATTGGTTAAGGTTCGACTTTTGGAAGATTCTGCTCAGGTATGGTTTATGTACTTGGTTTTGGTAATCCATCTACTAGTGAATTATGATTCTGTCACTCGTAGTGGCCTTGGCTTATGGTAAGAAGTAGACTTGGAAGAACCCACAACGGGTTCAGAGGGAGTTGAAGGAGTTATTGGAAAGGACTGATTTTGAGGACGAAATCTAATTTAAGTGGGAGAGAGTTATAATGGAGTGAGTGTAATCATTGGGAATCCTTATGAGGTTCCGAACATGCAGAAAAATCCTGAAAAGGCAAGAAAATTTGTTCTCGGAAAACAATCATTGAAAAAGCAACTGGAAGGGATAATAACTGAACTACCAGTTTCTACTTCAACTATCAAAGCCTTTCCTTGAACTCTTAACTTTTTCAGATCTTCAATCTTTTGCAAATAATAGGCTTCATCCTTCGCTTTCTCCATGTTCTCATTCTGCTTTCGCAACATGTACTCTTTAATAAAATGATTCTTCCAATTACAGTAATTGCAGTCAAAACCTGAATCACCCAACAAATTCTTCTTCGTTGTAACACTTGTTTCCCAGAATGGATCAGTCGATGATATAAAGGATTCAAAGGAATGGTTTTTGAGGAAAACCACATGCCACGACAGTAAGGTCACACCTTATGATCTGATGAGTCAAACACTCCACACACTATCTGTCAGCGTCAGCGTCTACAACATGGACAGCGCCAGGGTATGAAGCTTATCAGTGTCAACGCTTAGTATAGTTATTCTATGTAATCTTTTGTATATTAGATAATGATAAAGATAAGTATAAAATAGATCACAGATCCGGTATCTTTGTGATAAGATTGGTTCTTAGTATAGATTAGACGCAATCCCTTTAATCAAGGGATATACTTGTATAAATGAGTATATAAGCAACCCTAATGTTGAGTTCGTCTTGGTGATCATCTTTGTGACAACACGTCTTCTTAGTGAAGATAAAACCCTTTCTTGGTGAAAGAAAAATTTGGAGAACTCCCTGTGTTATTTACTTTCTGTTCTTTATTTTTCTTAGATTAGTATATGTTTGTTCTTAATAATTGAAGTGTATCCGATCGATACAAACCTTCAATTGGTATCAGAGCATGTTTTTTATACACTTAACTAATCATGTCAACCTCCTTAACTCCAAAATCAACTTTCTGCAACAAGATCCCTTTATTTGATAAGCACAACTTCTCTACATGGAAATCAAATTCCATGGACGCTCTCGAGTTCCTGGACTTTGATATGCTCGATGTCATCAATAAAGGTCCTATCACCGCTATGCATAAGTCATCAAATGATGGTGCATCTGGTAGTAAGCTGAAAGGGAACTCTATTCCCGGATATAACAAGGAAGAGAAAAGGATGTTGAATCTCGATGTTTAGGAGAGAATTGCTATTAGAAACTCACTCCCTTTTTTCTATCATTTGGTTCAAAACTGCTCAACTACTCAAGAGATGATGATCACTTTATCATCTGCTTGTGAAAAGGAAAACTCCTTAGATGATGAAGGTAAGTGTCTCATGGCTAAGATTGTTGAATCTTATATTGAAGTTTCACATGACAATGTTGGAACCCTTGATGCTGATCTTCCTCATGCTGGTAAGGACTTCAAGCCAGAATGGGACGATACCTCAACGTATTAGGTAAAGAATCTCGTTAACTTCTTCTCTGTTGAAAATATTTAAAAGATGACACAATCGATTACCTACATTTTGATTTATTGGTCTCAAATAAAGAAAAATCTTCTCTCAGTAATGAGTTAAAGAAACTCAAAGAAAAACTCTCTTTTCTCGAAAAATCTCTTTCTGTGTTAAAAAGGGAAAAACACATGTATATCTCTGACCAATGATTTCATTCACACTGAAAACGAAAAAGTTGCTGATTATGCTAAAAGCATTCAACTTATTTTGAAAAACTGGGCCTCTTCTCACTTCAATGTCACAAGAATTATAAATGTTCAGATCCCATATCAGTTTGAGAAAATCCTTTGAGGTGATATAGAAGGTGCAGTCTCCTTAACTAAAGTTGTTGAAACTAAAAAAACTATCTATCAAGTTGACTACTTAAAAGAAGATTTTGAGAGTATATTTTTGAGTTCTTATTTTATAAATCAAACTTTATATAATAATCACTGCTCTACTGATTCTAACGGCATTACCAAATGTGTTTCTGAATTATCTGCTCTTGATCCTTCTCACCAACCTTCTCATCGTGAGTATATTCTTCCTTCCACTAATGGTGAAGTTCATTCTGTGAATGAAATTCTTAGCATGTTTGCTCAGTGCTCAATTAGCAATTTTGAACCTGAAGATTAATCAAAGTCTTCTACTTCTGATGACTCTTCAATGCATCACGAGCCTCATAACAAAGTAATATTTGAGCATACCATCAATGATATTTCTTATTCCAGAACAAAATCAAGAATTATTTAATCAAAAAATCTAAGTTCTTCAGATTCAACATTTGAAAAGAAATAACAATATAATGTTAAAAGAAAGAATTCTAGAATCAAAGTTTGTTATCGATGTGGTGATGCATCTCATAAAGTCAGCGAGTGCACTTTTGAAAAGAACTTCGTTCGCGCTGACAACATCATGAGTCGCAATGATAAGTGGATTAAAAAGGGAAACTCGTTGAATTGTCTCCCTAATGACTGTTATATTATATTTTCTTGAGTGACCCTTTGCAAATGGGTCAGTGTATCTTACTTTCAGGGTAAAGAGCATATTTGGTATTTATACAACGACTGCTCAAGACATATGACATGATTCAAGTCTCTCCGTGAAGATTTCAAAAAGAAGGATGGTCCGACTGTTACATATGGAGATAATGAAAAGGGAGCTACAAAGGGATATGGATCCATCAAGTGAAACTCTGTTGTTTTAAAGCATGTCTCTTATGTGAAAGGTCTTCAACATAACTGCATGTCTATCCGCCAACTGTGTGACGTTGTCTATAAAGTTCTCTTTAACAAGAGAGAATGAAAGGTTGTTGATCAAAAGAGTGTCACTGTTTTCACTGCAAATCAAAAAAATGACATCTATGTTCTGGATATGTATTCTGCTGACAACACTCTTTGCCATTGCTTCTTCTCTAATGCTAAATCTTATCTAAATTGGATGTGGTACAAGAGGCTATCCCATTTGAACTTCAAGAACATTTCAAAGATTGAAGGGAATTAGCTTTTGAGAGGGATTCCTAAAATGCAGTTTGTTGGGGATAAGCTATGATTAGGATGTGAAAAAGGAAAGAAAACCAAGTCTTCCTTCAAGCCAAAGTCCTGCTCTTCTATTGCCAAACCTCTTCATCTTCTTCAGATGGATCTGTTTGGACCAGTTCTGGTTAATTCAAGGACTGGAAAGAAATACAAACTCATCATTGTGGATGAATTTTCAAGATTTACATGGGTAGTCTTCTTAAGAAAGAAGAGTCATGTTGCTGATGAAATCATTGTCGTCATTACGCAATGGAAAGTCCTTTATAATCACAAAGTAAGAAAATTACATAGTGATCATGTAACTGAATTCAGAAACTCCTATCTGGAAGACTTTTGCTCAATCTTAGGAATTTCTCAGAACTTTTTGGCAGTTAGAAGTCCCCAGCAAAATAATATTGCAGAGAGAAGAAATAGAACTCTTGTTGAAGCTGGAAGAACTATGGTCGTTGAAGTCGTCTATGATCAAAGTGTAAGGCAATTATGTTGATCCTGTTGTTCCTAATGTTGATCAGTTAAAGAATCCACAACCTATCTCTGAAGATCTGCCTGTTATCCCTGAAGAAGTTGATGTTGAATAAGGTGTCTAAGTCCATAACTATTTTTGGTATGTACTTGACCCGACCCGGCATGGTCCATTTGGGTTGCATGGCATCATGCATTTGGATAGACTAAATGAGAGAAATAACACTTGTGGTTTATTAATATATTATAATTTCTAATATATTAATAATATTATTTAGTTAGTATTGATCAAGAATTAATCTAGAATTAATTAAGTGATCAAAAGGAGACTAATTAAATATATGGGTTTATTGTGTAAATCATCCATACTTGTATAGTGGGCTAGATGCTCCATGGATTATCTAGTTGGGCTAAGTTCCATAGGATGCTCCATGGATGCTCCATGGGAGTTACAAACCCATGGGTCATGGAAATGAAGAGCCATGTTACATTAGGGTTTACATGGTGTAACCCTAAGTGTAACACACTATATAAGGAACATAACATCCACCACGCTTCGGACACACCAAAAAGAATAGAGGGCAAGCCGAATTTAGAAGTGTTCTACATTCTCTCAAAGTCATTCCAAAGCACTTGGTGTTGTGTGAAACATTTGAGGCATCATACTTGGGGTGCTAGGCTCTCAAGGTTTTCAAGGAATAAAACCAACTACAAGGTATGTAATTCTAGCCATATTTTATGTTCAAAGTTCCCCATGTATGCTAGATAGGATTATGAACCTTGGAAAAAGTATTTTGCATGTATTTTAGACAAACATAGATCCAAGGTTTTCTAGGGTTGCATGTACACTTAGGAGTGTTAGAATGCTCAAAACCCATCAGTTGATCCATCCAACCAGGAAGACTCTACCCAAAGCAATACACATGAAAGTTCTAATCCAAGAATCCTTTGAGATCATCCTGAATCTCAAATCATTGGAGATGTAAATTATGGGATTCTCACTCGTAGTAGAGTCAACAACAACTTCTGCATGTTTGTACATTTCGTCTCAGTGATTGAACCAAAGAATATTGTTGATGCCTTGAAAGAAGTTGACTGGATCAAGGCCATGCAGGATGAGCTGAATGAATTTGAACGTCATCGTGTGTGGACTCTTGTTCCCAAACCTAAAGGAAAGACTAGCATTGGCACTCACTGGGTTTTCAGGAACAAAATGGATGTGGACGGGAATGTGATAAGAAAAAAAAAGCTATACTTGTGGCTCAAGGTTTCTCTTAGCTTGAAGGGTTAGACTATGATGAAACATTTGCTCCTGTTGCTAGACTTGAAGCAATTTGCTTGTTTCTTGCTTTTTCTTCTTTCAAGAACTTCAAAGCCTATCAGATGGACGTCAAGAATTCCTTTACATGGAGATCTTCAAGAAGAAGTTTTTATAAAGAAACCTCTAGGGTTTGAAAGTGAAGAGTTTCCAAATCATGTGTATCATCTTGATAAATCCGTCTATGGTTTAAAGCAGGCACCTAGAGCATGGTATGACACATTAGCGAGCTATCTTCTTTCAAGTGGATACAAATGAGGAAAGATCAACAAAAATCTGTTCATAAAGAATTTCAGATCTATATCATTCTTGCTCAAGTGTATGTGGATGATATCATCTTCGGGTCCACTGATGAAAAGCTAAGTTCAAAATTCGTAGAGATCATGGCCAGAAAGTTCGAGATGAGCATGATGGGTGAACTAACTTTCTTTTTGGGTTTGCAGGTCAAACAAATAACTGATGGTATTTTTGTTTGCCAAGCTAGATATATCGCAGATATGCTGAAGAAGTATAGGTTATCTGATTGCAAGGTAGAAAAGACTCTTATGTCCTCATCAGCATCTATTGGCGCTGATCCAAATGAAGTTGATGTGAATGCAACTCTGTTTCGAGAAATGATAGGCTCTCTACTCTATCTTACAACTAGTCACCATGAAATTATGTTTTCTACTATATTGTGTTCCCGTTATCAAGACAGTCCTAAGGAATCTCATCTACTCGCTATGAAAAGAATCTTTTGTTACTTAAATCATACACCCAATCTTCGGTTATGGAACCCTCATGACTTTGAGTTCAAGCTTGTGGGATACACTGACTTCAATCATGGTGGATTCGGCATCGATCGCAAAAGCACTTCAGGAGGAGCTCAAATTCTTGGAAATGCATTTGGTAAGCTAGTCCAGCAAAAAGCAGACATCAGTGGCTTGTTCTACCGTTGAAGCTGAATATGTTGCCGCTGGAAGGTGTTATGCTCTGATTCTATGGATTCAGAATCAACTCTTGGATTATGGTCTAAACTTCTCGAAGACACCCATCTGTTGTGACAACACCAATGCCATTCATATGATACAAAATCCAGTGCAACATTCCAAGACCAAGCACATCGACATCCGTCATGATTTCATCAAGGACTTAGTTCAAAAGGGAAAATGGAGTTTTTTTACATTCCATCCACTGTCATCTGGCTGACATTTTCACTAAGGTAGTGGACGAGAAGACTATAAACAAATTGATTTCAGATCTTCGCATGCTTTCAATGACTTAATTGCTCTCAAACTTTTAATTTAACATTGCTTCTGTTTTCTTTCTGAAAAACACAAAAACACAAAAACAAATGCTACTTTTATAGACTTTTACATAGTATGTTTAAGATTTGTTTCTAATATTTACAAGTATTCTTTTCTCTCTCATACATCTTTCTGGCCTATCAAATATATATCTACATCTTCTTTCTTCAGATTATATAAGAGTTGAAATATCTCAATGCTCTTGGTGTTGAGAAAAAGAGTGGCATCATGTCATCTTCTTCTTGAGGATACCCTCTATATCTTCCAATCAATGTTATGGATGCAAAGAGAAACCATCAATGCAGTTACAAGGACTGTTTTTTGCTCTTCTCTTGATCCTGATGAACATGAAGCTTGTAAAGCATTTGCAATGCTTTAATGATAAATGTCCTCATAACTCTTGATTTATAATGAGATGTTCTGTGTACTGATGACTTTATGTTTACTTAGGCTCTCTTTTATATTCTAAATTCAAGGGGTAGATATCTCGTAAAATGGAAGTGTATTTATGACCATTCAATTCCAAAGATTTGATGGAACGAGTCTTTATCAGCTTTCTAAAAAAGCTACATACTTTGTTGTTTAACCTATTTTCTTGTTTGACTAACTCTTTTGTTTGTATTATTATATTGTTTATTCTTTTGTACAATTTATAAAAAAGGAATCTGATGGTGGCAACTCTTACCTAGTATGCAACTTTTGACACATCATCGTCCCTAGAAGCATGTTGCTGTATGTAACAAAATCTCTTTAAGTTTCTCATCAGCGAGACCATCTACTGAAAACATTGAGTCACCCCCTCACCCTGACTATCTAACATTGTCTAAATTTTCTAAGTGAGATTGCATGGTCCAAATAAAAAAATTGATAAAAAGGCTTGGGTGTTTATCTTTATTAAACTATCTTACCTGACCGTGACCTTGGAACCATGCTTGCCGTATGCATCAAGTTCCATGCTCTGCTGAAACATTGAGCATAACTCAATGGCTTACCTGATTGCATAGTCATCAACATAAGAGTTACTTTTCTGGTCCTTAAGTGACAAAGGGTTGCTCATGTCCCTGGCCTCCTAGTCTGAGGTATGGCATGGTACCATTATGATTTAATAGTGAATATTTGATTCTAGAATGCAACTTACTCTATAATACGAAAATCTAAACCAGTTCTTGTTGACGAGTTAAAATGTTTATGATTCACACTGATTACCTTAGCATGATTGAAACAAACCATTCTTTCATTTATCTTCTTAATAAAACTTAATGATTCGCTATGTTATACCACACACTGATAAAAGTTTGAAACTCTATGCCGATGGTTAGTCTATGTACCATAGGCTATCACAAACACCAATCCATTCTTGCCATTATATGTTCTTTAAAGTTTTATGATTCAACGTAATGTACCATACGCCGATGAGAGCTTGACAAATATGTGCCGATGGGTATATCATTGTCTGTGATATATTACACGCACCTATCCACTCTTGTCACTTTTCTTCTAATAAAAGTGATCTATGATTCAACATATAAAACCACACGCTGATGAGATCTCGCAATACTATGTTAATGATTGGTATTTCAACCCCATACTATAAGGAGACATCACAATTCTGTGCTACACTACAAAGCTTCATCACTGATGCTCTCCTCCAGTTCTATTCTCCCGTTGATATCAAAAGGGGGAGCATAATCTTGCTAAAGCTAAAGAAACTACTGGATGTTCAGCCAATCACAATCTAAGGGGGGAGTTAAACTGAAGAAACTACTGGATGTTCAGCCAAGCACAATTTATGGGGATGTTAAGATGATATCAAAATTCTCAACTCATCATCTCTTCGTCCGCCCGCTGCGATTCATAAATGCTGCCTCAACTGCTTGATAAGTCATTCATCTTGTCAGGGGGAGCATTAGTTAAAGCTAAAACATTAAAGCTTCATTCTTACTCTCAATGGGAGAACAAACTGAACATTTCATTGAAGTTTAGTTTTGACATCATCGGATAGGGAGATTGTAAGGTCACACCTTATGATCTGACGAGTCAAACACTCCACACGCTATTTTACAGCGTTAGTGTCTACAACATCGACAACGCTAGTGTATCAAGCTTATCACCATTAGCGCTTAGTATAGTGTAACGCCTGATTTTCAGGTATTTTCATTTTAGCCGTTAGCCTATTTAATATTTTCACATTTGTTCCCTTGTTGTTCAAAGAATCGCAATTTAGCCCGTACGTTGGGCATACGTCAGGTACGCGCATCGTGCTTGTGAGAACCCGGATCACGGAAGCCATGCTAGTATGATGGGCGTACCTGTAGTATGCCAGGCGTACTAGCTCAACCTCTAAACACTAATTTTAAGGGTTTTCTCCCTATTTAACCCACCTTATTCCTCCATTGGACATTTTTTATTAGCCACCCTTCCCTCATAAATCCTAATCTTGATCTAAGGTTTGTGTGTGAGAGTTTGGATCTTATTAGTGATTTTGGTGCTCATTTGTTGAAGAAGAGGTCTAGTCAAGAAGGAGGTGTTGCTTGCAAGCTTGTAGATCTAGAAGCTACTTTACTTTGTGCATCTTCTAAAGGTATAAAGTTCATACCTTGATGTGTTTCCTTTTAGATCTCCACAAATGAGTTTTTATGAGTTTTTTGTCCCAAAGCTTGGACCGTTGTGTGTATGGAGCACTGCAGAGTATTGTAGCTATCCTTTCATGCGTTCTAGGTCTTGTAGATTCATAAAAATGGTTGCTTGGTCATTTTCCTTGACCCACGCATGAGTTAAGTAACTTAGAGTGTGATGAAAGTTATAGTTTTGTGTATTGGGTCCTTTATAGCCATGCAAAGGCTTAAAGTTGGTGACTTTATGGGTTAAGACATGCTATTATGGTCAGATATGAAGTTGGGATAGGTGTCTTAACATATTAGGACATAAAAGTTGATAAATAGAGATCAGGCAAAGTACGTCAGATGTACTCCTGGCTATGCACCACGTGGCCAGGCCCGTTCCCAATTCGTCGCTGATTGAGTTGTATGCCACACATAAGAAGGAGTACGCCAAGCGTACGCACTGGACATTTCACGTTTGCTGACGTTTGACCTTTGGTCAAGAATTAGGGTTTTGGACCATGGGAGGGAAAAATGGTCTTTTGCCTTTAAGGAGCTTCGTGTGGGTATTGGACTTGTGATTTGAGTTGAGGACCTTGATTATTAATTAGGGTTAATTGTTGTGTTATTAGGCGGACTCTAGTTTTGGCAGTTCGGGTGTGAGATTTATCTGCTTGAGTCTCCTCAGTTATTCTTATATGTGTAGTCGAACAGTTGTATTTGTGATGACCAGCTCGGTTTAACTGTTATTTTGTATTATGTCGTTTATGTGTGACTGAGATAGTGGATAGTCTCTAGGGCTGCTGATAACCCATAGGGCGTGTTGTTGCCTACTGCGACTGGTGATAGTCCCCAGTGTTGCTGATAACCCATAGCTGTTTATTTATGTTGTGTTGTATGTGATGTCTTGGGGAACTCACTAAGCTTCGTTCTTACAATTTTTTATTTATGTGTTTAAAGTACTTCTGAGGATCACGGAAAGGAGAAGGTATGATTGTAAACACTCGCTAGGAGATTTGTTACTGGGGAAATATGTGATATTTGATAGTTTATGATGATAATTTGTATTTGACACTTTTGTGTTTGGATGACCTGGTTCATGAACAATATTTTTCTAATTTAAAAATGAAAAATTTTCGTTTTAAATTTAAGGTGTTACAATTTGGTATCAGATCCCTGGGTTGATGGATTTGGATGAACTCTAGGGTAATTCCAAACTCAAACTAAGGATCTGAAGATTTACATAAAAACTTATCAAAGAAGTGAAGATTTTTACAGAAAAAAAAAACCCAGTGAAGCAGTGTGTACAATCAACCAGAGCTCGAGCGGTAATTTCCCAAAATACCTCAATTTATATTATGAGTAGTGTAGAGTTGATATATTATGAGCTGATAGAATTGCATGCTAGTTAGTGGTAGGATAAGGATCCTGCAGGAATGGTATGATAGTGTTACCTGATTTGTGATGGCTTTAGCCTAGGAGTTCGTTCCTATGAGATTGATTCTGTCATTGCTATTTGCTTGGTGTATGCTGTATAATTGTACATAGTTAGGATTTTATAACCTTATAATGTTTGATTTAGCCTTTCTACCTGTTCCTCGTTTGGTTGTGGATTTGAGTTAGAATCATTTATTCGAATGTCTATCAAGTCTCGTATTTTTTACAATTGGCATGCTCGAAGCAAATGGCGAGGACAAAGGAGATCTTGTGAGGCGGAGTAGTGCTGGGGAGCAGTCTAGAGTTATTGTCTAGATACTTAGTCTTGGTTCTAAGGAACCAGCAGGGTGAGTGTATAGCTAATCTGGGGCAATAGATTCCCTGTGACTTAGGGTCTGGAGGGGACGACTTGAGACAAATACGGGTTGTGTGGAAGGTAGTATTGGGCCCGTACTACAGAAAGCACCGGATCCTTATGCGACTCAAGAAGGAATCTTAAGGAACTAAGGAACTTGTAGAATTGTGTGGGTGTTTATGTATGTGCTTTAGCCTTGTTCTGATGGTTTTCTTGTGTGTTTCAGTATGGTGGTTACCATAGGTTTAGGCTCCAGCGACCTCGAGAGAAAGAGTGCCAGTGATGATGAGATCTGCAGGATTGTTGCCGCTAAGGTGGCCGCAACAATCAGAGGGGATATTCCAGAGATGTTTAGGTTTATCAAGACCATGCTGATTTATACTTTTGACGAGCACTATGCCGCCCTCCAGTGGCGGAGCAAGTAGGGGGCAGCCGGATGTTGCGCCTCCCCCAACTGGCCAATTCATCCAATAAAGGTTGTTATATTCCAATTGTAATTATGTTTGAAACATACTAATAAGGCCCATATGAAATATATTATAAAGCTACAGCCCCTCCTATCTATTTAATGGTCTATATCTAACTACATAGATAATATATTATTTTTCTGTAAATCCCAATCCTCGTTATTTAATTTGGAGATATATTGTTGCTTCTCCACTCAAAGCCTTCAAGCCAAGGTAATTCATAAATTTATTACATATTCTAAATATTTTGTAATTTACAATTAATAATATTATTTATCATAATCGATTTCTTATAAATTTAAAGTAAACCATAAGCAAAAAAAGTATTGATTTTTTTTTTCAAACGAAATGATATTCATGGCCTATGATTGCGTCTAGTTAGTGGTAATATTTAAGAAAATATGCATAATAAATGCTCACAACCTAAAAGAAATAGTAGTATCGAAGAGCTAGTATTTTAATTATAAATTTATATATGTGTTATTTATTTTACGATTTTTGCCCCCCTTATTCTAAAATCCTGACTCCGCCCCTGCCGCCCTCACTGAGGCTGCTACTGCCGCAGCCATTGCAGCTGTTACTGCTGCGAGGCAACCGGGGGGTGAGTCGTTGTGGTACTGGGAGTTCAACAACACGAAGGCACCCGAGTTTTATGTGACCCATGATCTGATTGCTGCTATGAGATGGATTTCTGATGTTGAGGGATGTTTTTAGACTTGCTCTTTTCCGGAGAATCTGAGGGTTCGTTTCACGCTGAACCTGCTTCGCTTGGGAGTGAAGGATTGGTTGAAGTTTTTGACAACTGATTGTACCCTCGTAGAGTGTTCTGCGGTGACCTGGGAGAGATTTACTGAGATGTTCAGAGATGAGTTTGTTCTAGTAGTTGAGAGATAGAGAGAGAGGTTGTCCCAGGAGTTCCTGTCTCTCAAGCAGAAGACAAAGACAGTGACTGGGATCACTAGGATGTTTTATGAGAAGGCCTTCTTTTATCCTGAGCACGTGTCTTCTAAGTAGGCACGTGTGAGTCGGTATCTGAGTATTCTGAGGAGGGATATTCGTGAGTTCATGGCAAACACTTCATATCGGACATTGGCTGAGCTGCAGACCAATGCCAGGAGGAGGGAGATCGAGCTGGAGACCCATGCTAGAAAGGAGAGGGAGACACAGGTGAGAGATAGGAGGCATGTACTGTCGCAGCCGGTGAATAAGCGACCCAAGCCCACTGCCTCGAGAGTTGGAGGCTAGAAGGGTCGTAGTTGCGGTAAGTGCGACAATGGGCATGAGGGACCCTATCGGTCAGGGACAGCTTGCTATCTGTATGGAAAGGAGGGGCATTTGGCCATGGATTTCCTTAAGGGATTTCGTGTTTGCTTCAATTCCAACCATACAGGCGATATGAGGGTCGAGTGTCCTCAACTTACATCTAGGGTGGTTCCGACTCCGACCACAACGACCATGCGTATTACTGATGGTCAGCAAGGGAAGGCCGAGACACCGAGGGCTCGAGGGAGAACATTTCCGTTGATAGCAGAGGAGGCCCAAGCATCTCTAGACGTCGTAGCTAGTATGTATTCTTTGTTATTCTGCTGATTTATATTGTTGCTTATGTTATTATATATGTAGGTACTTTTCTTGTGAATTTTGTACTTGCGCTTGTGTTGTTTGACTCAGGTGCGATTCGGTCTTTTTGTTGTCATCATCTTTTTGTCGCGGATTTAGTATTGCACGGAAGGCCTTGATCAGGCCCTTGAGAGTCTCTATACCGATGAGCATCCGTTCTCCACTACTGACATCTACCGGGATTGTGTGTTAGAGATTTTGGTGTTGGTTATCTGATAGATCTTATTCCTATCGTGATGGAAGATGTATGTGTGATCGTGGATATAGATTGCTTGAGCCGGTTTGGGGCTTTGATTGACGGTGAGCGTCAGATGGTGACGATTCAAGACCCTGGTGGGGGAGTTTTGACCATCTATGGTGAAGGTACTATGTCAGGATCAGCCTTTTGTTCTGCTGCCAGGGCGAGGCAGAGTTTGAAGCATGGGTGTATGGGTTATCTAGCATATGTAGTGGATACTCGGATTGAGGAGAAGGGATCGATTTCCATTTCTGATGTTCTTGTGGTACGCTCTTTTCCCGATGTTTTTCCCGAGGAGTTACTAGGTGTGCCTCCTGCGAGGAAAGTGGAGTTTTGGATCGATCTGGTCTCGGGTGCTGTGCTGATTGCCAAGACACCGTACCGTCTTGCACCTCCTGAGATGCAGGAGTTATCCTATCAGCTACAGGAGTTGTTAGGAAAAGGGTTTATTCGGCCGAGCAGTTCTTCTCGGGGAGCACCGATCCTTTTTTTTAGGAAAAAGAATCGTTTATACCGTATTTGTATTGATTACCGGGAGTTGAACAAGCTGACGGTGAAGAACCATTATCCATTGTAGAGGATTGATGATCTCTTCGATCAGTTGCATGGGGCATCTTGATTTTCCAAGATCAATTTGAGGTCTGGTTATCATCAGACGAGGGTACGAGAGGAGGATATTCAGAAGACGGCCTTCTCAACTTGTTACGGGAATTACGAGTTCGTGGTGATGCCTTTTGGGCTCACCAACGCAACGGTAGCATTCATGGATCTTGTAAACCGGGTGTGCACGGTGATCGTCTTCATTGATGATATTCAGGTCTATTCGAAGACCAGAGAGTAGCGCGAAGAGCATTTGTGCGATATTCTTGGAGTTTTGAGGATGGAGAGGCTCTATGCCAAGTTCTCCAATTGCGACTTCTGATCACGCGAGGCGCAGTTTCTAGGACACCTCGTCAACCAGAATGGTATCTTGGTCGATCTAGCCAAGATAGATGCGATGATTCAGTGGGAAGTGTCGAGATCTCCATTTGAGTTTTGGAACTTCCTCGGTTTGGCAGGATATTACCGAAGATTCATTCAAGACTTCTCCAATATTGTTGTTCTTCTCATTAAGTTGATGAGGAACGATGTTGTGTTCAATTGGGGGCCTGAGCAGCAGCCATCATTCGAGACACTTCGCCATAGACTGTGCGAGGCACCGGTACTTGCCCTCCCTGCGGGAGTTGAGGATTTCGTGGTCTAGTGCCATGCATCCATTGCAGGGTAGGAGTTATGTTGATGTAGAGGGGGCATGTGATTGCATATGCTTCGAGGCAGCTGAAGCCTCACGAAGCGAGGTATCCCACTAATGATTTGGAGCTGGGATTAGTGGTTTTCGCTCTCAAGATTTGGAGCCACTATCTTTATGGTGTTTGGTGTACCATCTATACGGACCATAAGAGCCTAAGATATCTTATTGATCAGCCTAACCTGGACATGAGGAATAGGAGGTGGTTGGATGTACTGAAAGATTATGATTGTGAGATTCTGTACCATCCAGTCAAGGCTAATGTGGTGGCCGACGCCTTAAGCCGGAGAGCGGTTAGTGCCCCAATTCGAGATGTATGTATGGAGATGACTGTGATAACCCTAGTTTTGGAGATTATCTAAGAAGCACAGTCGGAGGCCATAAAGGAAGGAATTCAGAAAAGTGGGCGGGTGATCGGTCAGATTTCAACTTTTGATATCGACAACCAAGGGCTTTTGACTCTTCATGGACGGGTTTGGGTACCTTACGCGGGTGGGGCTCGACGGATATTGATGGAGGAGGCCAATAAGTCGAGATTTTCCATTCATCCAGGGGCTACCAAGATGTATCTTAACCTGAAGCATAGTTACTGGTGCCATGTATGAACAGAGATGTGGCCTATTTTATGGATGTTTGACCTGTCGGAAGGTCAAGGTCGAGCACCAATGCCCTCATGGAAAGTTTTAGCCCTTAGAGGTTCTACTTTGGAAGTGGGAGCAGATCACCATCGATTTTATTACAAAATTGCCATGGACTGCGAGGGGTATTGATGCTATCTGGGTGATAGTGGATCGTTTGATGAAGAGTTCTCACTTTCTAGCCATTAGTGATGGCTCTTCTGCTGAGAAGCTGGTTGAGATTTATGTCCGAGAGATCGTGGCTTGGCATGGAGTGCCGAATTCGATTGTGTCGGACCGGGATGTTCGTTTCACTTGCAGGTTTTGGAAGAGGTTTCACGACGAGTTGGGTACCTGGTTACATTTCAGTACTGCATATCATCCGCAGACGGACAGACAGAGCGAGGGGACTATTCAGACGCTCAAGGATATATTGCATGCATGTATCATTGACTTTGGTGGGAGTTGGGACTCCTATCTCTCTTTGGCTGAGTTTTCTTATAATAACATCCATCATACCAGTATTTGCATGCCTCCCTTTGAGCTTCTATATGGGAGGGGGTGTCAGATTCCTATCTGTTGGGGTGAGGTGGCCAGAGAGTCATAGGGAGCATGAAGATAGTGCTCAAGACAATCGAGCTTATACAACAAGTTAGACACAGATTGCTGACGGCCCAAAGCCGCCAGAGGAGTTATACGGATCAGCGACGCTTTGAGCTAGAGTTCCAGTTGGCGGATTTAGTGATTCTGAAGGTGTCACCCTGGAAGGGTGTTATCTGCTTCAAGATGCAGGGCAAGTTGAGACAGATTCATGATACCTTCCATGTTTCCCAATTAAGGAAGTGTATAGTTGATGAGGCAGCTGTGGTTCCTTTGGAGGATATTCAGTTTGATGATCGCCTGAAATACATCGAGAAACCTATGGCAATTATGGATCGGAGAGTGAAGACGTTGAGGAACAAGGTAGTGAGCATGGTCAAAGCTCATTGGCAACACCGTAAAGGCTCAGAGTGTACGTGGGAGCCCGTGTCTAAGATGCGCAAGCACTATCCTGATTTGTTTCCCGATGACGACTTCAAGGGCGAAGTCTGATGCTAGTGGGGGCGAATTGTAACATTCGATTTTTAGGTATATTCATTTTAGCCCTTAGCATATTTAAAGTTTCCACATTTGGTCCCTTGTTGTTTAAAGAATCGCAATTTAGCTCGTACGCTGGGCGTACGTGAGGTACGTGCAACATACTTGTGAGAACCCGGATCGCGGAAGCCATGCTAGTACGCTTGGCATACCTGTGGTACGCCAGACGTACTCACTCAGCCTCTAAACCCTAATTTTAAGGGTTTTATCCCTAGTTAACGCACCTTATTCCTCCCTTGAACATTTCTTATCAACCACCTTTCCCTCATAAAACCAAATCTCAAGTCTAAGCTTTGTGTGTGAGAGTTTGGAGCTTATTAGGGATTTTGGTGGTCATTTGTTGAAGAAGAACGCTAGTAAAAAGGAGGTGTTGCTTGCAAGCTTGTAGATCCAGAAGCTAATTCACTTTGTGCATCTTCTGAAGGTATAAAGTTTATACATTGATGTGTTTCCTTTTAGATCTCCATAGATGAGTTTTTATGAGCTTTTTGTCCCAAAGATTGGACCTTTGTGAGTATGGAGCACTCTAGAGCATTGTAGTTGTCCTTTCATGTGTTCTAGGTCTTGTAGATTCATAAAAATGGTTGCTTGATCATTTCCCTTGGCCCATGCATGAATTAAGTGACTTAGAGTGTGATGAAAGTTAGAGTTTGGTATATTGGTTCCTTTCTAGTCATGCAAAGGCTTAAAGTCGCTGTCTTTATGGGTTAAGACATGATATTATGGTCAGATCTGAAGTTGGGATAGGTTTCATAACGGATTAAGACATAAAGATAGATAAATGGGGATCAATAAGAGTACACCAGGCTCGTTCCCGATTGGTCGCTGATTGAGTTGTACGCCACGCGTAAGAAGGAGTACGCCTAGCGTACGCGTTGGGCAGTTAACTTTTGCTGACTTTTGACCTTTGGTGAAGAATTAGGGTTTTGGACCATAGGAGGGGCAAAATGGTCTAATTACCTTTAAGGGGCTTAGTGTAGGAATTGGACTTGTGAGTTGTGTTGAGGACCTTGATTATTAATTATGGTCAGTTGTTGTGTTATTAGGCAGAGTATAGTTCCAGCAGTTCGGGTGTGAGATTTATCTATCATCAGCATCAGGTGAGTCTCCTCACTTATTCTTACTTTTGTGGTAGAATAGTTGTATTTGTAATGAACAACTGGTTCTAACTGTTATTTTGTATTATGTTGTTTATGTGTGATTGAGACTGCAAATAGTCTCCAGGCTTGCTGATAACCCATAGGGCGTACTATTGCCCACTAGGACTTCTGATAGTCCCTAGGGTTGCTGATAACCCATAGCTATTTATTTATGTTGTGTTGTATGTGGTATCTTGGGGAACTCACTAAGCTTCGTGCTTAGAGTTGTTGATTTATGTGAGTCAGGTACTTTAGAGGATCGCGGAAAGGTGAAGGTCTGATTGTACACACTCATTGGGATATTTGTTATCGGGGCAGTCTGTGATACTCTGATATTTTATGGTGATAATTTGTATTTTACACTTATGTTTTTGGATGACTTGGTTCATGAAAAATATTTTTAGTAATTTAAAAATGAAATAATTTGGTTTAAAATTTGAGGTGTTACATATAGTTATTCTATGTAATCTTTTGTATATTAGGTAATGATATAGATAAGTATAGAATAGATCGTAGATCGAATATCTTTGTGATAAGATCGGTTCTTAGTATAGATTAGACGCAATCCCTTCAATCAAGGGCTATACTTGTATAGATTAGTATATAATCAACATTAGGGTAAACCCTAATGTTGAGTTCGTCTTGGTGACCGTCCTTGTGACATCCCGTCTTCTTGGTGAAGGAAAAACCCTTTCTTGGTGAAAGAACATTTTGGAGAACTCCCTGTGTTATTTACTTTTTGTTCTTTATTTTTCTTAGATTAGTCTACGTGTTTTCTTAATACTTGAAGTGTATTCGGTCGATACAAACCTTCAACGACATGGCATATGGAGCGCCACGATGAGACATGCCAAATGAAGAACACATATTTCGGATGGTCACCACGAAGTGACATGAAGGGTTTTTCTTCACTAGTAAACTCATCATTCGTCGCAACTAAGTCAAAATCAACAAATAACGTATTCTTTGACTTTATTTCTTTGGTAATTTCTCCCTTCACAACTAGAGCAAAAGAACCAGCATCCACATTTGTTTGTGCATTCTACATGAGTTCAGTCTTGTTTGATAGTTGCTGGTTGAGAAAGTGTTGATTGGGAAAGGACTATCTGGGAAATAAATTTTGATTGAGTAAGAAACCATGTTGTTTGATTGTACATCTAAGTAATATGTTGACTGATCAAAAATGACCATTTTACCCTGTTGCTCTATACAGTGATGAATGTAGTTGCTAAATTATTATAAAAACATACAAATTTTCATACAAACCAATGTCCTAAAACATAAATACAAACCAACAAACCATCTCTAATTCTGTCATTTTCTTCAAAATCCCCTCACTACCAACACCTTAAAAACTATTTTCAAGAATATGTGAGGACAAATTACTAAATAGTAGCCATTGACAAATCATTGTTCTTTTCCCTCTCATTTTTTTTCTTTTCGTTTCTCCTTTTCACTATATGTTTCTTTTCCTGTTATTTGTTTGTCTCTATCTTTGTTCTTCCTTTTATCTCCCTTTCTAATTCTATCAACACTTTCTTTCAATTTCTCTTTTTGATCATACATTTTCTTAATTTTGTGGTCCAAAGGTGGCTATGGTGGTTACGGTGATTGTAATGGTGGTAGTATACCACCTTTACCTCATCTCGTATCCTTGTATCCAATTCATGCACACATTTGAAATTATATGTATCCCTGTTTCATGCCACATCCCCATTTTGCCCTTGGAATTGTGTCGATGTGTGTTTCTTGGCATCTGATGAACTAGTTCTATCTCTACTAGATTCCCCATTACAAAATTGAAAAGATTGATTTATGTCTTGAAATAAGCATCAATCGCATACCAATTTCACAATCAAGCATATGATTTCTAAGCTATATGTGTGAGAAGAATTAAATTTTGTAATAAAGATCAAAAGACACCTTAGGATTTTAGGGATTACAACATATCAAGATTCCACAATGCTTAGAAGAGCTGAAATTGGAGTAATGAGATGAGTCATCCTCGAACTTCGACTTTCCAAAACCGATTCGAGCTAAGAGACAATGGCCTCTCTGATGGTGTTATTGATGATACGTCCTTTTGGATCCTTCCCGGAAGCCTTACGACAAGATCCTTGGTGCTTTATCAGTATGTGGAAATCCCTAAAACGAAGACGATGATGCTGAAAGAGCAACGGTAGGGAAAGGGTAAAGATGGAAACAATTCTCTTTTTCTCAATAAGCTACTTACATTCTACTAACCGAATCAGATGTTTCATTCTGAGTCACACGCCCAAAGTTTGTTTACCAAACACTTTTTGCTGACCGAGTCAGCCAAAAATGTATGACCTAACTCACTCAGACGCATATCAAACATGACCTTCATCTTCATGAGATTTTAGAATACCAAAAACTTATGCCAACAAATAGTTTTTAAATTATTCATGCATTTTCACGGTTGACGTGATTATATTCTATTCCAAACGTAAACTATTCATGAACATCGACTTTCTTCAATCAATTCTCTCTTCAATCCATACTTCAACATTCTGCTTAGTAGGTAACTAATCCTACTCTCAACTTGATCAACTATCTCTACAGTCTTTTGTCAAAAGGATCCAAAATCTGAAAGTAACGTTGTTTGCATAGAATGAATTTGATCAACATCACAAGAGCAAAGTTCCTTCAATCTCTCCCAGATGTCATGAGTAGTTGCAAGAGAACTTATAAGTACGAATGTATCTGGAGGAAGTGCAAAACGTAGATCTCTTTTGGCTCTTAAATATCCTTCGATCTTCTCCTTTTCTTCAGTTGTTAGATCCTTATACCTTTCAAAAAGAACAACATAATTAGAAAGTGTAAGAACATGTTCTTCATTTTTATACATTTGGGAGCACATTTAATGATTGATTTCCAGATGTATGATCCATGTTTTTCAATTCCTGATATGTAATCTTCAAAGTGTGAAAACTAGAGTTTATAATCTCCAGGAAACATAATTGGAATACGAATAGATGATCCAATACTACTCTAAAAGTTGAAAGAAACAACATGAATATCTTCATAAGACATGATTTCGAATAAAAATTTTGAGTAAGAATCAAATCAATGAGTAATTAAACAAAGAATTCCAGATCAAATTGCAATTATATTGAAAAATGCGGAATAAATCTAGAAAAACACCATAACAAATACAGAACTCGAAGAACACGAACGAACTAGATGATTTGAAAATAGCTTAGAGAAATCCTTGCTCTGATACCACTTGTATGATCGATTAGATTCTAAAAGAAACAAATCATGTTTATAAGCAAGTAATTAAATGAACACATGAATGTAAATATGATCCGAGTTTTCATTAGAGAGTAAGAAGCTCAACTGCATAATAAGTAAGATCCTCTCAAAATATACTCTCTCTCTCTCTCTCTTTCTCTCTAACTAATATACCTTATATATAGGACATAACAAGAGAGTCAGTAAGGTAATGATCAATTAGGTTACGACACCTAAACTAAGAATGCATGTCAAAACTAATTACCAAAAGCTGTGAAGCCTAGAACAAAAAGTACAAAACTGAACTTTCATTTCGCATATACAAGTTGAAGACTAAAGATATAAAATCGTGAAACATTTCGCATACAGACTCAAACACTACATATAGAAAATACGAGATCTAACAAATGGGATGAGTCGTTACTCATTACATTTCATTATCATGTTTGTTTGCTATGTTTAAATGGAATGAACATATTCAATTTTTATATAATATGAAGAAATACAAGGTATTGTGTGTAACTTTTCTTATACATGATTTTGATTATAAAATTAATTAATGTCCTTTTGTTTACCAAAAAAATATATTAATGATAAATGTTTATTAAACCACTCTTATAGGAAAATAATATATTTTTACTTTGAAACAGCTCTAATAAAAAAGAAAAAGTGAATTTAGTGTATGTTTATATATGAACAACAATATTGCATTCTAAAATTAGTTTTTCAATAAAGGTATACTGGGAGTTGTTGTATTTGTCTGATCTACTTCAAGATCAAATAACCTTCCATATTTACATGTTTAGTCGGAATTCTGAAAAAAAAATATGAGTTATAATGTTGAAAAAAGATTACTGATTTTTGGTCAGACAGCCTACTGTATATCCGTTTAATAGTCTTTAGGAACCCACTACTAACTGTTTTATAACTTTTATTATATGTGACATTACATATTATTTTGTTTAATGTCAAGTTTTGTGTTTGGTTTTTTTACCATGTAGATAAAAAACAGAGTTAGGACTACCAGACGGAGGACGAGTAAATTAGTGGTATGGGAACTCATCCCACATGGACAAAAAGTGAGAATCCCACATGGACAAAAAGTGAGAATTGTGGTGCGCTTATAAGCCTTAATGTACTTATGCTTTTTTTTTCTATAGTGAAATTGGTTGGGAAACTCCAATATGGAACTTTGTTTGTGAATAAAGGATAGAATGAGATACCACTTCGGTTCAAGATAGATGAAGGTGAGTGACATTTTGGTGTTTTTACAAAAAAAAATGAAAACGTGTGAGCTAACAATTACATGGGGTTGTTTTTATTTAATGATACAACAAGTTATTGATGGACTAGATAAAAGTTTGAAAACAATGAACAAATGTGAAATTGGAGTGTTAACTATTCATCCAGAGTATGCATTTAGTTTAACTGAATCACATCAAGAATCAACAATTGTTCCTACAAATTCCAATGTGTATTATGATGTTGACTTGATTTCATTTGAAAAGGTACGAAAATTGCAAAAGTTTTGGTCTTTTTATAGTTCTTGAAGAATTTGTAAGGATAAAAATGATTTTCAATTGTTACAAGAAAAAGACATATGGGAATTAAGTACGCAAGAAAAGATCGAAACTTCAGGGAGAAAGAAAGAAGAAGGGAATTATGTTTTCAAGAAGCAAAAATATGAGAGGGCTTCAAGAAGCCCAATCGGGAACTGGGAAAACCGCTACTTTATGCTTTGGGATCCTCCAATAACTTGATTATAATGTAGTCGAAAGCCAAGCCTTGGTTTTTCTTGGTAATCTCATGTGCACAATTCAAAAAAAATAATAATAATAAATAAATAAAAACAAAAAAAACGTTAGTCCTGTTGCGAAGCATGAGCATATCGCCTAGTTATCTGTTAATCAATGTATGGTCTTAAATAGAAAATAAACTTAAAGAAATATCTAAATGTTTTTTTAAGACAAAGTTATATAAATGGTTCATGTGGTTTACCAAATCAATCCTTGCTAATTATTATTGATGAACATGGTTCCTATGGTTTCTAAAAACTTACGTGAATGGTCCTTTTTTTCTATTACCATTAGTATTCATCCGTTAATGTGAGGATAATTTGATATTTTCAAGTAGCGGGACATAGTTTGTGATCATGAGTAAACCATAGGGACCATTTATGTAATTTCGTTGATATTTTATGTTATGAGTTTGTAGTTTTTCCACTCTTTTACTTTTTAAATTGTCATTCCCTTTAAACTTGGTAAAATGTTACTTTCACCTCTATATTTTTCTAAACTTTCGTGTTTATCCCCCCTAGTATATATATAATTTGATTTTCCTCAATAACTTTTGTTTGCTAACCAAACTAAAAAATAATTTTTTACATGCTTGTTTTCATATATGTGTCGGTTTAAATTGAAGGTGGTCAACGTTGCGACTTGAATTTAGAACTTCCGTTTGTTTTTTTTTTAAATTACTTGTTTTAATAATGCACATGTCGGTTTAAATTTGAATTTGTCTACATATCGACTGGATTTTTTTTTCATGTTTTTATTTTAATTTTATGTTAGTTTCCTACGTATGAATCGGGTCACATAATAATTTTAGTTTGTTAATGTAACATCTTGTTTTGAGGTACTTTCACTTTTGACCGTTTCAATTATATTTATTACATTTTGGTCCTTATAATGTAAGATTTATGGCTGGGAGGGACTAATATTGCCATTTTTGGAATGGTGGGGCGGAGCCACGTACGTTGGGCGTACGTTTGCCTACGATAGGCGTAAGGGGTGAAGTCCCAAACCCTAATATTTAGGGTTTGGAACCTATTTATTCATCATTAACTCTCAAACCTGGTTCCTTTAATTAGCCTCCATCCTCTCAAAACGTTTTTGCAAACCTTAATCTACCTTGTGATCATTTTTGTGCTTATGTGTGTGTATGTGTTTTATGCCTTTGAAGAAGAAGGAAGGAAGTAGAGACCATCTTGGAGGAGTGAAGCACCTTAAATCCATAATCACATCATCATTTGGCATCACTCGGATGTATAAAGTTATGAACTTTGTGAAGTTATACTTCGATCTTATTTTGGGCTTAATTTTATGTTATTTCGGTCCCATAAGCTTGGTATTATGAGTAGGGGTTACTCTAATCCATTTGAGTTGTCCTTTCAGAGGTTTTGGAACCTCTTGAGTCATACAAATGTAATCTTGGACACTAGTTTCTTCTCATGCATGGCATATGTTGTCTTAATGGATTAAGATGTTAGGATCTTTGGTGTTGGGCACTTAATGGCCATGCAAGACCATAAAGTTGGAAACTTTATGGTCAAAGACATCATTTTGGACTAAGATATGGAAAATGGAGTTAATGGCTTAAAGATTAAGCTCTTAATGAGTTGGGTAGGCAGCCAGCTGTGTATATTGGGCGTACAAGGCGTACGCTGCGCGTACATGGTCAACAAGACCGTGCCTGGTCAACCATCGAGTATGATGGCCGTAGTCAGCTGGGTTGACTCGGTTGACTTTTTGGAAATTTTGACTTTTACCTGATTAGTTTGACCTAGGGGTATTTTGGGTATTTTGGATTGTGTTTGAGAATTGATGGATTGATAGGTGACAGTTAGAGTTGAGATTCGGAGTCGGGACCTCATCAGATATTGTTCAGATTGAGAGGCGAGTCTTCCTCACTGTACTTGTGGGTCTAAGGCACCAAGGCCTGCCCATTGGATTAGATATCATGTTATGTGATAGTATGTTATGATGATGTAGAGATATGTTAGATCGATATCTTGGTATATAGGGTGTTAGCATGCGGTAGTGATCTGTAGATCTGCTTGTCTGTCTGTTGACTGGTTATATGTTTACCTGTTATGTATATGTCGGCATGTTATGTTTGGTTGGGTTGAGGCGGTCTTGCTTTGTGCTGAAGGCCAAAATACCCTGGGCGGTCCAGATAGACTGTAGGCCCTGCGAGGCGGTCTAGTTAGACTAAAGGCCCGAAGAGCGGTCCGGATAAGCTATAGGCCCTGCGAGGCGGTCCAATCATGTCGAATGCTCGGAGAGTGGTCCAGATAAGTTGTAGGCCCTGCGAGGCAGTCCAGTCAGGCTGAAGGCTCATTTATGCATGTTGTTGTTTGTTATGTGTATGTGGTGGTACTTGGGGGGAACTCACTAAGCTTTGCTTACGGTTTTAGTTTATTGTTTCAGGTAATTCTAATGATCGCGGAAAGGCGAAGGCATGACCGTACACATCCTCCTGCTTTATGGACTTATGATTTTGGGATACTCTGATCTTGATAAACACTTTGAAAACAATGATTTTGCAAACATTTTATCATTTTAGACTATTTTGAAAAGTTTAAAATTGTTGTGATTTTTGAGTCGTTACAAGTTGGTATCAGAGCCCTGGTTTGAGAGAATTGGATAAGCATTCGTGCGAGTCCAGACTCAAACTATGGATCTGAAAAGGTGTGACAACTCGGAATTTCTGTCTTATACAACATTTCAACTCAATCAAATTCAGACTCGTATCTGCTATCTTCTAGCACTGTTTAGGGTCTATTTGAGTGTTTTAATCATAGTACATCCAAGGATCGGGTGTTAGGAAGTATATGCTTGAGTCCATTGTGCACCAAGCAAGCCATAAACTTCATCATGTGGAGTTTACGACCACATCATATGAGTTTACGGCCGTAAACTCAAGGTGGCCGTAAACTCATGCCATAAACATGATATTCCATCCTTATTCTTCATTATTCACCATTTCAACCTCAAGAACTTGATTTTTCTCTCAAGTATCATAAGGATCTTCATTTTATTCTTCAAAAATGTAAGTGTTTCATCCTTTGTTTTGTTGATACATCTCATTATCTAGTATCACCCTTTGATTTCATCCATTAACTTCATATTTTGGGCTTGATCTTCAAGATCACCAAGAACACCAAGAACACACACTAGTGTTTTGGGCCGAAATCAACTCTTTTTGCTTCCATATTGTAATTATCCTCTTCCTATACTTGTTATCTAGTTAGAACCCTTGAATTGCACCTTTAAAACATCCATTTCCCAAGAATAATAGGAGTTTATGGCCAAGAGCATCTCCCTTGGCCGTAAACCCTTGTTAAAGGTGCATTTGTTGGCCATAAACTCCCTAAAGCTAAGCATTGAACCTAGAACACTTCCTTGATGCTTGATAGGACTTTAAAACACTTTATGACCCAAAACTTCATGAGTTTACGGTCGTAAACTCTAAGGGACGTGAACACATGCCCGTAAACTCTAAGGGCCGTAAACACCATTGTTTGGCCATACACTCCTTAGATGAAATTATTTGTGATTATAACACTTTCATATAAGTGTTTTCTAGTTCCTAAGGTGTGTTCCTTACATGATTAGTTGTTTAAACACTGATTATATACATATATGTGTCATTATATGCTTATTAGGATCCGTTATACTCAAGGCTTCACTTGGCACTTAGCATCCTTCAAATCGATCTTTCATTCGTATCGCTCACTGTAGGTGAGTTCATACCCCCTTTAACTTACCTTTTAAATGATTTTAAATGCTTTTATTAGGGGGGGGGGATACAAGTAGAAGCATTATAGTTATTATATCAATCACATGTGATTAATAACTATCAAACAATGGATTTCTTATACTTCAAACTGTGTTTTCAAACAACTTGTTTCAAATCGTTTTACAAACTCGTTTAAACTTAATTGTCAAAAGTATATCTATATAGATATAGTTATATAAGTATGATTGAAAGGACTTAGGACTGATAACTCGCCTTACTTCCTGTTCCTTGTTTGGTTGTGGACTTAGGGTATCGGTTGGTTGTCTGAAGGTCGTTTGAATCTTAGTTATATATTATGTGTATGTATATAGATATAAAAGTTCTTCATTCAGTTCAAATCCTTTGGGTAGCAAAGGTATACAAACATGTTCATTCATACAAACAACATTGCTAGTAAACTAGAATAGGTATAGTTTTGGAAGTCACTAATACTATTACTAGAACAATGAAACATACAAAGAGTCAGTTCATACATGAGTCAGAATATACTATAACGAGAAACAATACTCACTATAAAGAGAAACAAATAGAGAATACTATAACAAGAAACAATACTCACTATAAAGAGAAACAGATAGAGAATACTATAACGAGAGTCAATACTCATTATAAAGAGAAACAGAAAGAGAATACTATAACGAGAATCAATACATACTACACACTATACACTAGAGAACATACTACATACTAGACAGAGAGAACACTACACTAGTACATACTATATAAATACAAGAATACTATAACATTAATGTGAGATACTACTTCATGGCGCTGCATATACTGCTGTGTCACGTTTTGTACCCAGAGTCTCCTGGAGGGAGATCGTGAATTTGTGTATAGATCTATACGAGACTGACCCTCCTACACCTTGCTGCTAGCTACAGTGGGACCTGAAGGTCTACGGGTGACGAATTTCATATCATTTCGACGTCTCGAACGTTGTGTTATTCTAGTCAATCAAGTATGGTTACAATCATATCACATTTTACCTAAATTAAACTAACAAGTTTAAGGATAGTTAGTACATTAGTAGTTACCTAGATAAAACTACAGTACATCTTTATTTTCCCATTTCAATTACATTGTGATCTTCTCACATAACCAGTAATGTAAAACTATATTTTGGTAATGATAGTCATACATTGGGAAAATACACACTTTTACAAAAGAACAAACATAGAGAACAGTTGAGTCTTCGTAGAAGACTACTTTAGTAGGAAATATAGGATTTTCTAGGAAGTTTACAAACATGTACATCAAATACTTACAAACTCTTCCATCAAACATTTATAGACATTTTCTTCAAACTTATACAAACATTGACACTAAAATACTTATGAACTCACCAGCTTAAATGCTGATCTATGCTTTCAAAATTACTTGTATTCTCAGGTCGCCAGTAGACAGGTACCGATGTCTAACTTTTTGAGAAGATGGAGCACATTCAAGACTCATCTCTTATTTTGATATTCATTTTTGGTGTCTTATAAACTTCAGAACACACTTGTATTAAAATTATTCTATTAATGCAATGGATGATGTTGTTGCTTGTTTACTATTATGCATTGTTGTGATACTGTACATGACGTCCTCCGCCCCCCCAAACGTTTCTGCCGTTCCGGTTTTGGGATGTGACAGATTGGTATCAGAGCCTTTTTTATAGTGAATTAAGTATATCAACCCATAAAAGATATAAAACTATAAAAACAACGAGATTAAAATACTCTGACCAAGAGTTTATACTTTTAAATAATAAAATATTTAACCAAAGTATACATACCTGCATTCAAACTAAACTCAGTGTCAATAGGACAGAACAAAAGTATTACGATTGTTGGACAGCACGAGTAGTCTTGGGGACATATAATCATATCTGGGAGTGATATAGCTTGATCAACTATATCTTTCTGATAAGTGATTAGCATGTGTCCATGAATGTTTTTGATGTTGCAGCAAGTCTAAAAACTTACCAACACTACTACAATGAAAACATTAGAACAGAACATAAACTTAAAATACTATAGGAGTATTTTGTGTTACTATAAATTACTTATGTGCAAACTAAAAAGATCTTTATTAGTATGTCAATAGTTGCTGAATGGATACTCAAAAGTTATATGTGACTAGGGTGTCATAGACTTAGAATCTGTGATCTTTGCTTTACTTCCTGTTCCTTGTTTGGTTGTGGGCTTAGAGTTAGGATCACTTATTCGAAGGTCTATCCTGTTTTGGTTACATATTACTGGTATGCACTACGCAAATGTTGGAGTAACTGGTAAGGATCATCTTATAATTATCTTAATTTAGTACGTCTATTAATTATTTCTTTTACCCCTATTCTCGCGTAACATGGCTGGATTCCATATCCCCGGAGACCCGTACTTTCCCAACAACGACAATGGAGGATGGCTCGGAGATGAGCCAGAGGAGAATCATGAAATTCCATTGGACGACGACTTCGCAGAGAACTTCCCGGAGGATTCTGACTCCGAGCCGGAAGTCAATGATCAACCCCTGGTAGCTCCAATCCCGAATCCTAACCCTCGTCTGGCATTTCAAGGCCCGATGCCTCTGTGGCCGGAAAACATGGGAATTTGGAGTAAATAGCAAGGTCAAACCATGCCTTACAATGGAGACCGAAGCTTCTACAACCTAAGCGAGGGAGGCTTAGCGGACAGAATCCTACCCATCCTAGTCCGAAGGGTTGCTCGTAATAACGAGCAGGGTAGGGCAGCCCTCAACCGAGTCATGCAGGTTGATGCTGATGCAGGAGTCAATACTGTCCGCATCCGTCATCTAGAAAGTGCTCGAGATAGAGTTGCGAGATACCACGAGTCTCTACAGCGAGAACTAGCTATGACTCGAGCTCAAGTCATGGAGCATCGCGTGCGCCAGTGAGTGTACGAACGACGCCGTCTCGACATGGAGCGCCGGCTGGCTGACTTACGGGTTCGCCCAAGGGGTTCCCGTCGCCAGTAGGAATGCTCTGCTCGAATTTCCTTCTTATATAAGGATTAGCCTTCTTAGCTATGCTCTAAGTAGCATTTTCCCTGTAATTTATGTTATCTTAAGACTTTGAACTTTCGATCGACAAGTCTTTATTCTGTCAAAAAATTTCTTATCTTGGTTTGATGTAAGACCCACTTTGGGGACATTTTCCCGAACTTATTACATCTGTAATACCAGTATTATTGGCAGATATCTAACCTCCTGAAATTTAAAATCCAAATGCTTTCTTATGTGTTGTTGGGCTATGGAGAGTTAGTCCATGAGTCACTCTCATCATTCTCTCTATTTAATTCTTACCAATATCTTGATCTTTGTGATTTTATAGCTTCAAGATGCCTCCGCGGAGATCAAACAGGCGCGCTACTCCAATCACTCCGAATCAAACTCCTCCTCCTCAGTATAACCCATCAGCTATTCAAGCTGCTGTGAATGCGGTTGTTACGGCAGCCCTAGCCCAATTCAACTCAACCGGTACCAGTGGGAGTGGGACTAATGTGCCTCCCACTATTGTCGAAACTCCAGTGCGCTCTAGGGAGTGCTCATATAAGGACTTCACTAGCTGTAAACCCAGGGCCTTCGATGGAAATGGCGGAATCATTGCCCTCTCGCAATGGTACGAGAAGACGGAGTCGATCTTTGAGATCTGCTCCTGTCCGGAAGGGAGCAAAGTAAAATTTGCCGCCTGCACCTTCGCGGACCGAGCTCTAACATGGTGGAACAGCCATGTCAAGTCACTATCTCTAATAGTGGTGAATGCCATCGGCTGGGAAGCTCTTAAGGAGCTTATGATAGAGGAATACTGCCCGAGGGGCAAAGTACAGAAGTTAGAGCAGGAGCTCTGGAGCCTAACCATGAAGGGCTCCGACATAGTTTCCTACACTGCCAGATTCAACGATCTGGTAGTACTATGTCCGGGAATGGTCCCTTCAGAAGCAAAGAAAGTGGAGAGGTATATTTGGGGACTGGTGCCTCCATTTCAAGGGAACGTTCTAGCTTCCATCCCCACTACCTTCGATAGTGCCAAGCGATTGGCACAAAGGCTCATTGACCATGTGGTCCGAACCCCGTCAGCAACAACAACCCTAGCCATCTCAGAACCGTCCAAAACCGCTGACAACAAGCGGAAGTTCTGGGATGACAAGAAGAAAAATAACGCTGCCAAAAAGCAGCAGGTCGTAGCTGTTCATGCTGCGATAGTACCTGCCGCTGCTGCGCCGATAAAGTAGTACGCGGGGAACTTGCCGAAGTGCAACAAATGCAACTTCCACCACAATGGACCATGCCGGGAAATGCAGTGCTCTAACTGCAACAGGAAGGGGCACACTGCCCGTTTCTGCAAGGCTCCGGCAAGGCCAATCACCCAGGTCCCCGGCGCTGGTGTGGGCCCGGCTTGCTACGGTTGTGGCGAGGCGGGCCACTACAAAAGAAACTGCCCAAACGCAGGGAACGTCGCTGGAGTGGGAAGAGTTTTAGCTATAGGCCACGAGGAAGCGGTTGCCAACCCCACAGTGGTCACTGGTACGTTTCTCCTCGATAACTCATATGCATGCATCATGTTTGATAGTGGAGCGGAGAGGAGTTTCGTGAACCAGAAATTTGCTAACTTGCTTAAACATAAATCGCATGCACTTAAAGAACCGTTCATCCTAGAAATGGCTAACGGGAAAACAGAGATTACTAGCTGCATATACATAGGGTGTACACTAACTCTAGATAGCCATTCATTTCCAATCGAGCTCATGCCGGTCTCAATTAAAAGTTTCGACGTCATAATCGGCATGGATTGGTTGAGTTCTCATCGTGCCGACATTATGCGTTTCGAAAAGTCTGTTCGCCTTAATCTGCCGTCTGGCGAAACACTAGTTATCTACAGCGACAAACCCGACACCAACCTTCGCCTCATCTCGAGCATTCAAGCCCAGAAATTCTTGCAAAAGGAATGTCGCGCATTAATTTCGCATGTTTTCGCTGTGAGCCAAGAGACGAAGGACATAAAGAACATTCATGTGGTACACGATTTTCCCGTCATCTTTCCAGAAGAACTCCCAGGATTACCTCCGCAATGTCAAGTCGAGTTCAAAATCGACTTAGTCCCAGGGGCTACCCAAGTAGGCAAATCGCCCTATCGTCTAGCACCAGCTGAGATGCAGGAGCTATCCAGTCAACTTAACGAATTGCTCAGCAAGGGCGTCATTAGACCAAGCTTCTCGCCATGGGGAGCGCCGGTCTTGTTCGTCAAGAAGAAAGACGGATCGTTCCGTATGTGCATCGACTATAGGGAACTGAACAAACTAACCGTCAAAAATCATTACCCTCTGCCTCGCATAGACGATTTGTTTGACCAACTGCAAGGGGCAAATTTATTTTCAAAAATTGACCTGAGATCCGGGTATCACCAGTTACGAGTTCTAGGGGAGGATGTTCCGAAGACAGCCTTCCGAACTCGTTATAGACACTACGAGTTTGTAGTGATGCCGTTCGGATTAACCAATGCACCCGCTGTATTCATAGATTTAATGAATAGGGTGTGCCGTCCTTACTTGGATCAGTTCGTCATTGTCTTCATCGATGACATACTTATCTACTCTCGTAGTAAGGAGGAGCATAGTCAACATCTGCGACAGGTCTTGGAAACGCTGCGATCAGAGAAGCTCTACGCGAAGTTCTCGAAATGCGAATTTTGGATCCGAAGAGTCGAATTCTTGGGGCACGTGGTTAGCGAAGAGGGAATACACGTGGACCCTTCCAAAATCAAAGCCATTGAGAACTGGTCAGCACCGAAGACGCCTACAGAAATTCGTCAATTTCTAGGCCTCGCTGGCTACTATCGTAGGTTTATTCAGAACTTCTAACGGATTGCGAAACCGCTTACGACATTGACCCAGAAAGGTGTGGCCTTTCACTGGGAAGAGAGACAAGAGAAAGCGTTTCAAACTGTAAAACAAGCCTTATGCACTGCACCGATACTATCCCTCCGCGAAGGGATAGAAGACTTCTTGGTTTATTGCGATGCATCCAATCAAGGGCTCGGATGTGTTCTGATGCAACGAGGTAAGGTCATCGCCTATGCCTCAAGACAGACGAAGACACACGAGGTCAACTACACCACACACGATCTTGAGTTAGGAGCGGTGATATTTCCTCTGAAGATCTGGAGACACTACCTGTATGGTACAAAAAGAACTATCTTTACAGACCACAAAAGCCTTCAACACATATTCGACCAGAAGGAGCTCAACATGAGACAATGATGGTGGGTCGAGCTACTGAGTGATTACGAATGCAAAATTCGTTATCATCCCGGAAAGGCCAACGTAGTAGTTGAAGCCTTAAGTCGGAAAGAATAATCTGGTCGTAGAGTCAACTATTTGACTATGACTATCCATTCACACTTTCCCACACAAATTAAGGAAGCTCAGCTCGAAGCTTTGAAACCTGAAAATGTGGCGGGTGAATCCCTGAGAAGGATGGATAAGAATTTGGAAGTCAAGGGTGGCGGAGCCTTATATCTCGTGGATTGGATCTGGACACCGAAACACGGTGGTTTCAGAAACTTAGTCATGACCGAAGATCACAACACTCGATATTCCGTCCACCCAGGTTCAGATAAGATGTATCTGGATCTTAAAAATTTATACTGGTGGCCTAACATGAAAGCAGAGATTGCTACCTTCATGAGTAAATGTCTTACTTGCGCCAAGGTTAAGGTCAAATACCAGAAACCATCAGGTTTACTTCAGCAACCGGAGATACCTGAATGGAAATAGGAGCGAATCACGATGGATTTCATAACCATGTTGCCCAAGACAACGGGTGGTGTCGATACCATATGGGTGATCGTAGACAGGTTAACAAAGTCCGCACATTTCCTGCCGATCAAAGAAACTGACAATATGGAGAAGCTAACAAGAACATACATTAGGGAGATCGTACGACTGCATGGTGTTCCCATATCCATTATCTCCGATAGAGATAGTAGATTCACTTCGAGGTTCTGGCACTCGTTACAAACTTGCCTAGGAACTAGGCTGGACATGAGTACAACCTACCATCCTCAAACCGACAGGCAAAGTGAGAGGACTATTCAAACTTTGGAAGATATGTTGCGAGCCTGCGTGATAGACTTTGGGAAAGCATGGGATACTCATTTACCCCTTGTAGAATTTTCCTACAACAATAGTTATCACACAAGCATAAAGGCTGCTCCATTTGAAGCCCTCTATGGCCGTAAGTGCAGATCCCCTCTGTGCTGGGCTGAGGTGGGTGACACGCAGTTAGCTAAAGGACGAGTTCCTGACAGCACTCTCACAGGTCCAGAAATCATTCAGGAAACGACGGAGAAGATCGTTCAGATTCGTGAACGATTGAAAGCCTCTAGAGACCGACAGAAAAGCTATGCAGACAAGAGAAGGAAACCGTTGGAATTCTAGGTGGGCTTGATACGCTTCGGAAAGCGTGGGAAGCTAAATCCAATATACGTAGGGCCTTTCGAGATTCTCGCTAGAATCGGCCCTGTAGCTTACAAACTCAAACTACCTCGCGAACTCAGTAACGTACATTCTACTTTCCACGTCTCGAACTTGAAAAAGTGTCTGTCCGACGAGACTCTTGTAATCCCACTCGACGAGATCGAGATCAATGAGAGCCTCAACTTCGTGGAAGAATCTGTAGAGATCATGGACCGAGAGGTCAAGCAAACGAAGCAAAGCCGTATCCCGATAGTGAAGTTTCGCTGGAACGCCAAGCGAGGACCTGAATTCACTTGGGAGCGCGAGGATCAAATGAAACTGAAATATCCTCATCTTTTCGTTTAGTTATTTGTAATAGCTTAATTGTTTAAACTCTAATTTCGGGATGAAATTCTCTCTAATGGGGGGATGATGTGACAACCCGAAATTTCTGTCTTATACAACATTTCAACTCAATCAAAGTCAGACTCGTATCTGCTATCTTCTAGCATTGTTTAGGGTCTATTTGAGTGTTTTAATCATAGTACATCCAAGGATCAGGTGTTAGGAAGTATATGCTTGAGTCCATTGTGCACCAAGCAAGCCATAAACTTAATCATGTGGAGCTTACGGCCACATCATATGAGTTTACGGCCGTAAACTCAAGGTGGCCGTAAACTCATGCCATAAACATGATATTCCATCCTTATTCTTCATTATTCACCATTTCAACCTCAAGAACTTGATTTTTCTCTCAAGTATCATAAGGATCTTCATTTTATTCTTCAAAAATGTAAGTGTTTCATCCTTTGTTTTGTTGATACATCTCATTATCTAGTATCACCCTTTGATTTCATCCATTAACTTCATCTTTTGGGTTTGATCTTCAAGATCACCAAGAACACACACTACTGTTTTGGGCCGAAATCAACTCTTTTTGCTTCCATATTGTAAGTATCCTCTTCCTATACTTGTTATCTTGTAGGAACCCTTGAATTGCACCTTGAAAACATCCATTTCCCAAGAATAATAGGAGTTTACGGCCAAGAGCATCTCCCTTGACCGTAAACCCTTGTTAAAGGTGCATTTGTTGGCCATAAACTCCCTAAAGCTAAGCATTGAACCTAGAACACTTCCTTGATGCTTGATAGGACTTTAAAACACTTTATGGCACAAAACTTCATGAGTTTACGGTCGTAAACTCTAAGGGCCGTGAACACATGGCCGTAAACTCTAAGGGCCGTAAACACATGGCCGTAAACACCATTGTTTGGCCATACACTCCTTAGATGCAATCCTTTGTGATTATAACACTTTCATATAAGTGTTTTCTAGTTCCTTAGGTGTTTGCCTTACATGATTAGTTGTTTAAACACTAATTATATACATATATGTGTCATTATATGCATATTAGGATCCGTTGTGGTCAAGGCTTCACTTGGCACTTAGCATCCTTCAAATCGATCTTTCATTCGTATCACTCACTGCAGGTGAGTTCATACCCCCTTTAACTTACCTTTTAAATGATTTTAATGCTTTTATGGGGGGAATACAAGTAGAAACATTATAATTATTATATCAATCACATGTGATTAATAACTATCAAACAATGGATTTCTTATACTTCAAATTGTGTTTTCAAAAAACTTGTTTCAAATCGTTTTACAAACTCTTTTAAACTTAATTGTCAAAAGTATATCTATATAGATACAGTTATATAAGTAGGATTGAAAGGACTTAGGACTGATAACTCGCCTTACTTCCTCTTCCTTGTTTGGTTGTGGACTTAGGGAATCGGTTGTTTGTCCGAAGGTTGTTTGAATCTTAGTTATATATTATGTGTATGTATATAGATATAAAAGTTCTTCATTCAGTTCAAATCCTTTGGGTAGCAAAGGTATACAAACATGTTCATTCATACAAACAACATTGCTAGTAAACTATAATAGGTATAGTTTAGGAAGTCACTAATACTATTACTAGAACAATGAAACATACAAAGAGTCAGTTCATACATGAGTCAGAACATACTATAACAAGAAACAATACTCACTATAAAGAGAAACAAATAGAGAATACTATAACAAGAAACAATACTCACTATAAAGAGAAACAGATAGAGAATACTATAACGAGAGTCAATACTCATTATAAAGAGAAACAGAAAGAGAATACCATAACGAGAATCAATACATACTACACACTATACACTAGAGAACATACTACATACTAGACAGAGAGAACACTACACTAGTACATACTATACAAATACAAGAATACTATAACATTAATGTGAGATACTACTTCATGGTGCTGCATATACTGCTGTGTCACGTTTTGTACCCAGAGTCTCCTGGAGTGAGAGCGTGAATTTGTGTATAGATCTATACGGGACTGACCCTCCTACACCTTGCTGCTAGCTACAGTGGGACCTGCAGGTCTACGGGTGACGAATGTCATATCATTTCAACGTCTTGAACGTCGTGTTATTCTAGTCAATCAAGTATGGTTACAATCATATCACATTTTACCTTAATTAAACTAACAAGTTTAAGGGTACTTAGTACATTAGTAGTTACCTAGATAAAACTACAGTACATCTTTATTTTCCTATTTCAATTACATTCTGATCTTCTCACATAACCAGTAATGTAGAACTATATTTTGGTAATGATAGTCATACATTGGGAAAATACACACTTTTACAAAAGAACAAACATAGAGAACACTTGAGTCTTCGTAGAAGACTACTTTAGTAGGAAATATAGGATTTTCTAGGAAGTTTACAAACATGTACATCAAACACTTACAAAATCTTACATCAAACATTTACAAACACTTTCTTCAAACTTATACAAACATTGACACTAAAATACTTATGAACTCACCAGCTTAAATGCTGATCTACGCTTTCAAAATTACTTGTATTCTCAGGTGGCCAGTAGACAGGTACAGATGACCAGTTTTTTGAGAAGATGGAGCACATTCAAGACTCATCTCTTATTTTGATATTCATTTTTGGTGTCTTATAAACTTCAGAACACACTTGTATTAAAATTATTCTATTAATGCAATGGATGATGTTGTTGCTTGTTTACTATTATGCATTGTTGTGATACTGTACATGACGTCCTCCGCCCCCGAACGTTTCCGCCGTTCCGGTTTTGGGGTGTGACAAAAGGTTTTAAAATGATTTCTAATTTTTTTTTCAAAAGTGACCAAGGAAGGATGCGATGCGTACGATCAGCCGGAGCCAGTAAGTATACTCCAAGTCACCACATAGTTAACTGTTATTATGTTATGTAGAACGACATGCTAGTGATAGGTTAGGGATCTTCAGGAATTGCATGATAGAATTGCGTGATTATATGATGCCTGATAGCCTAGGGTTCTTCCTTATATGAAATTGACATTATTACTATAATTGCTTAGTGTATGCATAAAATTTGTATATAACTAAGATTTTATAGCCTGAGAATGTTTAATTTAGATTTATTTCATGTTCCTTGTTTGGTTGTGGTCTTAGGGTAGAATCAATTATTCGACTGTCTATATGATCCAGTGTTATGTATGATTAGCTTACATGACAGCTGGAGGGTTAGTGAAAGTTTCATGAATGAGTTATATGGGGTCAGCCGACCAGTCGAGGGATGTCTAGCATTTCTCTAGGAAGTGAGAATACGGTGTATGTCTATTCTAGTGAGTGTTTTTAGGGTTGTTGTGATGATATTCTAAGACAAATACGGGTAGGTGTGGAAGGTAGTATAGGCTCGTACTATTGGAAGCACAGGACCCGTACGTGTAGCAAGGAAGTCACAACCCCTAGGGTTACAAGGTGACCCAGGAGTATTTAGATCTGAGGCAGGGGACTGAGTCGGTGACGGAGATCACCAAGATGTTTACAGAGAGAGATATGTTTTGCCCTGAGTTTGCTGCTTCTGAGCAAGCTCGAATGACCTGGTACTTGAGCATGCTCAAGACGGACATCCATCAGTTTTTGTCTACTCAGCGCTATGGTTTGCTCCTTGATTTGTAGGAGGCCGCGAGGCAGCGTGATATTAAGATGGAGCTCCAGACGAAGGATAGAGGCAGGCCCCTGTGCAGTCGCAGCCTGCAGCGAAGCGACTTAAGGCTGCTGATGTGAGATCAGGGAGTCAGAGGGGCCACACTTGTGGTAAGTGCGGCAAGGTTCATGAGGGTCCTTGTCGATTTACTTCTGGATCCCACAAATATGGAAATGAGGGCCACTATGCGAGGTATTGTTGCCAGCTGGCCCCAGTTTCAAGTACCAGGATTTGCTACCACTGTGATCAGTATGACCATATTAAGGTCAACTGTCCATTTCTCATCGCCGATCCAGCGCAGGCCCCGGCACCAGGCACTCTGAGGATCACCGATGGGCGCCAAGGGAGGGCGGACCCCAAGGGCTCGGGTCCATGCTTTTCAGCTCACTGCCGAGGAGGCCAAAGCAGTACCAGACATCGTGACTGCTATGTTTCTATTTATTGATTCTATCGATTCTTTTATGTAATGCTTATATTTATGTTTCTAATAGGTAAATTCTTAGTGAATTCATTTGTGTTATTTTACTTGCGCGCGAGTCGGTTCTTCGTGTCTCGATCTTTTAGTAGAGATTTTGGTATACCCCTTTGCGAGTTAGAGTGTCTGTTGCGGGTTTCTATCGCCAACGAACATGGGGTTTCTGCATCCATAGTGTATTAGGCTTGTGTATTGGAGATTTTCGGGGTGCCTTACCCGATTGATTTGATCCTTATCCCCATGGAGTATGTGTGCCTGATAGTAGGGATGGATTGGCTGAGCAGTTTTGGTGCCATGATCGATTGCGAGGGTCAGCGAGTGATAGTTCGAACCCCAAGTGGGGGAGAACTGGTTATCTATGGAGAGAGTGTTAGGATTGGATCATGTTTTTGTTCGTCAGCTAGGGCTCGGCAATATATTCAGCATGGGTATGTGGGTTATCTTGCTTATGTGGTTGATACTCGGGTAGGGGAGCAGAACTTGGTTTCATACGTGCCAGTTTCCAGGGAGTTTGCTGATGTGTTTCTGGAGGAGTTGCACTCCAGAGAGGCAGGTTGAGTTCAGGATTGATCTAGTGCCAGGTGCAGCTCCGATTGCCATGTCGTCGTACTGCTTGGCACCACCTGAGATACAAGAATTGTCCTCTCAACTTCAGGAGCTGTTAGGAAATCATTTCATCAGACCGAGCAGTTCGTCGTGGGGAGCACCGACACTGTTCGTTAAGAAGAAGGATGGTTCACACCGGATGTGCATTGATTACCGGGAGTTGAACAAGTTAACCGTGAAAAACCATTATCCCCTTCCACTGATTGATGGCCTCTTTGATCAGCTGCAGGGTGCATATTGGTTCCCCAAGATCGACTTGATGTCGTGGTATCATCAGGTGAGGGTGAGAGAGGAGGACGTTGAGAAGACCGCGTTCAGGACTCGTTATTGGCATTACGAATTCGTGGTGATACCATTTGGGCTCACCACTACGCCTGCAGTGTTTATGGATTTGATGAATCGGGTGTGCAGGACGATGCTCAACCGATCTATTATTGTCTTCATTGATGATATCATGGTGTAGTCCAAGACCAGAGAGATGCACGAGGATCACTTTCGAGATCTTTTAGGAGTACTGAGGCGGGAACGGCTGTATGCCAAGTTCTCGAAATGTGAGTTTTGGTTACGAGAGGTCCAGTTCCTGGGACATCTCATTAACCAAGACATGATTTTGGTTGATCCGGCCAAGATCGATGTCGTGATGCAGTGGGAGGTTTCGAAATCTCCCTCAGCGATTAGGAGTTTCTTGGGTTTGGTGGGATACTATCAGAGATTTATTCAGGACTTCTCCAAGATCGCAGTACCCCTCACTCGTATTAAGAGGAAGGAAGTGGATTTTCGATGGGGCCCGGAGCAACATGTTGCTTTTGAGACGCTGCGACAGAGGTTATGTGAGGACCCCGTGTTAACCCTTCCAGAGGGTGTTGAGGATTTTGTGGTATTTTGTGATGCATCAATCACTGGTTTGGGGGTGGTACTTATACATAGGGGACGAGTGATAGCTTATCTTCACGGCAGCTGAAGCCGCATGAGGTGTGATATCCTACTCATGACCTGGAGTTTCGGGCAGTAATGGTTGCCCTCAAGATTTGGAGAAATTATCTTTATGGGGTCCGTTGTACTATTTACACTGATCATAAGAGTTCGCGATATCTTATTGACTAGTCGAAACTGAACATGAGGCAGTGCATGTGGCTGTACATGGTCTAGGATTATGACTGCGAGATCCTTTACCATCCGCGTAAAGCCAATATGGTAGCAGATGCCTTAAACCGCAAGTCGGTTGGATCTTCAATTGGGGAGATGTGTATGAGGATATCCATTGATTCTCCACTTTTGGATTTGATCAGAGGGGCATAGGCAGAGGGAGTTGGGAAGGAGAACTAGAAACAGGAAAGGATCAGGGGTGAGATCAATAGGTTTGTCATCGATAGTATGGGCTTGTTGGCCCAGTGCTGTCGGGCTTGGGTTCCAGTTTCTGGTGGGATCAGGCAGATAGTGTTAGAGGAGGCTCATAAGTCTCACTTTCTTATACACCCAGGAGCCACCAAGATGTATCAGGATTTGAGATTAAGTTACTAGTAGCCGTGTATAAAGAGGGAGATAGCCTGGTACGTTGAGAGGTGTTTGACCTGTAGGATGGTCAAGGCTGAGTATTAGAGGCTACATGGCAAGCTGCAGCCTTTGGATGTTCCGATGTGGAAGTGGGAACAGATCACCATGGATTTTATCACCAAGTTGTTGAAGACTGCCAAGGGTTTTGATGCTATATGGGTCATCGTTGATCGATTGACCAAGAGTGCCCACTTTTTGGCCATCCGGGAAAGCTCTTCGGCCGAAAAGTTGGTTGATGTGTATGTTTGGGAGATTGTTGCTCGTCATGGGGTTCCACTCTCCATTGTTTCAGACAGAGATGTTCGGTTCACTTCCCGATTCTGGCAGAAGTTCCACAAGGAACTCGGCTCGAGGCTACATTTCAGCACTGCTTATCACCCGCAGATCGACGATCAGAGTGAGCAGACCATCCAGACACTCGAGGATATGTTGCGGGCTTGTTTCATAGATTTTGGTGGGAGTTGGGATTCCTACCTACCTCTTGTGGAGTTTTCATACAACAATAGCTATCACTCCAACATTGCTGCCCCCACCTTTTGAGCGCTTGTATGGTCGAAGATGGCGTACCCCGGTATGTTGGGGAAAGGTTGGTCACATGGTCATGGGAAGGACCGAAGTAGTCCTTCAGACCACGAAGCTTATTCATCAGATCATGTAGAGATTGCAAACAGCTCAGAGTCGGCAGAAGAGTTATGCTGACCAGCGCCGATCAGAGTTGGAATTTCAGGTCGGCGATATGGTATTACTAAATTTCAGTCAGATCCACAACATTTTCCATGTCTCTCAGTTGCAGAAGTGTGTGTTGGACGGTGAGGCAGTGGTTCCTTTGGATGATATTCAGGTCGATGAGTACCTGTAGGATGGTCAAGGCTGAGTATTAGAGGCTACATGGCAAGCTGCAGCCTTTGGATGTTCCCATGTGGAAGTGGGAACAGATCACCATGGATTTTATCACCAAGTTGTTGAAGACTGCCAAGGGTTTTGATGCTATATGGGTCATCGTTGATCGATTGACCAAGAGTGCCCACTTTTTGGCCATCCGGGAAAGCTCTTCGGCCGAAAAGTTGGTTGATGTGTATGTTTGGGAGATTGTTGCTCGTCATGGGGTTCCACTCTCCATTGTTTCAGACAGAGATGTTCGGTTCACTTCCCGATTCTGGCAGAAGTTCCACAAGGAACTCGGCTCGAGGCTACATTTCAGCACTGCTTATCACCCGCAGATCGACGATCAGAGTGAGCAGACCATCCAGACACTCGAGGATATGTTGCGGGCTTGTTTCATAGATTTTGGTGGGAGTTGGGATTCCTACCTACCTCTTGTGGAGTTTTCATACAACAATAGCTATCACTCCAACATTGCTGCCCCCACCTTTTGAGCGCTTGTATGGTCGAAGATGGCGTACCCCGGTATGTTGGGGAAAGGTTGGTCACATGGTCATGGGAAGGACCGAAGTAGTCCTTCAGACCACGAAGCTTATTTATCAGATCATGTAGAGATTGCAAACAGCTCAGAGTCGGCAGAAGAGTTATGTTGACCAGCGCCGATCAGAGTTGGAATTTCAGGTCGGCGATATGGTATTACTAAATTTCAGTCAGATCCACAACATTTTCCATGTCTCTCAGTTGCAGAAGTGTGTGCTGGACGGTGAGGCAGTGGTTCCTTTGGATGATATTCAGGTCGATGAGTACCTGAATTATATTGAGAGGTTGGTGGCTATATTAGAGAGAAAGATGAAGGTCCTGCGCAACAAGGAGATACCTTTGGTAAAGGTTCAATGGCAACATTGGAGAGGCTCCGAGTGGACCTGGGAACTCGAGGCTGAGATGCGGGAGCATTACCCAGAGTTATTTACTACAGCAGACTTCGAGGATGAAGTCTAGGTCAAGTGGGGGAGAACTGTAACATCTTTGTTTGAGGTACTTTCACTTTTGACCCTTAAAATGAGATTTATTACATTTTGGTCCTTATAATGTAAGATTTGTGGCTGGGAGGGGCTAATATTGCCATTTTTGGAATGGTGGGGAGGAACCACGTACGTTGGGCGTGCGGGGTGAAGTCTCAAACCCAAATATTCATATTTTGGACCCTATTTATTCATCATTCACTCTCAAACCTGGTTCCTTTCATCAACCTCCATCCTCTCAAAATGTTTTTGCAAACCTTAATCTACCTTGTGAGCATCATTGAGCTTATGTGTGTGTTTTGTGCCTTTGAAGAAGAAGGAAGGAAGTAGAGACCATCTTGGAGGAGTGAAGCACCTTAGATCCAGAATCACACCATCATTTGGCATCACTTGGAGGTATAAAGTTCTGAACTTGGTGAAGTTATACTTAGATCTTGTTTTGGGCTTGATTTTATGTTCTTTTGGTCCCCTAAGCTTGGTATTATGAGTAGGGGTTACTCTAATACATTTGAGTTGTTCTTTCAGAGGTTTTGGAGCCTATTGAGTCATACAAATGTAATCTTGGGCACTAATTTCTTCTCATGCATGGCCTAAGTCGTCTTAATGGATTAAGAGGCTAGGATCTTTGGTGTTGGGCACTTAATGGCCATGCAAGACCATAAATGTGGAAACTTTATCGTCAAAGACATCATTTTGGACTTGGATCTGGAAAATTGACTTAAGGGCTTAAGGATTAAGCTCTTAATGAGTTGGGTTGGCAGCCAACTGCGTATGCTGCACGTATGTGGTCAACAGGCTTGTTCCTAGTCAACAATCGAGTACATTGGGCGTACAACCGAGTACGATGGGCATAGTCAGCTAAGTTGACTCGGTTGACTTTTTAGGAATTTTGACTTTTACCTGATTTTGACCAAGTTTGACCTAGGGGTATTTTGGATTGTGTTTGAGAATTGGTCATTTGGATGGATAGGTGACGGCTAGAGCTAAGATTCGTAGTCGGGACCTCATCAGCTATTGTTCAGATTGAGAGGTGAGTCTTCCTCACTGTACTTGTGGGTCGAAGGCACCAAGGTCGGCCCATTGGATTGGATATCCTATTATATGATAGTATGTTATTATGTTGTAAAGATATGTTAGATCGGTATCATGGTATATAGGATGTTAGCATGCGGTAGTGATCTATAGATCTGCCTGATTGTATGTTGACTGGTTGTATGTTTATCTGTTATGTATATATCGACATGTTACGTTTGGTGGGGTTGAGGCGGTCCTGCTTTGTGTTGAAGGCCAAGATACCCGGGTGGTCCGGATAGACTATAGGCCCTACGAGGCGGTCCAGTCAGGCCGAAGGCCCGGAGAGCGGTCCGGATAGGTCGTAGGCCCTGTAAGGCGGTCTAGTCATGCCGAAGGCTTGGAGAGCGGTTCAGATAGGTTGTAGGCCCTGCGAGGCGGTCCAGTCAGGCTGAAGGCTCATTTATGCATGTTGTTGTTTGTTATGTTTATGTGGTGGTACTTCGGGGGAACTCACTAAGCTTTGACTTACGGTTTTAGTTTATTGTTTCAGATACTTTTGATGATCACGGAAAGGCAAAGACGTGACCGTACAAATCCTCCTGCTTTATGTCTTTATGATTTTGGGATACTCTGATATTGATAAACATTTTGGAAACAATGATGTCGCAATGTCGAATATGACGCAACGTTAACTACCTTAAATTTATATTAACACATACATAAAAATAAGCTCATACAAAATTAGTATTTTTAAGTTAACGAATTAAAATTATTATGTCTGACTAGACTCATACATAGAAAACATACATAAAATTAAACACAAAAATGTAAAATAAAATTATATCGAAACATAGACAAAGTCAATTATAATACGCTTTTTTTATGTTAACAAATGAGAGTTTTTATATGTGACCCAACTCATACGTATGAAACATACATAAAATTAAACACGAAAACATTAAAAAATACGTCAAAACACAGAGGGACTCAAATTTAAACCGATTATATAAAAAAACAAATATGTTTTTAAAAAAATTTAACGAATGAAAGTTTTAAATTGATGTCGAAACGTTGATCATTTTCACTTTATACCGATATAAATACATATATAAAAAAATACATGAAAAAAATGTTTTTTAGTTTAATGTTCAAATTACGAGCCATTAGTAAAGATGATCAAGTTCTCTATTTATAATTTAGATATTTATTTTATATAGGTGTGAAGATTGAGACTAGAAAACCTTGGATATAGTGAAATACGAAAGATATCTTACATAATCATTACCTACATAAATAGTTATACATACAAATTATTTCTAATTTTATGATCACATACATAAGAGATATAGTGAAATACGAAAGATATCTTACATAATCTCTACCTACATAAATAGTTATATATATAAATTATTTCTAATTTTATGATCACATACATAAGAGATATAGTGAAATACGAAAGATATCTTATATAATCTCTACCTACATAAATAGTTATATATATAAATTATTTCTAATTTTATGATCATATACATAAGAGATATATTTAGAATTTTGTGAAGACACCATGTCTTTTTTTTTTCTTTCTGATATAGGTGTTATTGTAGGATGGATGAAGGTCAGGTTAGCATTTAGCAAGAGGCAGGGGCCATGGCCCATGGGTGAGTTGATTACTTGATTTTCCCGATGTGGATAAATATGGAAGAAAATGGAAGGTGGAATGTTGACTTATATGACCAAGCAAAGGAACGGTGGATTGTTTTCAGGAAAACACGTACACGTACATGCACTGTAGCAGTCTGCATCTGTCAATCTGTCATTCATATGTCGACAAGGTAGTAATCAAACACATTCAAATCCACCGGCATCATGTACAACTTGAGCAAAAAGAAAAAAGAAGCCCATTTTTGGTATTTAACTAAATTCATCTCAGTAACCCATACGAAAAAAGGCCCTTTGTTTCTGGATCAAACACCCAGCCCAATTATTTTTGTCGATTTTATTTTTAAGGCTTAAAAATACGTGGTCTTGTTTGGGCCATTATTCTTGGTAATTGAAACCAAAGACTAGAAAGATCGTCTAAAGCCTTTGATCTACCAATTGATTGAGTTAGCTTTCCAATTTAACTTGATAGAGCTTTGCTGTGTCACTATGTAATACTTACTAAGACCACAACCATTTGCTGTGTCACTATGTAATACTTACTAAGACCACAACCATTTGTTTCTACCGTGGTCTTGAAAATTGGACTGGACTAGCCGATTCATCTTGTTCAGAAAACTCGTTTGTAAGTGAACCAGCAATTTCAAACTAATTATTGTGTGAATATAATGATGATTGTGGACCAATCATTTTAAAAACCTAGATAAGGGTAAAATTGTAATCTTAGCTATTAATTAATTTTGGTAAATTTAAATCAATTAATTTCCCTTGAATGGTTTCATATCATTAACCCTACAACTAAAGTTTGCCTTCTTCAACATCATGAGAACATAAGAACACCACCAGCCGTCTTTTTGGTTAATGCGAAGATTGAAGTTGTATTAGCTACTATTGGAGTATCAATGGACTCTTTCATGATCAAAACTCATTTCCGTAAGTGATTTTCCTTGATTATATTTTTTGTTTTATTTTATACAATAATGTACTTAAAGCAAGTAAATCATTTATTTCATCATCTAACCACTACAAAGTGGTCATCGTTCGAAATCATGTACCGTCAGACCCATGTATAAGTAAAATATATGTTTTGGATTAAAATATCAAGTTTTTGGTTTACCTAATCATATTTCTTGCCTTTATGTATTAATCCATTACCATCATACATATTGGATCCATATTTTCTAGAAAAATATGAATTCATTATATGATATGAAATGGGATTGTAGCGATTTGATATATTCAAGTTGAAAGATGCTAGTATAGGAATCTTGCATATATTGAATTTTAATATATTGATTTAATATCTCTAATGGGTTTTGTCAATAATAATTCAAATCTTCATTTTCATCACCAAAATGGAGTTAATAAATAGCAATTAGTCTATATGATTACAAAAAAATCCACAACACCTTTACAGTGAACGTGATTCATTCTTAAAGAATAAAAACATATGCAAAAAATTGGTCAATGGTGTTATCACATTTCGATCAAATTTCATATTTTATAATGTTTGTTCTTTAAACGGTTAACAATTTTTGGATTTCAATTAGAATTTCTTTTCCATTCTAACAGAATATGATATCAAAGCCCATATGTTTTATGTAATACTCTAATTCTTACAAAATGTTTTTTATTTTGTTTACAGGTCAATGACGAAGTATTATTTAAAAAATAAAGTTTTTTTACGTGTTAGATTACATAAATACATAAACGTTGGAAACAAACCAAGAAGCAGACGAAGATTCTTCAAGAATTTCAAGAATGTTTTTTACGATTTTTTATTCATTTAATGTATTTCACTTTCTAATTGTATTTTTAATTTCATTTTCCTTAAAGTGTTATATGACGTTGTAGTTCATCCAAAGGTAAACAAAATCTCTCAAGGTCACTTTAGTGTCCAATGTTATAGCTACTTTTATATGTGGAAATACAAAAGCCATGGCTGATTTTGGAGTTGACGAGTACAAACACATTCTATGTGTAAATGCAACAACAATTGAAAAGCCGATTTGAAGCCTGGTGAAGAATGGAAAATAAGACAACAATATTCTTTCAGAATGAATTAACATTTTTTCTATCAGAATGGATTAGCAACAATATTTTATCAAAATGTATTAGTGTTTTACTTACATTTCAATATTTTTATTTGATTTTTAACCATTCACAGTTTTATTCTTTAAGAATAAATGTAATTCTTAACAATTATTACATGTATTTTTCAGAATGAATGTCATTATGAATGTTCATAGTTGTATTTGTTTAGAATGAATGTAATTATTGATTTTAAGATATTAAAATTCATTTCATATAAAATTTGTATTCATTAAAAATTATTAGTCTTGATAATATATGTTTATAGTATTCTGTGAGAATTTAATGTTTTTTTTTTCAAGATAATCATAAACATATTCATTTAGAATGTCCAAATTAATATATTTATTATCCAAAAAATCAGATTTTTAAAGTTAAGAGAATTAATTATTCCATAAAATCTATAACTTTCGTTTTTTAAATTTATGTTAATTAACTAAAATACCCTTACAATGAAATTAGATGGTATTTTTCAATTATCTTTAATTTAATAATATGTATTAATCATTTTCTTAAAGTAAATAAAATGTTTGGCCTACAATCATTTCTACATCCACACAATAATTAGTTTGTATACAATAACCTAAGCATATATATATATATATATATATATATATATATATATATATATATATATATATATATATATATATATATATATATATATAGAGAGAGAGAGAGAGAGAGAGAGAGAGAGAGAGAAACAGGATGGGGAAATTACTCTTTTTAAAGTGAGGACTCAAGAGGACATATTAAAAAAAATTTTAAAAAATCTAAAAAATACAAATCATAAAATCGAACATAGTACTATATCGGAGAGAAAAACAATTTCGAAATTTTTTTTTTGATCATTAAAATTGAAACATGTATCATTTTTATGATCCATGATTCAATTTTAATGATGCAAAAAAAAATTCCAATTTTTTTTCTCCCGGATAGAGTACTATGCTCGATTTTATAAGTCCTCATTTTAAAAAGAGTCCTCATCGGACCCTATATATATATATATATATATATATATATATATATATTGTCATATATACCATAATTATGGTTATTTTAACAGGATATTTTGAGCAACATAACAATTAAGTATAGTGCATATCCTAAATCTTGTCTAGCATAACTCCTACGTACTTCAAATTTCCTAGGGATTTGGCCATTATAACATCTAGCTATTACCTACTCCTACATTATCAGACATCATATCTTTTAGACATAGATTATAACTTAAATCTAGGCATAGTATCTACAGTTATACTATCCTAAGGTATCTTTCTTATAATAAAATGACTAAATATTTATAAGATAAATATTTTTATAAAATCTTATGTTAAGCATGTATTCCCCCCCCCATTCCCTAAAAACATTTTAAAACAATAAAATAGGGGTCGTGAACTCACTCTAATAGCATATTGAGAAGCGCTTGAACTGTTGAAACCGGAGTTCCTTGCCATCGACACGGTATTGAAGTATAGATAGAGAGTTTGGAGGTTGTTTTGAGATGAAAAACCAGGAAGCAAGCATCCTTATTTATAGTGATGGTGTCCGTCGGGCTTTCTCATGCGTGGCGTGCACGTGCTTCATGGCCCATCCAAATCTTGCCATGTGTCACCCTTCTGGTGGTCCACGTTTCCAAATCTCCGACGAATCTGGGGTCAGATGTGCGCGACAGGCATGACGCGCACATTGATGCGCACCCTTTAATTCATTTTAAAAATTCATATTTTCTTCATATGAACTTTTTTTACCCTCTTTATATATATGTGTAGCTCTTTCCTAAAACTACAACTTTCCTTTAGGTTGCATCTTCAAATTTTAACGTTCATTTTTAACCCACATTTTTATATTTTATAAAAATCGTATCTTCTTCATACGACTTCTATTTTTGCCTTTCTTTCTTCCCAAGTTCTTATATTATGCTTAACTACAAATTTCCTTTTATTAGTGTTAGCCGAAACTCAACCGTTCTCTTTTTGCTATTTTTGACGTCAATAGCGTTATTAATTTAGTTGGTTTTATTCGTCATAAATCATAACTCTTCCAATCAGAGTTAGATTTTCTCGACATTTATATTTTTGGGATCATTAAGTCGCGTATTTTCCAAATACACTAACCATTTTAACTTTTTGATTACTTCATTTTCGAGTCAACTGTTGGATTAGGTGTCTAAGCCCATAACTATATTCGGTATGTACTTGACCCGATAGTAGCATGGTCCTTTTGGGTTGCCTTCAACATAGCAATTTGATTGGATGAATTATGGAGAAAGTGGTTGATTATGATTTATTAATATATTATGTGAATAATATATTAAAAGAGAAATCATATTATTTAATTAATATTGGTCAAGAATTAATTTAGTGATCAAAAGAGATTAATTAAATTAAGGGGACTAATATTGTAATTATCAGATAATTGAAAAAATGGGTTGAGGATCCCTAAGTTAAGGGATGGACGAAATCTTATGGAAGCCCATAAGGATGTCGTCCAAGGCTAGTGTTCTAGAAGGATCCTATAGGCTGCTTAGGGCTTAAGCAACCTGGTTAGGTATTTGACTGAAACTCTAATTCGTCAGCTATATAAGGAACCCATAGCATCATATTTTAGGCAACCTGAAACCCTAGAAGGATCTTAGAGCTGATTTGGAGCTTCCTCTCTCTCTCTCTCTCTCTCTCTCATATTCTCCAACTTGCTTTTGGTGTTTGTGATCGATTAGAGGTATTACACTTGTGATACTAAAGCTCTTGAAGGTTGATTCTACAAGCTACAATTGAAAGGTAACATCCTAACTTTGTTTTAGTTATGTTTTTCGATTTTGTATCCTAGACATAGGGTTTATAAGATTTGGATGATTATTGCATGTACAATTAAAAAAACTAGATCCAAAGCTTTAGGGATTGCATGTGCACCATAGGATTGTTGTTATGCTCAAAACCCAACAGTGGTATCAGATCCTAGGTCGTTTTTCTATTGTATTTGATGCATAGCTTAATTGTTCATAGCTGGAAAAATCGAAAAAACTGCATCTAACTGATGAACTCGTCGAGTCCTCTGATGAACTCGACGAGTCAGGGCTACTCGACGAGTCCCAAAGTGTGACTTGACGAGTCGACTCGTCAGGTGGCAAATTTTTCGGGATTTTCACCAAAATTAAATTGGGATAATTACCAAAAACGTTTTTAACTGATAAAATTTGATTTTTATTATATGGTAATGATTATCCTCATTCAATTAGAAGATAATTGTCAAACTATGAGATAATTATTAGTTTATATGATTAAAAATAATTATTTGTATTATTTGAAGTGAATTATCTTGCCATAAATTGAATTAGGTCAAATTTAGATAATGACAATTTATTTGATTAATTAAATTATTTTAATTGATCTAGAAAGTTTTTGAAAAATTTCAAAACTTGCCCTCAAGTTTTGGAATTTAAATTTTAATTAAAAATGTTTAATTTTGAAATATTTAAATTCTAAACCCTAGAGTTTTAAAAGATTAAAATTCAACCCTTATACTATTATAATATTAAAAGATTAATAATTATATATATATATATATATATATATATATATATATATATATATATATATATGTATATGATAAGTCAGTCTTACCATTAGTAGGTCTCATTCACGAAGCTGGTCTATACTGGGTGTTTAAGGAAGCGGCCTGTAAAATGACCGTCATTGGGTATCAACTCTTACCCACCGTACTCTTGAATAGTGGAGGGTCATTAGCCGAATGGGTAGGATAGCATAACTAATTCCTCATTAATAAGTATAATGATTATATAAAGTAACTAAATGTTTTTTATAAATTCCCAATCTTATTTACTTTAGGAAAAATGTGAAAATGTATGCTGTTCCATGAAATTGCACTTTGCACTTTGCCAAGTCGTTAGTGGAGTGTGTGTGGTTAACCGGCACACTAATTTGGGACTAGCAAAGGTGGCAAAGGGTGGCTCGATGTTTATCATAGATTGATGGAGCGTGTGTGGCTAACCGACACATTAATTAGGTGATAAATGACATCGAGAGTACCAATCACATTTGCATGGTTATTCACACCTTGTTTGTGATCCTCGGTATCCCAGTCACAAACATGAAGGGCATAATCGAGATTTAAACATGCCATTGAAAAGTTCAATGAATCTCAAAAAATCTAGGAATTTCAATTCATTTAAAACTTAAAATCCTTTTCGTTTTTCATGGTGGAAATTGGTAAATCGTCGTTTACCTACCTTCAAATTATTTGCAATTAGATTACGACATCCCTCTTCTGAATTGTAAATAATTGTGTTGGGTCCTAGCCCTAATTTCTTATTTGGGTGTCTAATTGGGGATTCTTATCTAATCTAAACATTGTTCCTTTTCTTTTTCAGATGTCTACCTCAAACAACAACGCTTCTGGCTCGAACCTGTCTGGCTCCTTCTCCCTCATGAACTTATGTGGGAGGGTGATCTTTGATGGATCCAATTTTAATGATTGGATTCGCAACATTCGAATGCTCACCCGCTACGAGGACAAAGAGTATGTTCTCGACAAGAAACTGAAGGAGATTGATCAAAACACTGCTACTCCCGAGCAAATCGCTCAATTTGATACTGATGAGAGGGACGCGACAAAGGTGTCGTGTATCATGCTCGCAACCATGACTGACGAACTCCAAAAGTCCTACGAGGACTATTATGCTTATGAGATGCACCAGGATTTGATAGAAAGGTACAATCAAAGTGCGAGGCAGGAAAGGTACGAGATCATCGCCTCCATGATCACCACCAAGATGAAGGATGGAGAGTCCATCACCGCCCATCTACAAAAGATGCAAAGGTACGTGGACCGCTTGCTGAAGTTAAATGTAAACTTCGATGAAGAGTTGGCCATAAATATCATTCTACACTCTTTGCCTCCTTGTTACGACCAGTTTCGTATGACCTATCATATGAACAAGGAGGAGGTCACTCTGGCCAATCTCCAAGGCCTTTTGCGAACTGCTGAGAGTAGTTTGAAAGGTAAGTCTATTGCATCTACTCCTACTGCTGCTGCCCCTGTCTTGGCAATTGGACAAGGGAAAGGGAAGAAGAGGAAGGCTCCTTCTAAGAGCCACAAGGTTAAACCCCATGATAGATCCTCTTCCAATGGAACCAAAGGTGGTTCTGCTGCTCCCTCTTCTAATCCGAAGGATACATAGTGCTTCTACTGTCACGACAAAGGGCATTGGAAACGAAGCTGCCCGAAGTATCTGCAAGACATCAATGATGGGAAGATAAAGCCCACCTTCGCAGGTATTTACACTATTCAATCTAACAACTCATCACATGATATTTCTTGGGTCCTTGATACAGGATGTGGTTTTCACATTTGTTCTGATTTGCAGGGTCTAAGAAGAAGTAGGGATGTGGAGCATGGGAAGATGAACCTGATCATGGGGAATAGGAAAGCGTCGCTTGTCACCAATATTGGAGTTTATTCTTTAATGCTTAGTAGTGGTTTAGGTTTAGATTTGAATGATTGTTGCTACTCGTCAGAAATGGCGAGAAACATTATTTCTTTTCATGGTTTGTACAGACAAGGTTTTAGATTTTCGTTTAATAATGAAATTGGTTCTATTAATGCTTTCTTGAATGGTACTTTCTATTTTGAAGCATTGCCTTGTAATGGAGTATATGAAACTGTGAATGTTGTAGATAACTTAGGAAATAATGTGTTGCACATCGATTCATCCAATGGTTTGGACTGTCACACCCCAAAACCGGAACGACGGAAACATTCTGGGGTGGAGGACGTCATGTTTAGTATCACAATACATGCATCATAGTAATCAAAGTAATAAAAAACCATTTCATCAGAAGGAAAGTGTTTACAAAGTATGTGTTCACAAAACATAGAATACATAAGCAAATAACAAAACAAGACTTGAAGCTATACTGCTCCATCTTCTGAATTCCCAGAGCGAGTACCTGTCTACTAGTTTCCTGAGAATACAAGTTATTTTGAAAGAGTTGATTAGCAATTAAGCAGGTGAGTTCATAAGATTTTAGTGATGTAAGCAAATTGTAGAAAGCTTTGTAAGATGTAGTAAGTTGTAAGTTTTATTTAGAAAAGTTCGCATGTTCCTCCAGAAAATCCTATATTTTCTGTTTTAATGAAAGATAAGTAAAAATGACTCTACAATTCTTTCTATGAGTACTAAATGGATACAAGTTATATAAAACTCAGAGTAAACAAACAATCGATTGTGTGTATCTGCCCTAATCCCATAACCAAACAAGGAACAGGGAATGAGGCAGATGACACACATCCCATTGGTTGTTAGATCCTTATTGTATATAACCCTGGTGTGTTCCCTTAGTACTCACAGAGTTAACTGTAATAGTTCTTTTATATTTGATGAAAAGATTCTTTAAGAAAACCCTTATTTCTTATAATAAAATAGTAACCATAGTGATTCCTTCTATAATCACTTAGTTTATACTAGCTATATGTAATCTAATATTGAACAGATAGTTAATTGGGTGAATCTGCCCTAAGCCCACAACCAAACAAGGAACAGGGAATGAAGCGGAAAGAACACATCCAACTACCTATCAAATATTAATTATATATAACCTTGATGTATAAACTAAGGTATTGTAGGATTACCCACTTAAGGTCCTTTAAGTTACACTGGTTTAATAAAATGGATTAAACCTTTTACGGATTAGTTTCTAGTTTAGTTTACTCAATGTTCTATCGTTTAGACAACTTAGTTGGTACTGATGTAAGTTTTGTATGATTATATGATTTATTCATTTCTGTCAAATATTTATAAGTGTGCTCTGTATAAATAAATTCGATTTAATATATTGCTATCACCTCGCGCCTGCTAACCCAGATACGTGTAATCGCACTAAAGTTAACGCAAACCCGGAAAGATATATTATCATATTTTATCACCTCGTGTCTGCTAACCCAAATACGTGTAATCGTACTAAAGTTAACGCAAACCGGAAAGATATATTATTAAGTTTATCACCTCGTGCCTGCTAGTCCTGGTACGTGAAATCGTACCAGTGTCAACGCAAACCCGAAAAGATATATTATTATATTTTATCATCTCGTGCCTGCAATGCAAACCTAGAAAGATATATTATTATATTTTATCACCTCGTGCCTGCTAGTCCTGGTACGTGAAATCGTATCAGTGTCAATGCAAACCCGGAAAGATATATTATTAAGTTTATCACCTCGTGCGTGCTAGTCCTGGTACGTGAAATTGTACCAGTGTCAACGCAAACCCGGAAAGATATATTAACGTGATTTTTCCCGGTACTTAGTATAGTATGTTCCTCCATGTACTTGTTATAGTATGTTCCTCCCTGTACTTGTTATGGTATGTTCTATTTCTCATATAGTATGTTTTGACTCATGTATGAACTGACTCTTTGTATGCTTCATTGTACTAGAAGTAATGAGTAGTGTCTTCCTAAACTATACCTATTATAGTTTACTAATGTTTTACTTGAACTGTTATTGAAAAGGCTCATTTATCTAGTAAGTTATGCTTGTACTTTAAAAACGGAGTTTTGTAAAACTATAAAGTAACATAACTTTAAAAGAGTTTTTGAAAGGTTTTGATCACTTATAAAAGGCATAAGCAATCTTTTGAAAGATGTTTATAGCAAACATTTATACAATTATAATTGTGTTCAACTTGTATTCCCCCCCACCCCTTAAAAGCATTTAAATCAGTTAAAAGATTCATTACGGGGTATGAACTCACCTGATGTGGGTGATTCAAACGAATACGCGCGTAAGGATGAGAAGTTCCACGAATGAACTCCCGAGACACAACGGGTCCTAAATGACATATAAAGGCATATATGTGTATGTAATTAGTGTCTAAACAACTAATTAAGAAGGGTAACACCCTTATAGACTAGGAAACTCTAAGATTTAAGGGATACAATCACATAACATTGCATAAGTAGGGTGTATGGCCACCCTATAGAGTTTACGGTCCAAAAGGCATGACCATAAGTGTTTACGGTCAAGATGGTTTACGGTCCTATGTGTTCACGGTCCTATGGTTTACGGTCCTATGTGTTTACGGTCCAAGTGTTCACGTTCTAATGACCTTACGGTCATGGAGTTCACGGTCTAAGGAGATCCAACTGTAAACTCATCAAATCTTTGCACAATGATGGTTTTCAAGGGCTTCATTCAAGGGCATCGGATTCTAGCGACCATGCTTAGCCTTAGGAAGGGTTTAGGGTCTCTAATGCACCTTTCATTAGAGTTTACGGTCTAAGGAGATACTCTTAGACCGTAAACACCTTGTTCTTGGCTAAAAATGATGTTTTCAAGGCTCTAATCAGGTGTTTCAACTAGATAACAAGCTAAGGAGGGAGTACTTACGATATAGAGGCTTGAAATGGTGATTAAAGTCCACGAACACTAGTATGTGTTCTTGGTGTTTCTTGAAGATCCAAGAAAAGATGGTTTCCATGGATGAAATCATGAGATGATACTTGATTAAGAGATGTATCAATAAATGAAAGGAAGAACACTTACGATTTTGGTGATCTAGGATGATGAACTTGATGATACTTGAGAGGATTTGGAAGTTCTTGAGTTTGAAAGGGAAGAAATGATCAAAATGATCAATATATATATATATATATATATATATATATATATATATATATATATATATATATATATATATATATATATATATATATATATATAGGAGGGAGTTTACCGTTACCCTGACCGTAAACTCAAGGGTCCTGACCGTAAACTCCTTTTGAGGAGGTTTACGGTTTGCTAGATGGTTTAGAACTTTAACTGACAAATCCAAACACTGATTCCTTTGATGAACTAGGCTCAGAATGCTCAAACAGACTCTAAACAGTGCTAAAAGTTAGCAGAGACAAGTCTGACTTTAACTGAATTGAATGGTTGTACAAGATAGAAATTTCGGGTTGTCACATGGACAAATCATGCTTATGGCATTGTCGTCTAGGACATGTCAACAAGAAACGCATAGCCTAACTCCAGAAGGATGGAATGTTGGAGTCATTTCAACTAGATAACAAGCTAAGGAGGGAGTACATACGATATAGAGGCTTGAAATGGTGATTAAGGTCCACGAACACTAGTGTGTGTTCTTGGTGTTCTTGGTATTTCTTGAAGATCTAAGAAAAGATGATTTCCATGGATGAAATCATGAGATGATACTAGATTAAGAGATGTATCAATAAATGAAAGGAAGAACACTTATGATTTTGGTGATCTAGGATGATGAACTTGATGATACTTGAGAGGATTTGGAAGTTCTTGAGTTTGAAAGGGAAGAAATGATCAAAATGATCAAAAGATATATATATATATATATAGGAGGGAGTTTACCGTCACCCTGACCGTAAACTCAAGGGTCCTAACCATAAACTCCTTTTGAGGAGGTTTACGGTTTGCTAGATGGTTTGGAACTTTAACTGACAAATCCAAACACTGATTCCTTTGATGAACTAGGCTCAGAATGCTCAAACAGACTCTAAACAGTGCTAAAAGTTAGCAGAGACAAGTCTGACTTTAACTGAATTGAATGGTTGTACAAGATAGAAATTTCGGGTTGTCACATCATCCCCCCGTTAGAGAGAATTTCGTATCGAAATTAGGGTTTAAGAAAGAATTGAAGACTATGCTAAGGGATGAGGATATTTTAGTTTCGTCTGATTCTCGTGCTTCCAAGTGAATTCAGGTCCTCGCTTGGCATTCCAGCGAACCTTTCACTAACGGGATGCGGTTTTTGCTACGTTTGCTTGACCTCTAGGTCCATGATCTCTATATACTTGGCAGGATAGGGTGAAATGTATCGAATTCCCTAAATATATGGGACTTGCATGCTGTTAGGCCGTTTCTATTGAGAATCTCCCATGGTCCTGAGCACTTTGGATTTAGCATTCCATGCATCTGGCACACATGATGTCCTTCTATGATGAGATCCCTAATCAACATGATCACCATCCTAGAGTTCCAAAGGTTTCGCTCTTACGGAAGGTGTAGCTTTCCTGGTTGGTTCTAGAAGTTCTAGGTCATTTGTGGATTCACACTTTCTTCTTGGTAGTTTCCTCGAACATTTCTGGATCGGCGAATATGCTGTCTGATGTTTGGCAACTAACTAGTCGCGTGGCACTTAATCCAGTCCAGTGCAAAGAGGCTCTGCGCTTTCGACCAATGAAAGTTTTCGAATGGAGCAACTTCGAATGCTAATATGGTAAGGGACTTGACTAGTTGGCAATTTGGGTATCCCAAACCTCACCAAGGTCGGTCGAAATACATTTTTCCCACAAAATTCCTAATGATTGAATTCGTCCTATCATTCCGTCTGTCGTTTCATGGATGGTAGGCTATGATCATGACTAGCCTAGCCCTCGAGGATTTTCTTGAAGTAACCGCCTAATTTGGAAGGTGATTCTATTATCTCAAATAGAAATAACAGACTTTTGAACACCGAGCAGTCTAACAAATCCCTCGGACGTGCGTCCCATTAGCTTAATTAATGTGTCTTTTTTCTTTGATTTGCGATGAACGTGCGGTTTTAATCTGTCAACGCTCACTCAAAACGATATCGTGTCTGCTTGTTGTCTTGGGAGGCTTGACTATGAAGCTCAGCTCAATCTGCTGCCTCTGCCTGGCGGTATACCCACTCGTAGACATAGGCAACTTTGCCCTTAGTGTTCATGATGGGACTCATACTCGGTCCATCTATCATTACCTCATGTATACAAATCGTATATAATTAAGATTAGTTAGACGGTCGGTTGTGCGACTCTGCCCCAGGTCCACAACCAAACAAGGAACAGGAGATAGGGCGGAAGCACACATACTAAATCTGCGTAATCAAAATTATATACCATTCTCGCGTATACACTGTATGGTAATAGGTGGGTTGTATTCATCCTTAGCCTCTGTGCTCGAACTTGGTGTGCTGGACGAGTGGTATCTTGTGACGGTCTGTGGGGACATACGGTGGTAAGGCTCCGGAGGACAAAGTACCCTTCACACGAGTACTTCGGGGTTTAGAATACGAAAGACAAAATTAGGGTTTAGGTCGGACTGTCGACATGAATGACGAAGGTTTCGTGAACTTGTCGGTAGAGGCGATAGAAACATATGAATTTAGTATGGTGAGGACCACGCCAATTCATGACGAATGATAGTAACGGACTCTTTACTGAACAAAGTTTTGGCCAATTTATACGATGATGTATCCCTAGTGTGATCGACAATGTACTCCTAGTGTGTTAGACAATGTACTTTTTGTGTGTTTGACAATGTACTCCTAGTGTGTTCGACAATATAATCTTTGTAAATGTTCCAGTGCTTTATGTTTTCCCCTTGATGTTAACACTTCTACGTATCGTACCACGATGTGCGCATACATATCGCGAAAGTGCTTTGTTATCTAGTATTGATACTTAGACTACGATCCTCCTTGGTACCACTACAATCGCCTGAAATATACAAGTTATGAATACTTAAGATGAATTGGACGGCCGACTGAGTAATTCTGCCTCAAATCCACAACCAAACAAGGAACATGAATTAAGGCGGAATCACTCACTCTAAGTCTGCAAAATCTTAGCTATGCACAACCCTAACGTACATATTAAGCCATCATAGCTTCTCAGAACGGATCTCTTAGTTATTTTGAATACTGTGACCTACTTCATTAAGTGAGTTATTATATTTACTTTTAAGTGTTATCCCCAAGTTTTAATCTTATATAAATATAAATTAATTTTCAAAGTAATTACTATTTCGAAAACGTACCGCTGCTCGATAGCGACTCCGAGGTCGATTCTCCTGCGGTGATCATCAGAATTCGTCCATCCGCTCCTGAGTTCTTTGTTATCGGGCAGTCCTCCTGGTAGTGTCCAGTCTCACTACAGCCATAGCAGGCGTGGTTTTCTTCAACTCCGGGGACTTGGGAGATCGGTTGAGCCGGTGCCCTGCAGAAACGGACTGTGTGTCCCTTTCTGTGGCAGTTCAGGCACTGCATTTCCCGACATACTCCGGTGTGGTGATAGTTGCACTTTCCACACTTTGGGAGGGTTCCAACATGTCGAATGGCAGGTGCTGGAGTAGCAGGTGTTGTGACGGTGTACATAGTACTCGTTTCTTCCTCCTGCGGGGTGTCCTGTGTTGTTCGCTTCTTCTTCCTTTTGTTCCCCGACTTTTGTCCATAGTCCTCTTCCCTCGATGGCTCGGGAACGGGGACTCCCACGCCATGACGAACTCCATCGTCGATGAGTCGCTGAGCCAGGCGCTTAGCACTATCGAATGTGGCTGGGTTAGAAGATAATACCTCTCCTTGGATCGGGGCAGTTAGACCCCAGATGTATCTTTCTATCTTCTTGCTCTCTGGGGTAGCCATCCCGTGGCATAGTGCTGCTAGGTCACTAAACCTGTCAGTGTAGGCCGCTATGTCTGAGCCGACCATCGTGAGCTCCCATAGTTCTTGTTCCAGCTTTTGAACTTCACCCAACGGGTAGTATTCTTCCAGCATCAAATCTTTTAGGTTCTCCCAACCTATTGAGTTAGCCACTGATAGGGTCAGTGACTTAACATGGCTGCTCCACCATGTCAGGGCTCTGTCAGAGAAGGTGTAGGCAGCAAACTTCACTTTTCTCCCTTTGGGGCACGAACAGATTTCGAAGACCGAATCTGTTTTCTCGAACCATCGCATCAGAGTGATGAATCCACCATTTCCATCGAAGGAATTGGGTTTGCAGTTCATGAAGTCCTTATACGAACACTCCCTTGGGTGTTCGTGAGTAACTCCGGGGTTGGTTAGGTGGGTACCGCTACCAGATCCGAGGGTACCACTTTCACCGAAATGAGCTAGAGCAATTGCCACTGCGGAGGATATCGCTGCTTGAAGAGCAGCAGGATCGAATTGCGATGGTGGAGTTGGAGTTATCGGAGTAGTGCGTTTGATTGATCTGCGAGGAGGCATCTTTGCTAAAAGAATACAAAGATGATACAGAATAAGTCCAAAGCAATGGACACAAGCCGAAAGCTGAAAAGACAAGGTTATCCTAGTTCTGGGTGTATCGGGTCCTGACTTCCACAGGGTTCTGGAAACAATTCATAAAAGAGTCTATACCCAATAAACTGTATGAATTTGAAATGGCTATCCTCGAATGAATATCTGTTGCCTGAATAACTGTTACCAGCTGCATGTAAGAAAATAATCCTAACATATAATGTGAGCAGTGTCTCCACTCGCTCATTAAGTTAAACAAGATTATTATTTATAGGTGTGACGCATAAGATGTTTTGGTTACTTCGGTTGTTCCTTCTTTGACTCTTCAGTTGACTACTATGAGGAAGTGGTCACATCTATCTGGGTTTCTCGTGCGAGAATGGAAGTGTCTAAAGAGTCTATGAGATTTAGGGTAACTTTATGGGGTGATCCTTACAGAGTCCTTCTATAATTGTACAATGTATACAAGTTGTATATAATTCAAGATTAAATAGACCTTCGAATAAGTGATCCTACTCCAAAACCACAACCAAACGAGGAACAGGTAGTGAAGCGTAGATCACAAATTCTAAGTCTATAAAGTCTCAATTATATATAACCTTGGAAGTATACATTGCAAGATTATGGACCTATCCGTAAGGGCCTTTTAAGTTATCACATAAGTTATTCGTATAGTGCCTAAAATACTCTTATAGTATTTTAATGTACTTGGTATGTTTCGAACTTGTTATTGTGTTATAGTATCCTAGAATACTCCTATAGTATTCTAACTCTATGTACTTGATCTAGCATTCTCTTGATTGGTGTTAGGTAAGTTTTAAGACTCTTGAAACATCACATCACTCCCAAACACATGTCGATCACATCTCGAATGAATATAGTTGATCAGGCTATATTGATCCTAGCTGTGATTACATAACTGTCCAGGTTTGACCGCAGTGTTCAACCTTTAAATACTTTTGTTCTGTTCTTCTTGTGATACTTGCTCTAGTATGTACATATATAAGCAAGTAGGTATATTTTTATAACTTATAGTTATACTCTTAAAATATATCATTATCTAGAGAACTTAATCCCCATCGTATTTATAGTTGTAAATCTTTTATCGGTTGATATACTTAGTTCACTATAAACAATGCTCTGATACCAATCTGTCACACCCCAAAACCGGAACGACGGAAACGTTCTGGGGTGGAGGACGTCATGTTTAGTATCACAAGACATGCATCATAGTAATCAAAGTAATAAACAACCATTTCATTAGAAGGAAAGTGTTTACAAAGTATGTGTTCACAAAACATATAATACATAAGCAAATAACAAAACAAGACTTGAAGCTATACTGCTCCATCTTCTAAATTCCCAGAGCGAGTACCTGTCTACTAGTTTCCTGAGAATACAAGTTATTTTGAAAGAGTTGATCAGAAATTAAGCTGGTGAGTTCATAAGATTTTAGTGATGTAAGCAAGTTGTAGAAAGCTTAGTAAGATGTAGTAAGTTGTAAGTTTTATTTAGAAAAGTTCGCCTGTTCCTCCAGAAAATCCTATATTTTATCCTTTAATGAAAGATAAGTAAAACTGATTCTACAATCCTTTCTATGAGTACTAAATGGATACAAGTTATATAAAACTCAGAGTAAACAAACAATCGATTGTGTGTATCTGCCCTAATCCCACAACCAAACAAGGAACAGGGAATGAGGCAGATGACACACATCCCATTGGTTGTTAGATCCTTATTGTATATAACCCTAGTGTGTTCCCTTAGTACTCACGGAGTTAACTGTAATAGTTCCTTTATATTTGATGAAAAGATTCTTTAAGAAAACCCTTATTTCTTATAATAAAATAGTAACCATAGTGATTCCTTCTATAATCACTTAGTTTATACTAGCTATATGTAATCTAATATTGAACAGATAGTTAATTGGGTGAATCTGTCCTAAGCCCACAACCAAACAAGGAACATGAAATGAGGCGGAAAACACACATCCAACCACCTATCAGATATTAATTATATATAACCTTGATGTATAAACTAAGGTATTGTAGGATTACCCACTTAAGGTCCTTTAAGTTACATTGGTTTAGTAAAATGGATTAAACCTTTTACGGATTAGTTTCTATTTTAGTTTACTCAATGTTCTATCGTTTAGACAACTTAGTTGGTACTGATGTAAGTTTTGTATGATTGTACGATTTATTCATTTCTGTCAAATATTTATAAGTGTGCTCTGTATAAATAAATTCGATTTAATATATTGCTATCACCTCGCGCCTGCTAACCCAGATACGTGTAATCGCACTAAATTTAACGCAAACCCGGAAATATATATTATCATATTTTATCACCTCGTGTCTGCTAACCCAGATACGTGTAATCGTACTATAGTTAACGCAAACCGGAAAGATATATTATTAAGTTTATCACCTCGTGCCTGCTAGTCCTGGTACGTGAAATCGTGACAGTGTCAACGCAAACCCGGAAAGATATATTATTATATTTTATCACCTCGTGCCTGCAATGCAAAATCGGAAAGATATATTATTATAGTTTATCACCTCGTGCCTACTAGTCCTGGTACGTGAAATCGTACCAGTGTCAATGCAAACCCGGAAAGATATATTATTAAGTTTATCACCTCGTGCCTGCTAGTCCTGGTACGTGAAATCGTACCAGTGTCAACGCAAACCCGGAAAGATATATTAACGTGATTTTTCTCGGTACTTAGTATAGTATGTTCCTCCATGTACTTATTATAGTATGTTCCTCCCTGTACTTGTTATGGTATGTTCTATTTCTCATATAGTATGTTCTGACTCATTTATGAACTGACTCTTTGTATGCTTCATTGTACTAGAAGTAATGAGTAGTGTCTTCCTAAACTATACCTATTATAGTTTATTAATGTTTTACTTGAACTGTTATTGAAAGGCTCATTTATCTAGTAAGTTATGCTTGTACTTTAAAAATGGAGTATTGTAAAACTATAAAGTAACATAACTTTAAAAGAGTTTTTGAAAGGTTTTGATCACTTATAAAAGGTATAAGCAATCTTTTGAAAGATGTTTATAGCAAACATTTATGCAATTATAATTGTGTTCAACTTGTATTCCCCCCCCCCCTTAAAAGCATTTAAAACAGTTAAAAGATTCATTACGGGGTATGAACTCACCTGATGTGGGTGATTCAAATGAATACGCGCGTAAGGATGAGAAGTTCCACGAATGAACTCCCGAGACACAACGGGTCCTAAATGACATATAATGGCATATATGTGTATGTAATTAGTGTCTAAACAACTAATTAAGAAGGGTAACATCCTTATAGACTAGGAAACTCTAAGATTTAAGGGATACGATCACATCAGATTACATAAATAGGGTGTATGGCCACCCTATAGAGTTTACGGTCCAAAAGGCATGACCATAAGTGTTTACGGTCAAGATGGTTTACGGTCCTATGTGTTCACGGTCCTATGGTTTACGGTCCTATGTGTTTACGGTCCAAGTGTTCACGTTCTAATGACCTTACGGTCATGGAGTTCACGGTCTAAGGAGATCCAACCATAAAATCATTAAATCTTTGCACAATGATGGTTTTCAAGGGTTTCATTCAAGGGCATCGAATTCTAGCGACCATGCTTAGCCTTAGGAAGGGTTTAGGGTCTCTAATGCACCTTTCATTAGAGTTTACGGTCTAAGGAGATACTCTTAGACCGTAAACACCTTGTTCTTGGCTAAAAATGATGTTTTCAAGGCTCTAATCAGGTGTTTCAACTAGATAACAAGCTAAGGAGGGAGTACTTACGATATAGAGGCTTGAAATGGTGATTAAAGTCCACGAACACTAGTATATGTTCTTGGTGTTTCTTGAAGATCCAAGAAAAGATGGTTTCCATGGATGAAATCATGAGATGATACTAGATTAAGAGATGTATCAATAAATGCAAGGAAGAACACTTACGATTTTGGTGATCTAGGATGATGAACTTGAGAGGATTTGGAAGTTCTTGAGTTTGAAAGGGAAGAAATGATCAAAATGATCAATGTATATATATATATATATATATATATATATATATATATATATATATATATATATATATATATATATATATATATATATATATATATATATATATATATATATATATATATATATATATATGTAGGAGGGAGTTTACCGTCACCCTGACCGTAAACTCAAGGGTCATGACCGTAAACTCCTTTTGAGGAGGTTTACGGTTTGCTAGATGGTTTAGAACTTTAACTGACAAATCAAAACACTGATTCCTTTGATGAACCAGGCTCAGAATGCTCAAACAGACTCTAAACAGTGCTAAAAGTTAGCAGAGACAAGTCTGACTTTAACTGAATTGAATGGTTGTACAAGATAGAAATTTCGGGTTGTCACATAGACAAATCATGCTTATGGCATTGTCGTCTAGGACATGTCAACAAGAAACGCATAGCCCAACTCCAGAAGGATGGAATGTTGGAGTCATTCGACCTCAAGTCGGATGACACGTGCGGATCTTGTTTACTTGGAAAGATGACCAAGTCACCCTTCACTAGTACTTGTGAAAGGGGTGAGGGTTTATTGGATCTCATACATACGGATGTATGTGGACCCTTTAGATCTACCACAATGGATGTGAACCGCTTCTATGTGACTTTTACCGATGATTATAGCAGATCTGGGTATATCTACTTAATCAAGCACAAATCAGAAACCTTTGAAAAGTTCAAAGAGTTTAAGCAAGAAGTGGAGAATCAGCTGGGCAGGAAGATAAAGATGCTCCGATCCGATCGAGGTGGTGAGTATCTTAGTATCGAGTCCACGAATATCTTTAGGAATGTGGAATTGTTCACAATTGACGCCACCTAGGACACCACAACTTAATGGTGTGACTGAGAGGAACAATCGAACCTTGTTGTACATGGTTCATTCCATGATGAGTCGTGCTTTGTTACCTATCTCATTATGGGGGTATGCCTTAGAGACTGCCACCCATATCCTTAATCTAGTCCCAACTAAGAAGTTTGCCAAAACACCTCACGAGATGTGGACATGGAAGGTTCCCTCATTGGCACATATCAAGGTTTGGCGTTGCGAGGCTTTCGTAAGACGAGAGACTCACAACAAGCTCGAACCTCGTAGTGAGCGATGTATTTTCATCGGCTACCCACATAAGTCCTTTGGATATCTCTTCTATAGACCGAGTGACAATGTCGTCTTCGTTGCAAGGAGAGGGGTCTTTTGCGAGAGAGAACTCATATGCCAAGAGGACAGTGGGAGTAAAATTTGTTGGGTTTTGTATACTACAACATCCTATGGTGCACATACAACCTTAGAAGTTTTGGATCTATGTTTTCACTAATTATACATGCAAATGGTTTCCAAAGCTTTAAGCCTACAACTAGCATACAAATGATATAAACTACATAAAATACTAGTTAGAAGTTTACCTCTTTGTGTAGCTTGTAGAACCTGATGAATTTGGCCTTAAAGAGCTTAGCCCCAATAGCGTGGAAGCCTCAAATGAAGTCACAACACATCATGGACAAAGGTGGAACTTGAGAGAGAATTTCATGCACCCCAAAACACCCATGAACTCCAAGAACAAGCATGTAGGCGTTTTTTATGTTAAGAGCATGGATTTACATGTTGGATTTCAAGGGTCATGGGTATAACCCAAATCCATACCCATGGGTTTATGATCCATGGTTCATGTGGCCCAACTCTTTATGTATCCATACATAAACTTGGTCCAACATGGATCATAAGCCCAACACATATAAATATAACTAATTATCATAATTAGTCCCCATAGATTTAATTAGTCTCTTCTGATCACTAAATTAATTCCAAATTAATTCTTGATCAATACCAATAAAACATATTATTTCATATTAATATATTATAACTTATAATATATTAATAAATCATATATAACCTTTCTCTCAAGACTCCATCCTAACAAATTGTCCTGATAATATGCAACCCAAATGGACCATGCTACTCTCGGGTCGAGTACATACCAATAATAGTTATGGGCTTAGACATCTAATCCAACAAAATTGATCTTGAAGAGCTTCAAGAATCAAGTGATGAAGGAACATCTAACACTAGAGATCAACCCGAGGTGGAAACTCCCGTTGAACCGATTGACGAGTCCTTACCTCTTAGACGTTCTGGTGGAGTTAGTGTTCCACCTGTATTATATGGTTTCCATATAACAACTGAAGGTGATACATTTATTAGTGATAGTACACTAATAAATTTGGATGAACCTAACAACTACAAGGAAGCCATGGCAGGCCCGGAGTATGCGAAATGGAAAGAGGTTATGGACAGCGAGAATTAGTCCATGTATGAGAATCAAGTTCGGAACTTGGTTGACAATCTACCAGGTCGTAAGACGGTCGGGTGCAAATGGATCTTTAAGAAGAAGACCGACATGGATGGGAAGGTGCACACATATAAGGGGCGATTGGTTGCGAAGGGCTTTACTCAAACTCCTGGAGTTGACTATGACGAGACCTTCTCACCAGTAGCGAAGATTAAATCTATGGCAGATGGATGTCAAAACCACTTTCCAAAATGGGAAGTTGGCTGAAGATGCTTACATGAGTCAGCCAGAGGGTTTTGTCGATGCTTAGCACCCTAATAGAGTGTGTAAGCTTGAGAAATCCATCTATGGATTAAAACAAGCGTCTCGCAGATGGAATCTTTGTTTCGATGAGAAAGTCAAAGAGTTTGGTTTTTCGAGAAGCGAGGATGAGTCCTGTGTATATGTCAAAGGTAGTGGGAGTATAGTTAACTTTATCGTTTTGTATGAGGATGACATACTACTCACAGGAAACAACGTCCCAACCTTGCAGGAGGTTAAGTGCTGGCTTGGGAAGTGCTTCGCTATGAAGGACCTCGGAGAAGCTGCTTATAGGGATAAGGATATTGAAAACTAGGAGTAAGAGACTAATATGACTTAGTCAAAGTACTTACTTAGATAAAGTGTTAAAACAACTTAGTCAAAGAACCAAGTACCCGACAATACTTTAACCAGTACCGAGATCATTCGAGAAACCACAAAAAAGATTGTCCAAATCCGGGAATGACTGAAAGCCTCTAGAGACAGACAAAAGAGTTATGCGGATAAACGAAGAAAATCCTTGGAATTCCAGGTTGGTGACAGCGTCTTATTAAAGGTCTCACCCTGGAAAGGAATGATACGTTCTGGAAAACGTGGAAAACTAAAACCAAGGTACATCGGACCATTCGAGATTCTTGCTAGAATTGGTCCGGTTGCTTATAAACTCAAACTACCACATGAACTCAGTAACATTCATCCCATTTTTCACGTCTCTGATCTCAAGAAGTGTCTGTCTCACGAGACTCTTGTAATCCCACTTGACGAAATCGAGTTAAACGAGAGTCTACACATCGTAGAAGAACCAGTGGAAGTCATTGATAGGGAAATCAAAAGAACAAAACAAAGCCATATACCAATAGTGAATGTTCGCTGGAATGCCAAGCGGGGTCCTGATTTCACTTGGAACAGGAAGATTAAATGAAACAGAAGTATCCACATCTTTTCCCTAGTTCATGAGTACCACTTTAGAAACAATTGCGGGACGAAATTCCCTTTAACGGGGGGATAATGTAACAACCCGTTGTTTCAGGTCAATGTAAGTCAAACTTATCCGAATAAAAGTATAAACTACAATCGTATACAAGTAAATCCATATCATAGCATTTAATACAATGCCTTAAGGGCATGTTTATATAAGTTATTTTAACTTTACATACTTTGATAATTATACTTATATATAAGTTATAAACACTTATATCTGGAAAACTATACATATATAAGTTAATAAGTAAGTAAATAAAGGTCAAGGAAAGTCAAACCAAAGTCAAATAAATTAAAATTATTTGATTTAAATAAGGGAAGTAACTTGTGTTTTGATTTTTTTCGAATTAAAACACCCAAAGGTAAGTCCATGCGAAGAACGAAAACCCCTTAGGAAATCACCACCGAAAACCTTCGTAGGAGCCTACCCCTCAGACCGAAATCAAGTTTGCGGTTAAGACTGCAAATGTGCGAAGCCTCACTTTCTTCGGACCCCAAACCCGCGAACTGCAAACAACACCTCAGAATGAAAACCTTGACCGAAATCAAGGTGATTTCGGCCGAAATCTCCAAACCGACTCCTTTTTCCTTCATACTTAAGCAACCAAAATGGATCATTTAAACACTTCCAGTAGAAATATTTTCACTTCATTCTCTCTAAATTTCGAACCTCTTTTCTTTCCAAGAGTTAGATTCTTCCAAATAATTACAAGTTTTTGGTAAGTATCTTATATGATTTAGTGTTAATATAACACTTTATTAATCATTCATTTCACTAATTTTGAATACAATATCGTGTGTATAATATTATTAGGATACGTTTGTTAAAACGTGTTTTAAACCCGGGAATCATCACAACCACGTCGTAACCAACCAAGAACACACACATGAGGTGAGTTCATACCCTTACATTTTCATAAATTTTCACTGTTTTAGGGGGTGGGGGAATACAAGTGTAACACAAGAAAATTTGTGTTAATATCTAAATGTTTTCAATATTTATCAATCGTTGCCGTTATTATATGTATATATATATATATATATATATATATATATATATATATATATATATATATATATATATATAATTATATAATTACGGTTCAACAGGCTTAGAATTGATAATTTGACTCCATTTCCTATTCTTTGTTTGGTTGGGGGATTGAGGTAGAATTATTTATTCGACTGTCTATTTAATCACAATTATATAAATATTATATTTATATAAGTATAAAATCATTTAAAACTTATTAAACAAAAAATATAATTTTTGCGAGCTATTTTAGTACCATTTGGACATAAATATTGAATTTCACGGAACAACCGTATCACAGATTTTATGATTTAAACTTGTCGAATTATTAACAATACAAAGATTTTCGTTTTAGTAAAACACACACATATAAACTATAATAGGTATAGTTTATGAAACTTAGATATTACTTCTCAAAGTTCAGAATACAATACAGAAATACATTATGGAAAACAAACATAGAAACTGTAATAAATATAGTTTTTGAGATATACTTACAGTTTGTTCATTACAAAATAACTTTTCATTATTCTACACGTAACCGTCAATATAGCATTTGTGAGACACACTTCACGTACTTATCTAAGTACCAACCAAGTCCTGAAATTATAACCAAAGTCTCTTAGAGGGAGAGCGTGACACTTGTGTATAGATCTATACGGGGCTGACAATCCCGCACCTTAACTGTTCGCTACAGTTAGGCCGGCAGGCCTGGGGTGACAAATGTCGTACCTATTTCGACGCCTGAAGAACATCGTGTTCAGGCCATCTTAGGTCATTAAGCATGGTTATAATAACTCACAATTTGGTATTGAACAAAACGATTAGTGTATGAATAATTAAATAACTTCACATAGTTTTATTAAGTAATAAAACTATAATACAATATCTTACAAGTACAGCTGGTGAATTCAGACACTTACAGTTACACAGTTTTATACAAGTACAAATGCAGAATACTATTCCAGTATAGAGAAAACATACTTTTCATGGTTTTATGTGAATTAAAACTACATTATACCTTTTCAGAGTACAATAACATTTACACGTATTGATCTTAGAGTTTTAAGACTACAACACATTACAACAGAAAATATAGGATTTTCTGGAAAAACATACTTACATTTTCAAGGGACAAATACCAAATCTCAATTACAAACATCCTTATGAACTCACCAACTTAATTGTTGACACTCTTTTCAAAACTATATGTGTTCTCAGGAAATCAGTAAACAAGTATCCACAAGTTTTGAGAAGACGGAGCTTCATAGACTCATATCTTTTAGTTTTTGCTATACATTTTGGTGTCAAGTCACATTAATTTGAACATGAATGTAAAACTATACTTTATCAATGTAATGGTTGTTGTACTTTGATTACTATTATGCAATTGTTTTGATATTGTACATGACATCATCCGCCCCCGAGCGTTTCCACCGTTCCGGTTTGGGGGTGTGACACTTATGCTTCCGTTGTTGGCTCAATCATGTATGATATGACGTGTACTCGCCCTGATGTGGCCTTTGCTTTGAGCATGGTCAGTAGATATCAAGGGAACCCTGGTAGATCTCAATGGATTGTGGTAAATAACATTCTCAAGTACCTACGGAGGGCTAAGGACTAGTTTCTTATCCTCAGTGGGAGTGATGACTTGAGAGTGCGAGGGTATAGTGACGCCAGTTTTCAGACCGACCGAGATAATTTCCTCTCTCAGTGGGGCTGGGTCTTTACCCTAAATGGAGGAGCACTGACATGGAAGAGTTCCAAGCAGGAGACCGTAGCTGATTCAACGTGTGAATCAGAGTGCATAGCAGCGAGCGAAGCGTCGAAGGAGGCAATATGGCTAAATAAATTCATCGGAGACCTTGGAGTTGTACCGGCCATAGAGGAGCCTATGGATATTTTCTGTGACAACAAAGGTGTGGTCGCCTTAACCAAGGAACCGAGGGATCATGGCAGATCCAGGCACATCGACAGAAAATATCATTTCATTAGACATTGGGTAGAAGAGGGACTCCTCGTAGTGAATAGGATATCGTCAAAGGATAACCCAGCAAATCCCCTTACGAAGGGACTGGATAGGGTTAAGCACTTGCAGCATGCTAAGAGTATTGGGCTGAAGGACGATATTGGTTTGAGTGATTATATAGATTTTAGAAACTTGTAATAGATAAAATGTAATTGACATTTGATGATTAAATAAAGGAGTTTTATTTATAAGTAATGTTACTGTCTTGTGTTAATTGTTTACTATTGTTTCAATTTTGCATGTTTTGACTTCCTGAATAATAAGATTATTTAAATTATCCACAATCGATCATACGTTGGAAGTAAGTATGAATCAATACTGTCATGAATCGGCATGTAGATTGTCTAAGCGTTTAGACATAGCAAAAGCTTGTTGCAACGTCCATGAGTGCTCCTGAAATAAGATTTGAGTATTGGATAATATCGTATGGTCTTTAAACCGAGATATATGAGTTGTTGTTTACGAGTTGGTTGTGCATTGATAATGCGTAAACGCATCAGTAACTTGATGTTACAAAACGTATTATTGTGTACAATTTAATAAGAAAATAGTACAAGCATATAAGTCAAAGTTTATATGTTCCTTTTATCCTAAGAGGATTAAAAGCGATATCTTGGGCCCCTCGATGATTTTGTTTTGACTTATGTGTCGGGCTCGGTCAGGACTAAGTTGATGTGTTCAATTAAGTTCTATGTCAGAAAAATCAGAAATCGAGAAACAAACTGCTGGACAAAAAGTATCACTATTTTCCATGTAATTGTCCACATGATATCTTGAGAACGGAGGACTACATGATCCCTTATCTATAGGACGTGTCAGAGTTCTACAACGGCTTTTGAGAGCTACAATTGCTAATCGGATTTTGAAGTCGTACTTGCATTTATAGTTATTAGACTTATCCAAGTGGGAGAGTGTTGGATTAGGTGTCTAAGTCCATAACTATATTTGGTATGTACTTAACCCGATATTAACATGGTCCTTTTGGGTTGACTTCACCATAGCAACTTGACTAGATGAATTATGGAGAAAGAGGTTGATTATGATTTATTAATATATTATGTGAATAATATATTCAAAGAGAAATCATATTATTTAATTAATATTGGTCAAGAATTAATTTAAAATTAATTTAGTGATCAAAAGAGATTAATTAAATTAAGGGGACTGATATTGTAATTATCTGATAATTAAAAAAATGGGTTGAGGATCCCTAAGTTAAGGGATAGACGAAATCTTATGGAAGCCCATAAGTATTTCGTCCAAGGCTAGTGTTCTGGAAGGATCCTATGGGCTGCTTAGGGCTTAAGCAACCAGATTAGGTATTTGACTGAAACCCTAATTCCTCAGCTATATAAGGAACCCCTTGGCATCATATTTTCGGCAACGTGAAACCCTAGAAGGATCTTAGAGCCGATTTTGAGCCTCCCTTCTCTTTCTCTCTCTCTCATATTCTCCAACTTTCTTTTGGTGTTTGTGATCGATTAGAGGTATTACACTTGTGATACTAAAGCTCTCAAAGGTTGATTCTACAAGCTACAATTGAAAGCTAACATCCTAACTTTGTTTTAGTTATGTTTTTCGATTTTATATCCTAGACATAGGGTTTATAAGCTTTGGATGATTATTGCATGTACAATTAGAAAAACTAGATCCAAAGCTTTAAGGATTGCATGTGCACCATAGGATTGTTGTTATGCTCAAAACACAACATCAACTTTCCATATTATCCTTCAATATGGGAATTTTTGCCTTTATTAGTCGAACCAAACTCCTATTAACAATTAATGACGGAAAATTCTCAATTGTTACATTATCCCCCTGTTTTAGGAATTTCGTCCTCGAAATTCGAGTCTTATCTAAACTTTAAACAGGGAGACAAATTTCTTATAAAGGAATCCGATTCCTTCTCTTATTGAGTTAACCAAATTTCTTTTTTAGTTTTCTACTTCTAAATCTTTAACTTCATCCTTAGAAATCTACTTTTCCATGATCTTATTTTACATATATAGGAAACCTAAAATTTTCTATCAAACTTTGTTTAAGGATTTCTGGAGGGATTTACATATTTTAATTAATCTTTTTAAATGTACTATTAAAATGAACTCTTTATTAAAACATTTAACTTCGAGGATTCCTATTATCCTTGGAAAAATCTTACAATTATTTTTGTTGGGTTTCCTTTCCCTCACATTCCTATTTTTAATATTTTACAGTATTCCTTTACTGGATCAGTTGTCTCTTGTAGGCATTTGCAATATGTCTTGGTTTTCTGCACTCCTTGCACTTGAAATCTTCACAGCTACCGAGATGGTGCAGTCCACACTTACTGCACAAGGTAAATCTTCCCAACTATTCGTTTTGGGGAACAAACATTGGAGGCTCCATTCCATACTTTCTCTTGTACAGGGGTCGGCCTGGTATTTCCTTGTTGATTTCCCCCCATTTTCTTCCAAATTCCCTGGCCTTAATCATGCCATCTAGGACTTTGGTTTCCCTAAAGTGGAACGCTAGCTGCTTAGTTTCCTCGAAGGTGTGGGGCTTGTATGCTTGTATATGCACTAATTTTCTTGCTCTCCGAGCCAATCAGTTCTAAGCATACCATGGCTAGGTCTTCAAAGTGTATGGTGTAGAAAACTAGACTGGACTTTCTAGTTCTTGGTTGACTGAATTCATGTTCTACTCGGGCCAAATCTCCCGTAGAAAAAAATTCTCTTATCATTTGCCTTTTCAACTCTTCCCAAGAGATTGCATAGACTGTATCTACTCGTAAGGCCTTTACATGGATACATCACCAGATAAGGGCCTTCCCCATGAGAGTGCAAGTTGCAAATTTCACCTTAACCTCCTTATTACACCTAATCTTTATTCCTTTGATCAAATGGATTAGGCCATTTACTCCTTCATCTCCATAGAAGGATCCTGGCTTACTATAAAGAAAGTCATGGTAAGCTTGACTGCTTTCCTTGCTGCTTCCTTCTCCTTGGTCAACTCTGAGACTCTCTAATGTATTATAGACTTGATGCTGAATCATGGATGGGATGGCAGTTGGGTTTAACAAGGTTAACATAGCAGGGTTGTTTTCCTGAAACAACAGACAGGAGGATTATTGGGTTTTAGCTAAGGGGTCAATTCTATTCCCTATTTGTAGGGTATTTATAGTTTCTCTCTTAGCAACCTGTCTTACTTATCGATTTTATCATTATTTTCTAATTGCGATTTTTGGATTTTTGTTGTTAATATCACATCTTTCGGTTGCCTTCCATACAACCTTCTGATAACAGCATGCTATTGTTGCTTCCCTAGCAACTTACTGTTGCTTTCCTAATAAGTTACTGATCATAGAATGTTGTCATTGCTTTCCTAGCAACTTACTTTTGTTTCCCTGGCAACTTACTGATCATATCATGTTGTCGTTGCTTTCCTATAAACTTACCGTTGTTTCCCTAACAACTTACTGATAATAGCATGTTGTCGTTGCTTTCCTAGTAACTTACTATTGTTTCCCTAACAACTTCCTTATCATCCCAAGGAAGTTCCTTCTTCCTTGCCATAAATTTTGGCTCTTAAAGGCTTTTATTACTTTAGGGAATCCAGAGGGTCAAAATTGTCAGAAAGGAAAAATCTTTCTTGTACACGTCGGGCACATGATCTGCGCGTCTCGCACAGACAACAAATTAGCATTAAAGTCGATTTTTAGCTTCATTCGAACGTTCCCTTCTTCTTTATCTACTTTGTCGCTATCGAGGTCTACACGCACGACGCACACTTGGTGTGCCTGCTTCCTTTCATCGATTTGTTCACTTCATTTGAGCATTCTACTACTAGGTAATCTCAATGGTAAACCCTAACCCAAATCATGGCCTAAATTTTGAATTTTTAGGGTTTTTAGAGGATTTTATCAATTTGCGAATTTTGGTTGTATTTTTCGAAATTGATGAGTAATATAGCATCCTATACTACCGATTTTACTTCCTATATAATCAATTTTGGGTTTAATTCATCTATTAATCCCTCATTTTAAGTTTTCAAATTTTTGAATATGTTGAACTAAAGTTGGAATTTAATGTTGTTTCAGACGAAATAAGAAGCCTATACGTGTTCTAGAGGACTAAACGAAAATCCCTAATTGATATTTAGGTTGAAAATTAGACGAAACAGTAGGTTGTCATGCCTACTTTTCTTCGTGTTCTTGGGGTACGCCGCACAGATGCGTTGCACAGCGTGCACTCACATGCAGCGCGCATCTGGCGCGTTTGCCCTATATGAATATCCTTTTCATTTTAAGTTATTCTAATTTAATTCTAATAGTTTTCTTGCCTTATTTTGCTACATATATTTCGAGATGAGGTCGACAGGCTACAGGTCAGTTACCTCCTAACTGGCTAACACATCCTTTCTTGCAGTTCCCGTATGACCTTCCTGATCGGGGTACTTTCATTTCTCCCCTCATTGTCCTTCTGTCCAAGAAGGTCAGCATTCCACCGGCTCTTTCTGGGAATGTGGCGGATAGCACTGGCTTGTCTGCTCAGCTAGCACCATTCCTCACCCGATCACTTCGGGATGATAGTGGTCTCGAGCTTTTCCTCTACCACAGATGGTGGCGGATCATTGGGATTTTGGAGGTGATCTACTAGGAGCTCTCTTGGGAGTTCTTTTCGACATTCATCTTCGACAATGATTCGGGGCTCTGGTTTAATTGATCAATGTTTTCTTTTTGCCTGGGAGGCGTATCCCGCTCCTGCAGTCTCATCGATATGGGGAGGTGTATAGGGATTTACACTGCTGAGGAGACTCTGAGTCCTCATTTTATGCATTTTTAGATAGTTGTATCATCGCTCCTACGCATGAGTTTAACTTTATGTAGATTTGGGCTCATGCTCGGGGAACCTATGTCTCCCTGGTGGCTAAAGAGAGTATTTTCCGTTCTCCTATCTATCGTTTGCTTCACCAACTAGTTGCATCCACCATTTTTCATAGACAAGAGTATGACAAGGTTCCTTCTGGCGACCTTTTCTACATATGGTGCCTCACTCAGATGGAGGTTCGTCTTCACCTTCCTTTCGCCCTTGCTCTTTACGTGTCTAGTATGGCTCTAGGCACCACATCCTCAAGCAGGATTTGCAGGGGTCACTAGGTAACTAGGTTAGCCCTATCCTATGGGTTTGATACCAGTGGGATGGTTCCTATACCTATCCAGGAGTTGAGTACTACTGCTCTCGGAAAGATGCGAGTTTTCACTAGGGAGGCGGGGCAGCTTTGGAGGATACCTGAGGATGACATCATCGAGCCGATTTGGCAGGTGGAGTCGGAGGTTGATCCTGCCTTTGTGAGGCATCAGATACCCAGGAACGCAGAGCCTGCTTGTCCAGAGCCTACTCTTGATGACGTGATATGAGGTCTTGCTGCTGCATGGGAGGAGCGCCATTGGATTATGGCTTCTCTTGTCGCGGTGATGCATCATCTAGGGATGGACCATCCCCCTTTTCCTAATGCGGATCCCATTGTACCACCTCCTTCTTAGCCACGCAGCACTAGTTATGATGGTGCCGGTCCTTCAGGAACGCATCCTAGAGAAACCTATGGCGATGGCGACGATGACAATGATGATGACGACAACGACGAGGAAACCAAGATGGAATCAGAGGGTGGTGAGGAGTAGATTTGTGAGTTTTATTTTTGTATTTTGATAGTTTATGATGTATTCTGACATATTCTCTTTGGTTCGGGATTTATATATTTATGGTTTTTATGCTTCATTTGTCTATCCGAATTCAGATGTTGTATTGGTTCAGTCAAGACTAAACATAGTTTATCAGGCTATGCTTAGGAGTGACTCAACTTTTACATACTGAATTTCCTAGATATTTATCTTTATGTGTTGAATTTAATTGTGATTGGTGGTTCATTATTCATTTTATACCTCTAGACTATGTATGGATCGGCAAGGTAGGAAAAGTCGGTGGACATGACCATTTTGGCATATAGCTGTTCTGAAATCCAGCAATCCAATGCGGCAGTTCTAGCCTAGTAACCTCTCCAATACATAATCTATTAGTAAGAAATTTTATGGTATAAAAAATTAGTCATAGTTTGAGGACAAACCCAATCGGAGTATTTGACCTAAGCTATAGCCGTAATTCCTAAAGAAATTATAAGTCGCTATTCTTAAGGAAATACTAATTTGCTCTAGCTAAACCTATGCTCTGATACCATCGCTATCACTCCCCCTGCCCAGCCTTTGGCGGAAACACCGAGTAGTGTGACGTATAAAGAGTGCCAATCCTATTAACCTGAGAATACATGCATTTTGAAAGTCAACATAATATTGGTGAGTGAACGAGTTTCTATATTTTGGAATTTTTGAAATCCCTTTTAAGAATACTTTTCTTTGGTGAAAACATTTCTTATTTATTTATCTAGTCTTCTATCTTTTTAAGATATCCTTTATTGATCTTAAATGACTATCTTTTCAGGATATCTAACGATCCTAACGTATTTTAATTAGGATTGTCTTTTGTTAATCCTAATTTACTATCTTTCAAGGATTTCTAACAATCCTAACGTATTTTAATTACCATATCAGGCATCATGAATGGTAATCTAAGCTCTAAGGAAAATTTTAATATATTAACGTGCGCCCCTATAATCGACGCTACGACCGTAAATGTACCCCTAATCACGACGCTTCATCGGACGTCCAATAGTAACTTATATGGAAGGTATCCTATCGGGATTGTAGCTAGCAATCACAGGTAGGGTTGTCATGGCCCCGTATAGATCTACACATAAATTCCTAGCTCTCTCAATATTAACGATCATAGGTATTGAGGGATATGCCGAATTTAATCAAGGCTTTTGGATGAATAACCAACTCACTAACGTATTAACCATAGACTTTTATCTTTAATCTTTTAATCTTTTATCTTTATAACAATTACCCCTATACATATATATATATATATATATATATATATATATATATATATATATATATATATATATATATATATATATATATATATATATATATATATATATAACTCTTAAAATATGTATATATACATCACACTATGTTTGTATATACCTCTTCTGGGTATATATCATCAAATGATCTTTGTATATATATATATATATATATATATATATATATATATACATATGTATGTATTGGATAATTATATTTCAAATAACCATAATTAGGATATATATATATATATATATATATATATATATATATATATATATATATATATATATAGACCCTAATTATGGTTATTTTAACAGGATATTTTGGGCAGAATAACTATTAAGTGCAATGCATATCCTAAATCTTGTCTAGTATAACTCCTAGGTACTTAGAGTTTCCTATGCATTTGGCCATTATAACATCTAAGTATTACCTACTCCTAGATTATTGGGCATCATATCTTTTAGATATAGATCATAGCTTAAATCTAGGCATAGTATCTAAACTTATATTATCCTAAGGTATCTTACTTATAATAAAATGACTTAATATTTATAAGATAAATATTTTTATAAAATCATTTGTTAAGCATGCATCCCCCCCTGAAAACATTTTAAAACAGTAAAATAAGGGTCGTGAACTCACTCTAATAGCGTATCGAGAAACGCTCGAACTGTTGCAACCGGAATTCCTTGCCATCGAGAGCGTATTGAAGTATAGAGAGAGAGTTTGGAGGTGGGTTTGAGATGAAAAACCAAGAAGCAAGCACCCTTATTTATAGTGATCGTGCGCGCCGGTCTTTCTCCTGCGCAGCGTGCACGTGCTTCATGGCCCATCCAAATCTTGCCATGTGTCACCCTTTTGGTGATCCACGTTTCCAAATCTCCGACGAATCTGGGGTCAGATGTGCGCAACGGGCATGGTGGGCATATTGACGCACACCCTTTAATTCATTTTAAAAATTCATATTTTCTTCATATGAACTTTGTTTCTTACCTTCTTTATATATTTGTGTAGCTCTTTCCTAGAACTACAACTTTCCTTTAGGTTGCATCTTCAAATTTTAACTTTCATTTTTAACCAACATATTTATATTTTATGAAAATCGTATCTCCTTCATACGACTTCCATTTTTGCCCTTCTTTTTTCCCAAGTTCTTATCTCATGCTTTACTACAAATTTTCCTTTTTGTAGTGTTATCCGAAACTCAACCATTCTCTTTTTGCTATTTTTGACGTCAATAGCGTTATGAATGTGGTTGGTTTCTATTTTTCATAAATCATAGCTCTTCCAATCAGAGTTAGATTTTCTCTCCATTTATATTTTTGGGATCATTAAGTCGTGTATTTTCCAAATACACTAACTATTTTAACTTTTTGATTACTTCATTTTCTACTCAACTTTCCATATTATCCTGCAATGTGGGAAGTTTTTGTCTTTATGAGGCCAACCTAATTCCTAGTAACAACTAATGACGTAAATTATCAATTGTTACACGTTCGACGGACTATTTAATTCCTGATGGTGAGTGGGCGAGTTTCGTCAAACGTGGTGTATGTGGTTGTTGGAGTATGGAAGAATGCATGTCCCAAAATGGTAAAGTTCCTTTATTTTGGAAGTGCTGAGTGGGATGTTGAATGAGTTCCTACCAGTCAGTGGGGACAACAGTGGTATTTCTTTAGACTGTTGAATGTTGGTCGAGAATCCTCATGTTGTGGTTGGGTGATAGTGGGAACATTGAGGAACCGTTAGCTTCTTATTCCCATGGCGGGATGACATTACGATATGTCGTGAGCCATCATGGATTTCACTTTTATGAATGGGGCTGAAAATTGCATGGTGGAGACCTATATATTGGTCTGAAAATTGCATGGTGGAGACCTATATATTGGTCTGTTTAGGGTCAGACCTTTGAGACTTAGTCAGCATGGTAGAGGTTGAGGGATGCCTTGTCTGCGGGGGGACAGACATGTTCGAGGAATTTAAGTTATGAGCAAGGGAGCCATCTCTTCTCAAATCGGTTGGTTATGATGTTTTTATCTTCATTCTGATGAGTTTTGAGTATTCTAACACTCATATGGTGTACATGCAACCCTAGAAACCTTGGATCTATGTTTTCTCTAATATACATGCAAATAAGAATTTTTCCAAGGTTCTCATCCTAACTAGCATAGCATGGGGTACTTGTAATATAAAAACTAGTAGAATGACATACCTTTGTTGTTGCTTGGATTCCTTAAGACCTTGTGAGCCTAGCACCCCAAATGTGATGCCTCAAATGTTTCACACAACACCACAACACTTGGAATAACTTGAGAATAGAACACTTTGATCACAAAATCGGCTAGCCCTCCTTGTCTTGTAATAGTGGCCGATTTTGCTCCATATGAGGTTCCTTTTATAGTGTGCCGCATGTAAGGTTACACCATGTAAACCCTAATGTGCATGGCTTTTCATTTCCCCCATGATCCATGGGTTTTAACCTCCATGGAGTATCCATGGAGCACCCAATGGGTCCTAGCCCAATCTAGTAAATCATGAACCATAAGCCCACTACATAAGAATGAATGATTTACATAATCAATCCTCATATATTTAATTAGTCTCTTTTTGATCACAAAATTAATTCCAAATTAATTCTTGATCAACACTAATTAAATAATATGATTTCATATTAATATATTAGAACTTATAATATATTAATAAATCATAAGTGTCCTTTTTGTCATTTTGTCTATCCAAATGTTGAGATGCCGAGTAACCCAAATCGACCATGCCAAGCCGGGTCAAGTACATACCAAATATAGTTATGGACTTAAACACCTTATCCAATAGTCTCCCACTTGGATAAGTCTAATAACTATAGTTGCAAGTATGACTTCAGGAACCGACCAGCAATCGTAGCTCTTTCAAAGTCTCGCGGAACTGAGATGATGATGCGCCATTTAAGATAAGTGATCATATAATCCTTTGTTCTAGATATCAGCCGGACAAATACATGGAAAAATGTCATACTTATTGTCTAGCAGTTTGTTTCCCGATTTCCGATTTGTTTGACATAGAAATAAAATGAACATATCAATTTGGTTCTGACCGGGCCTGACACATAGGTCAAAACAAAATCATCGAGGGGCCCATATATCGCTTTTAATCCTCCAAGGACTAAAAGGAACAGATAAACTTCGACTCATATGCTTGTACTAACTACTTGTTGAATCATACACAAAAGCACGTTTTATAACATCGAGTTACCGATGCGTTTTCGTACAATCAATGCACAACCAACTCATAATCAACGACTAATATCTCTAGGTTTGAAGACTTATATGATATTACCATCTCACGATCACTTGAGATAAATTCCATGAAGTGATACAAGTGAGCGTGGGTTGAATCTAATACTCAGAACTTATGAGCACTCATGAATGTTATAGCAACTTTTTGTATGTCTAACATCCTAGACATCTACAAACCCAATTCATGACAGTCTTGATTCATATCTACTTCCAACATATGACTGACTGTGGAGAGTTTGAATAAAGTAATTATTCTGGAAGTCAAAACATGAAAAATTGAAATAATAGTAAACAATTGACACAAGATAGCAAGACTTTACTTATAAATAAACAACAACTTTCAGAAATAGCTATCTAATCTGTAAAACTAATATCATCCTTCAGCCCGATGCCCCTTGCATGCAGCAAATGCTTAGCCCTGCACAGTCCCTTCATGAGGGGATCTGCTGGGTTCTCATCCGATGATACCCTCTTCACCACGAGGAGTCCTTCTTCTATCCGATGTCTAATGAAATGGTATTTTCTGTCGATGTGCCTGGATCTGCCGTGATCCCTTGGTCCCTTAGCTAAGACAACTGCACCCTCGTTATCACAGAAAATCTCCATAGGCTCCTTAATAGCTGGTACAACTCCAAGGTCTCCAATGAAGTTCTTTAGCCATATTGCCTCCTTTGCTGCCTCGCTTGCTGCTATGTACTCTGATTCGCAAGTTGAATCATCTACTGTTTCCTGTTTGGAACTTTTCCAAGTAATTTCTCCTCCATTTAGGGTAAAGACCTAGCCCGACTGAGAGCGGAAATTATCCCTATCAGTATGGCAACCAGCATCACTATACCTTACTACTCTCAAGTCATCACTCACACCAAGGGTAAGGAACCAGTCCCTAGTTCTCCGTAGGTACTTGAGAATATTCTTCACCGTAGTCCAGTGAGCCTTGCCTGGATTACCTTGATATCTGTTGATCATGCTCAAAGCAAAGGCCATATCAGGGTGAGTACAAGTCATAGCATACATGATTGAGCCCACAGTGGAAGCATATGCTATATGACTCATCTCAACTATCTCAGCCTCTATACTCGTACTCTGAGTCTTACTCAGTTTGGCGTTGCTCTGGATTGGTAAGTCACCTTTCTTGGAATCATGCATGCTGAACCTTTTCAGCACCTTATCCAAGTAGGTACTTTGACTAAGTCCAATTAGTTTCTTACTCCTTTCTCTTAATATCCTTATCCCTAGGATATAGGCAGCTTCTCCAAGGTCCTTCATAGCGAAACACCCACATTCTCACTAGGTATGTAGAAGAGGTAACCAAAAAAATTTTGTGGGTAGCTGATGAAAATACACCGCTCACTACGAGGTTCGAGCTTGTCCTGAGTCTCACGTCTCACGAAAGCCTCGCAACCCCAAATCTTGATGTGGTCTGAATTGGGAACTTTCCCAGTCCACATCTCGTGAGGTGTTTTGGCAACCTTCTTGGTAGGGACTAGATTAAGGATATGGGCGGTAGTCTCTCAGGCATACCCCCCGAATGAGATTGGTAACGAAGCTCGTCTCGTCATGGAACGAACCATGTCTAACAAGGTTCGATTGTGCCTCTCCGCCACACCATTAAGCTGTGGTGTTCTAGGAGGTGTCAATTGTGAAACAATTCCACATTCCTTAAGATAGTCAAGGAACTCTGTACTAAGATACTCTCCTCCTCGATCGGATCGGAGCATCTTAATGTTCCTGCCCAACTGATTCTCCACTTATTGTTTAAACTCTTTGAACTTGTCAAAGGTTTGTGACTTATGCTTGATTAAATAGACATAACCATATCTACTATAATCATTAGTAAAAGTCACATAGAAGCGGTTAGCATCCCTTGTGGCGATTCTGAAGGGTCCACACATATCTGTATGTATGAGATCCAACAAACCTTCACCCCTAGCACAAGTACCAGTGAAGGGTGACTTTGTTATTTTTCCAAGCAAACAAGACTCGCAACTATCATCCGACTTTAAGTCAAATGACTTCAAGACTCCAGCCTTCTGGAGTTGGCGTATGCGCTTCTTGTTAACATGTCTAAGACGACAATGGCACATGGATGATTTATCCAAACTAGTGGAAGAATCGATATGTAATACATTATTTCCTAAGTTATCTACAACCGACACAGTTTCATATATACCATCACAAGGTAATGCTTTAAAATAAAGAACATTATTATAAAAAGCATTAATACCACCACATTCATTATCAAATGAAAAAGTAAACCCTTGTTTGTACAAACCATGAAAAGAAATAATATTTCTCGCCATTTTAGACGAGTAACAACACTTATTCAAATCTAACACTAACCCACTACTTAGAAACAAAGAATAAACTCCAATCTTGGTGACAGGTGAAACTTTCCTATTCGCCATGATCAAGTTTATCTTTCCGTGCTCTACATCCTCACTTCTTCTTAGGCCCTGCAAATCAGAACATATATGAATACCGCAACCTGTATCAAGAACCCAAGAAGTAGTATGTGGTGAGTTATTAGACAATATAGTGTAAATACCTGCATGGGTAGGCTTGACCTTCCCATCCTTAACATCTTGCAGGTACTTGGGACAGTTTCGTTTCCAGTGCTCCTTTTCCTGACAATAGAAGCATTGAGCTTCTTTTGGGTTGGAAGAAGGAGTGATAGAACCACCTTTGGTTCCAATTGAAGAGGAGCCATCAAGAGACTTTCCCTTGGTACCCTTTGAAGGGGTTTTCCTCTTCTTCCCTCTACTTTGCCCGATTGCCAGAACAGGGGCGGCGGTAGGTGTAGGAGTAGTAAGAACCGATTTTCCCTTAAGACCAGATTCAACAGTCTTCAAGAGCCCTTGAAGTTTGCTAAGTGTGACCTCCTTGTTCATGTGATATGTCATTTGGAATTGATCATAACAAGTAGGTAAGGAGTGCAGTATGATATCAATAGCCAACTCCTTAGGGAAGTTCACATTCAACTTGAGCAAACGGTCCACATACCTTTGCATTTTCTACATGTGGCCCGTGATGCGTTCACCATCCTTCATTCGGGTTGTTATCATGGAAGAGATGATTTCATACCTCTCTTGAAGAGCACTTTGATGGTAGCGGTCCATCAGGTCCATTTGCATCTTAAAAGGGTAAAAGTCCTCATAGGACTTCTGGAGTTCAACTTTCATTGTGGCCAACATGATACATGCCACCTTGGTATCATCTCTCTCATGTTCCCTAAAGTCAGCGATCTCCTATGGAGTAGCAGTAGACTCATCAATTTCCTTCAGCTCCTTGTCGAGGACATATTCCTTGTCCTCGTAACGAGTGACCATCCTGATGTTCATGATCCAATCATTAAAGTTGGAACTATCAAAGATAACTCTCCCACAAAGGTTCATGAGAGAGAAGGAGCTGGTAGGGTTTGAGCCAGAAGCAGCATTGTTGGAAGACATCTTAAAAGAAGAAAGCTATTTAATCCTTAATAAGACACCCAAATGTAATATTAAGGCTAGGACCCAACACAATACTTTATAACTTGGAAGAGGGATGCCGTAATCCAAGCTATAAAATATTTGAAGGTAGGCGAATGACGATTCACCAATTTCCACCATGAAAACAAAATAAACTATTAGGTTTTAATTGGATTGAAACTCCTAGATATTTTAAGATTCATTGAACTTTTCATTGGCATGTTTAAATCTCGATTGTGCCCTCTCAAGTTTGTATCTGGTATGCCGAGGATCACAAACAAGGTGTGAATAACCATGCAAATTAACTTGGTACCCTTAATCTTTATCACCTAATCGATGTGCCGGTTACCCACACGCGCTCCATCGATCTATGATAAATATTAAGTCACCCTTTGTCACTCTTACTAGTCCATGTTAGTGTTCCGGTTACCCACACACGCTCCACCAACGACTTGGTAAGGTACAAAGTGTAATTTCATGGGTTAGCATCAAATTCACATTTTCCTAAAGTAACTAAGATTGGGAATTTATAAAAGGTTTAGTGACTTTATATTTATCAATATACTTCTAATGAGAATTATAGTCCTTGTCCTACCTGTTCGGCTAACGACCCTCCACCAGTCAAGGAAGCGGTGGGTGAGAGTGGACACCCATTAAGCTGCCATTTTATAGGCAACAACCTTATACCCCCCCCCCCCTTTTAGACCGGCTTTGTGAATGAGAGCCTACTGACGGTAAGACTGGCTTGATCTTATACATATATATATATATATATATATATATATATATATATATATATATATATATATATATACCCACACATTATTAACTTATAATACTATAAAGTATAAGGGTTGAATTTTAATATTTAAAACTCTAGGGTTTGGAATTAAAGTTTTCTAAAGTGACTTTACAAATTCCAAAACTTGAGGGCACGTTTTGAAACTATTCAAAACCTTTCATATTCATAACTGATGAGTTTAATGGTTTATTAAAAATGAAGACTCTTCGCTTTATGTAACCTATGGTTCTTTAGTGACAATTTAAAGAACTGACTTTTGGTAATCCATAACTTGGAATTGTCCTTAATGGAACTGTGTTCGTTTCATGATGAGATTTTATATGAATTCTCTCCCTATATTACCTATCTCATGGTGGGGTGCATACTATACTAGCTGCGTCTTAGTAACTGATGGATGTTATATGTATTTGTAAAGTTGTTGATAACTCCAGGATTGATTATAGTCCCAAGGTTGTTGATAACCCATATCTGCTTAGATTGATGTAGGGGTAGTGGTATGCTGGTTTTTTATACCGGGAGGCTGGTGGTGCAGGTGGTTTTAACACCCTTAGGAATTTTGGTAGATGATTGTGCGCCTGTATTGTTCTGGGAGCTTCAGTGTCACAGGAGTATTGATATTGCCATGATTGCAATCGTCGGAGTAGTTGGTTAGTTGTGACTTGTCAATAAGTCGGGTTTACAGTTAAGAACCCCAACCATCATATCTGATTCTGGGTTGGAATGAGATAAATCTTTGTTGTTCCATTTGACTATCTCCATGGCTCGATGCAGGGTTTTGAACCAAGGGGTGGACTCGTTTAGCTCTCGTTTGTTCTCTCTCGCTCTAATGATAGTGAGCATGGTTGGCAGATTTTTGCAGCTAGTAGTGGATTCCTATCTTCTGCTATAAGTGGGACGGCGTAAGGGTGGGAATGGTGTTGTTTAGGGTCAGACCTTTGAGACTTAGTCAGCATGGTAGATGTTGAGGGATGCCTTGTCTGTGGGGGGACACACATGTTCGAGGAATTTAAGTTATGAGCAAGGGAGCCATCTCTTCTCAAATCGGTTGGTTATGATGTTTTTATCTTCATTCTGATGGGTTTTGAGCATTCTAACACTCCTATGGTGTACATGCAACCCTAGAAACCTTGGATCTATGTTTTCTCTAATATACATGCAAATAAGAATTTTTCCAAGGTTCTCATCCTAACTAACATAGCATGGGGTACTTGTAATATAAAAACTAGTAGAATGACATACCTTTGTTGTTGCTTGGATTCCTTAAGACCTTGTGAGCCTAGCACCCCAAATGTGATGCCTTAAATGTTTCACACAACACCACAACACTTTGAAGAACTTGAGAATAGAACACTTTGATCACAAAATCGGCTATCCCTCCTTGTCTTGTAATAGTGGCGGATTTTGCTCCATATGAGGTTCCTTTTATAGTGTGCCACATGTAGGGTTACACCATGTAAACCCTAACGTGCATGACTTTTCATTTCCCCCATGCTCCATGGGTTTTAACCTCCATGGAGTATCCATGGAGCACCCAGTGGGTCCTAACCCAATCTAGTGAATCATGAACCATAAGCCCACTACATAAGAATGAATGATTTACATAATCAATCCTCATATATTTAATTAGTCTCTTTTTGATCACAAAATTAATTCCAAATTAATTCTTGATCAACACTAATTAAATAATATGATTTCATATTAATATATTAGAACTTATAATATATTAATAAATCATAAGTGTCCTTTTCTCATTTTGTCTATCCAAATGTTGAGATGCCGAGCAAACCAAATGGACCATGCCAAGCCGAGTCAAGTACATACCAAATATAGTTATGGACTTAGACACTTTATCCAACACATTCTCTGTCAGTGGGCATGATTTTGACCTTTGGGGAAGTCTCCGCTCATATTTGCATGTACACTAGTTTTGGAAATCTTTGGGTTTTAGTTGCAGTTTCGGGTATCCGTCGTGCCGATGGCTTAAGCAAGAAGTGATTGGTATTAAAACATCCCAATAAGGGATTCGGAGGAGGGGGTAATCACAGAATGATCGGTAAGGGCAGATATCGAGAGCGAAATCTAATTTTACTGGGGGAGAATTATAACACCTAGTTTTCAGATGATTCTATCATTAGGAAAGCAGGCTGAAAATGGATCAAGTAAAGGTCTTAGGCTTCAGCGTATATAGTTTGGACCATATCGAATGTTGATAATGTTGTATTAAATGATTAAGGCCCTCAAATTGTGCTTCGAAGAAAAAGGGTAAAATAGGAAAAGTTAGATATCAGGCTTTTTGCATGGATTATGGTTTTCTTTCGACATGTATTAAGCCAAAAATAATTAGATGGGGTTGTGGAGCTTGTCAATACCTTGACTGGCATATAAAGATCGTCGAAAACTGAGTTGAAACAAAAAAGTTATGACTATTTGAAGTTGGAATGGATTTGGGTGAAAATTCATTGTCACGAGGTGGGAAGCATATTCTCACGACGTGAGGAGCATACTCTCACAATGTGACAAGCAGGCTGTCACGCGGTGAGAGTTGGACAACCCAATCCCACAAATTTTTAGGGCTTTCTATGAATTTAAAGAGTGGTTCTGTGTTTTTGGGATATTTTCCCATCCTCCATATCATCTAAGGCCTCTTGAGAGAAACCCTAGCCTCCCTTTCACCACTTTGAGCCTCCCCTTTCCTCTCTCATCCATTTTTCGAGTTCTTGGTGGATTTTGGAAAGAAACTCTTTCAAGATGGAGTTTTAGAGCGTTGCATAAGAAGATCTCAACTTCCAAGTATCTTATAGAACTTGGGTGTGATTCAAGTTTCCACCTTATGCTTATAAGGTTCTAGATCTAGATTCTATGCTTGTTTTGGTCCATTAAATGAAGATGGTGTTGTTGGATGTGATAAAGTTTGCAACTTTATCATTCCACCTTGTCCAAAGAGTATTTTGGTCTATGGATCTGATCTTTTATGATCTTTTGGACACCATACTTAAAGTTACGATCTTATTTTTGTCATTTTGACCTAGCTTGTGTTCAATACATGCAGTGGACATGCATGTCTAAAAAGAAATGATATTTATGGTCATTTGGGTTGGGGAAAGCCTTCCGAAAAGATGGAGTTGATGACTTAATGTATTAAGACTTAAATCATTAAGTGGAGGTTTGAGACTAAAGTCACGACGTGACACTGAGGGTGTCACGACATGGCCAATCAAGGTTTTTGCATTTGAATTGTTCTGTTATGCTCACAACGTGATAAGGAGGGTTCACGTGGTAATGCGTGCTGATTAGGTTTTCCGTGACCGAGTTAACTATGTTGGAACGATTCGAGTTGGATTCGGGCTGGGTGAGTTCTCACGACGTGACCAAGGGTTGGTCACAATGTAAGAATCATTGGTTGAAGTTAATGGGCGTTGACTTTCACCTTGACCGTTGACTTGTTAACCTGGTTTGAATTTTGGTCAAACTAAGGGTTTTGGAGTGTAGACTGGGAGGGTACTCTTTATTGTTCTTCGGTGGCATGTAGGATCAGTCTTCGTCGGTTGAGAGCTGTGGTGTTTAGCTTATAATTACGAGGTGAGTCTTCTCTTTATAATTGTCTGTCTGCTAGTATATGTTGACCAGTTGGGTCTTATTTGTTGATTATTGCTATATTTTAACTAAGTTGCTGATAACTTTAGGACTGTTGTGAGTCAATGGGACTGCTGACAGTCACCAGGGTTGCTGATAACCCGAGAGGTGAGCTGTTAATCCTTAGGACATGCTGTTAGCCCACTTCAGATAGTCTCTAGGGTTGTTGTTAACCCATAGTTGATTATATCGTGTGGTGTATGTGACATTCGAGACTACTGCTAGTTTCAAGGTTGCTGATAGAATATAGTTAATTATTATGATGTATTGTATGCGATATTTTTAGGGAACTCACTAAGCTTTGTGCTTACAATTGTGGATTAACTATTTGTAGATACCTATCAGGCAGCGAAGGCGTGATTGTACGTACACATCAACAGTTTTATGATTCAAGATTCCATATTGTCTTCGTTATAACTTTGATTTTTGAATAACAGTTTATGAAAAAATGATTTATCCTGAATGTAACTTCATTAAAATGGATGTAATATTTTCTCAAAGATGAAAATTTTAGCCTGGGTTTTTCGGACGTTACAACACACTTTCGCAACTGGGATACATGGAAGGTGCTATGAATCTGACTGAGCTAATTCGGTAAATCTAAGCAGTATGCCACTTGCCCACCCTAGATGCTACCTGGAATGGACCAGTAAACTTGGTACCCAGCTTGCCCCACTTTCTGAATCGGATGACGACCTTCCAAGGTGACACCTTCAGAAGTACCATGTCCCCGACCTGAAATTCCAACTCATATCAGTGTCAGTTGGTGTAGCTCTTCTAGTGATTATGGGTTGTCTGAAGTCTCTGCCTGACCTGATGCATAAGCTCTATCATCTTGAGCACTATATATGTGCTCCCAATGACCCTCTGACCAACCTCCCCCCAAAAAATTAGGGTCTGACACTTCCTCCCATAGAGGAGCTCAAAGGGTGGCACACCAATGCTAGCGTTATAGTTGTTATACGAAAACTCAGCCAAAAGGAGGTAAGAGTCTTAACTCCTATCGAAATCCAGGATACATGCCCTCAGCATATCCTTGAGGGTCTGAATGTTCTGCTCACTCTGTCCATTCGTTTTCAGATGGTAGGCAGTGCTAAAGTACAACCGGGTACCCAACTCCTCATGTAACCTCTTGCAAAATCTGAAGCAAATCGAACATCCCCGTATGAAAACAATCGAAGTAGGCACCCCATAATGGGAAACCACCTCGCGAACATAAATGTCGGCTAACTTTTCAGCCGATGAACTCTCCCAGATAGCCAAAAGTGAGCACTCTTAGTCAACCGATCGACAATCACCCTGATATCATCCAAACTCTTTGTATTCCTGGCTAACTTCGCGGTTAAATCCATGGTGATCTGCTCCCATTCACATAATGGGACCTCCAAAGGCTGCAATTTTCCATGAGGGAGCTGATGCTCGGCCTTTACCTTCCAACAGGCCATGCACCGCTCTACGAACCAAGCTATATCCCTTTTCATACAAGGCCACTAATAGCTATGTCTCATATCATGATACATCTTTTGTCACGCACGGATGAATAGAAAATCTCTACTTGTCAGCCTCAACCATAAAAATCTATTGGGTCCCACCCGAATAAGGCACCTAAATCCTGCCATGTAGTATCAACAATCTCCAACTATCATAATCAAAAGCTGATATCTGACCAACTACCCGCTCAGTCTTCTGATTTTCCTCCTTGATGTCCTCCTTCTAAGCAAGCGTAATCATCTCCAGTAGTGAAGTTACCATTGTCATCCTCAAACATACATCCTAAATTGGAGTATTAATCGTCCTGCGACTCAGTGCATCGGCCACCACGTTGGCCTTACCCGGATGGTACAAAATATCACAGTCGTAGTCCTTCACTACGTCAAGCCATCTCCGCTGCCTCATATTCAAGTTGTGTTGATCCATCAGATAACTCAGACTTTTTTGTTCTGTATAAATAGTACAGCGGACTCCATACAAATAGCGACGCCAAATCATGAGAGCGAGAACCACCTCCCCTAACTATAGATCATGAGTATGATAACTCGCATCATGATGCTTTAGCTTCCTCGAAGCGTAAGCGATCATGTTCGCTCTCTACATCAATAGTGTACCCAAACCAAGGATCAATGTGTCACAGTATACAACAAACTCCTCAACTGCCTCAGGAAGGGTAAGCATTGGTTCCTCACAGAGATTTTGTCGAAGAGCCTCCAACACTGCCTGCTACTCAGGCCCCAAATGGAAGTTGGCATCCTTCCTATTCAGTCTAGTGAGAGGAATTGCAATCTTGAAGAAGTCGTTGAATCTCCGATAACACCCTGCCAGCCCGAGGAAACTCTGAATCTCATATGGATACTTCGAAACTTCCAACCACATAACCACCTCAATCTAGGCTGGTTTGACCAATATATTGTCCTGGTTGACGAGGTGCTTCAAAAACTGGACCTCACACAGCCATAACTCAAACTTGGTGAACTAGGCATACAACCTCTCCGCCCTAAGAACTCCAAGAAGCTCTCGTAGATGTTTTTCATGTTGATTGTTGGTCTTGTAACAGACCAAGATAGCATCATTTAAAACAATCATTGATCAGTCCAACATAGGTCTACACACCCGGTTCATTAGATCCATGAACGTTTCTGGTGCGTTGGTGAGTCCGAATGGCATCACCACGAACTCGTAATGCCCATAGCGAGTTTAGAAAGTCGTCTTCGGGATATCCTCCTCCCGAACCCTCATCTGATGATAACCAGATCTCAAGTTGATATTTGATAACCAAGATGCCCCCTGTAACTGATCGAAAAGGTTGTCAATCTGCAGCAACGGATATCGGTTCTTCACGGTCAACTTATTGAACTCTTGGTAATCGATGCACATCTGCTGCGAACCATCTTTCTTCTTGACAAAAAGGATTGGTGCTCCCCACGACGAGCTACTCGGCCGAATAAACTCCTTCCCCAACAGCTCCTGCAGCTGTGAGGATAACTCCCGCATCTTCGGTGGTGCAAAGGGATATAGCGCCTTTACAAACGGGGCGGTACCAGGGATTAGATCGATCATGAACTTCATTTGCCTCTCGGGAGGCACATCGAGAAATTCCTCATGGAAAACATCAAGAAACTCTCTCACAATAGGAACATCAAAAAATGACTTCTTCTTCTCAACCCTTTTATCGACCACATAAGCAAGATACCCTATACATCCATGCTAAAGACACTGCCTCACCATGGTCGCGAAACAGAAAGCGGATCCAACCCTAGTACCCTCACCATAGTTGGCCAGCACTCCCCCACTAGGGTCACGAATCGTCACTAACTGATTCTCGCAGTCAATAAATGCCCCAAACCGACTCAACAAATACATACCTGCAATCAGACAAACATCTCCCATTGCAATAGGGATGAGATGAATTAGAAATCCAACACTGAAAATCCCCAATACACAGTCCTGATATACCTTGAAAGCCAAAACCGTACGAATAGCAGCTATAACGACGTTTAAAGGTCGAACCAGGGCCCCACGAGCAATATTGAGACCTCTACAGAAAGATGTAGACACAAAAGACCGACTCGCACCCGAGTTAAATAACACCAAGGCACGTACATAATTCACAAGAAAAGTACCTAATAGAATTACAACATAAGCATATACATTAAAATAATTCAGCGGTAATATAAAACAGATACATACCAGCCATGACATTGGATGTTGCCCTGGGCTCCTCCGCAGTCAACTGAAAAGCTTGTGTAACATCCCGAAAAATACCAGCTAAAAATTTCATTTTTAAATTAGGTTAATACATAAAAACATCGTTACAAAACTTCCATAATATTAATTTATGTCTGAAAACCGGTAACATCATAGTTAAATATTCAGAGTACATCCCAGAAAATCCATAGTGCGGAAACAAGAGTGTGTGTGATATGCCGCTATCGCGCCAGCTCCTTTTCCCTAGCTGAAGAGATACCTGAAAACAAAACTATAAAACGTAAGCACAAAGCTTAGTGAGTTCCCCCATAATGCCACATACCATGCAATCATATAATGAGTAACTAAGGGATACGGGCCTCGCCCACACCCATAGAGGTACGGGCCTCGCCCACACTCTACTAGCTAGGAGATACGGGCCTTGCCCACACTCTGCTTTCTGAGAGATACGGGCCTCGCCCACACTCTACTACTAAACCATAACATACAAGTATCACACAGACAACAAGTATAAGCAATTCTATCATACTGGCATATATCACAATCAAACTCAGCTATGAGATACGGGCCCCGCCCACACTCTGATACTAACATATCGTCTATACGGGCCGGCCTTGGTGCCTTAGACCCGTCCCTACTGGAAGAAAACTCACCTCGAGAGTAGCTGCTGAAAAACCTGCTCAGACTACGCCTGGCCGCCGCACCGGTAATCCCTCCGGCTATAAATCCGTAAACATGGATTAGGTACTCATAAGTACCCCTAAGGTCAAATGACTGGTCAAAGTCAACTCCTTGGTCAAAGTCAACCTTCTGATTGACTGGACTCGCCGAGTCCATATGGCGACTCGCCGAGTCCTTCTTTATCTAGCCCGACTCTGACTCATCGGGTCCCTGTTCCCACTCACTGAGTCAGCCTGACTCGCTAGACGGGGTCAACTAACAAACCCGCGACTGGACTCGCCGAGTCCAAGGGGGTGACTCGCCGAGTCCGACGAACAGATCTCACAAATTGCTCCAATCTTCCATCGGAACATCAACCCTGGAGATTTGGAGATTCTGGGACTATAGCTACACGTTAAATTGCTAATTCCACGTGCGACTACGGTGGGTTGGACCTCCTACGCTTAAACCCTTCTAATCCTAGTGACTGATCATATGACTCGCCGAGTTGGAAGAACAACTCGTCGAGTTCAAGGCTATATTCAAAGGACACGCCGAGGTTGAGGAACGACTCGCCGAGTACCAGACAATCTTCATAGGACTCGCCGAGTTGCTTATCCAACTCGCCGAGTCTAAGGCCATCTTCATGGAACTCGCCGAGTGCACTTTGGCACTCGCCGAGTACCCTTCGACTCTTCACCCATTCTGGCCAATTTTGAGACATGCAACTGATCCAACTCATGGGTCTCAGTTCCTAGGGTCTGGTTATCACATATACACACGAAATCTGGGGGGTTTTAAGGCTTGAAGATCAACCATTGGGGACAAAAACGAACCTAAGAGCTAATGAGCAAAGTCAGGGTTTATTACCTGATTTGATGCCTTCCCCAGAGTAGATTTCGGTTCTACCTTCACTTCTGGAACACTCCAACTTCCTCCTTCTTCTTCTAAGCTCCAAAACCTTCTTTGGAAGATCAAAATCACTCAAGAACACTAAAGGGGCTAGGGTTGTTCTCTACTGCTCTCTGGGAGGAAAATGGGACGAAATGGGTGTTTTAGAATGGGTAAAATAGGGTGCAATGTCTGAAAATAGAGTTTCATTCAGACGGGTGGACTCGCCGAGTCCATGCATCGACTCGCCGAGTTCACCGCTCAAATCCCGTGTCCACCCTACTGCTACTCGGCGAGTCGGGACGTAGACTCGCCGAGTTCGTGGCAAAAATAAGAATAAAACTTAAATAATATCATACCATGAACCCGGTGTTACAATTCTCCCCCACTTATTTTAAACTTCGTCCTCGAAGTCTGCCGCTCCCTTTCAGAACAGCTCCGGATAATGCTCCATCATCTCATCCGCGGGCTCCCAAGTCCATTCCGAGCCCTTCCGATGCTGCCATTGCACCTTCACCAGCTCCACCCTTTTGTTCCTCAGTTCCTTCGTCTTCCGGTCTAGGATAGCCACAGGCCGCTCGATATAATTCAGGCTGTCATCAATCTGGATGTCCTCCAAAGGTACCACTGCTGAATCGTCCACCAGGCACTTCCGCAGCTGGGAGACGTGGAAAGTGCTGTGGATCTGACTGAGTTCGGCTGGCAGATCCAGCCGATATGCCACCTTGCCCACTCGGGCTGCAACCCTAAACGGTCCAATATACCTGGGACCCAACTTGCCCCGTTTCCTGAATCGGATGACGCCCTTCCACGGCGACACTTTCAGGAGAACCATATCCCCGACCTGGAACTCCAGGTCTGATCGGCGCCTATCGGCATAACTCTTCTGCCGACTCTGAGCAGTCTGAAGCCTGCTCCGGACCTGCTGAATCTTCTCTGTCGTCTTGAGCACTACTTCGGTGCTCCCCATGACTCTCTTTCCAACCTCGCCCCAACATATCGGGGTCCTGCACTTCCTCCCGTACAACATCTCGAAGGGAGAACGGTCAATACTCGCGTGATAGCTGTTGTTATATGAAAACTCGGCTAAAGGAAGATAGGTATCCCAGCTACCACCGAAGTCTAAAACACACGCCCGCAGCATGTCCTCCAGAGTCTGGATGGTCCGCTCGCTCTGGCCATCCGTCTGCGGGTGAAAGGCTGTACTAAAATGCAGATGAGTACCCAGCTCGTCATGAAACTTCTTCCAGAACCTGGAAGTGAACCGCACATCCCTATCCGAAATCACTGAAACTGGCACCCCGTGCCGTGCCACCACCTCTCTGATGTAGATATCGGCCAATTTCTCGGCCGAGATGCTCTCCTGAATCGGGATAAAGTGGGCGCTCTTGGTCAATCGATCGACGATGACCCATATCGAATCCACTCCCCACGCGGTCCTGGGAAGCTTGGTGATGAAATCCATCGTGATGTCTTCCCATTTCCACAGCGGGATATCCAACGGCTGCACCTTGCCGTGCGGTCTCTGGTGTTCGGCCTTGACCTTCCTGCAGGTCAGGCAGCGCTCAACGTACCATGCTACATCCCGCTTCATGCAGGGCCACCAATAGTCCAGACGAAGATCCCTATACATCTTCGTTGCCCCTGGAAGAATGGAGAATCGGGATTTGTGCGCCTCCTCCATCAGAACCTGGCGCACGCCTCCAAGGTATGGAACCCACACCCTGCGGTGTAATGTCAATAATCCTCTGCTGTCATAGTCGAAGGAGGAAACCTGTCCCACAATCCGCTCACTCTTCCGATGTTCCTCCTTCCTAGCCTCCTGCTGAGCCTCCCGGATTCGCTCCAAAAGCGGAGTCACCACTGTCATCCGCATGCAAATATCCCTGATCGGCGCCGCCTTGCGGCTAAGCGCATTGGCCACCACGTTGGCCTTCCCCGGGTGATAAAGGATTTCACAATCATAATCCTTTACCACATCAAGCCACCGACGCTGCCTCATATTCAGATTTGGCTGGTCCATGAGGTACCTCAGACTCTTGTGGTCCGTGTAAATCGTACAGCGAACCCCATAGAGGTAATGACGCCAAATCTTGAGGGCGAACACAACAGCCCCCAACTCCAAATCATGCGTCGGGTAGTTCACCTCGTGAGGCTTCAGCTGCCTCGACGCGTAGGCGATGACATGCCCTCTCTGCATCAATACCGCGCCCAAACCTGAGATGGACGCATCGCAGTATACAACAAAATCCTCCATGCCCTCTGGCAAGGCTAAGATTGGCGCCTCGCACAGTCTCTGTCTCAGTGTCTCGAATGCTGTCTGCTGCTCAGGCCCCCAACGAAAGACCACAACCTTCCTCGTTAACCTGGTCAGGGGTAATGCTATCTTGGAGAAATCCTTGATGAATCTCCGATAGTAGCCAGCTAATCCCAGGAAACTCCGAATCTCAGATGGAGACTTCGGAACCTCCCATCTCATCACGGCCTCCACCTTGGCTGGATCCATCGAAATCCCGTTCTGGTTGACAAGGTGCCCTAGAAACTGCACCTCACGCAACCAGAACTCACACTTGGAGAACTTAGCATACAAGTTCTCCCTTCTCAAAGTCTCCAAAACCTCCCACAAATGCTCCTCATGCTGCTCTCGCGTCTTGGAGTAAACCAAGATATCAGCAATAAATACTATCACCGACCGGTCTAACATCGGTCTACACACGCGGTTCATGAGGTCCATGAACGCGGCAGGAGCATTGGTGAGCCCGAAAGGCATCACCACGAACTCATAGTGGCCATAACGTGTCTGAAATGCCGTCTTCTGCACATCCTCCTCTCTGATCCTCACCTGGTGATATCCTGAACGCAAGTTTATCTTGGAGAACCAAGATGCTCCCTGAAGCTGGTCAAAGAGGTCGTCAGTCCTCGGGAGTGGGTAGCGGTTCTTCACCGTTACCTTATTCAGCTCCCTATAATCGATACACATCCGATGCGACCCGTCCTTCTTCTTCACAAACAGAATCGGGGCTCCCCAGGGTGAACTGCTCGGTCTAATGAATCCCTTGTCTAACAGCTCCTGAAGCTGTGTAGACAACTCCTGCATCTCGGGAGGAGCCAACCGATACGGTGCCTTGGCTATCGGAGCCGCACCAGGGACTAGGTCGATCCTGAACTCCACCTGTCGCTCTGGAGGTATCCCAGGTAACTCCTCGGGGAATACATCCGCGAACTCTCGTACTACGGGCACATCGCCCATCGTCGCCTTACCCGCCTCCCGGGTGTCCATGACATATGTGACATATCCTGTGCAACCCTGCTGAAGGTAACGCCTTGCCCTCGCTGCCGAACAGAAGGTTGGCCCTCGCTGTGATCTCTCACCCTGAATTACTAACTCTCCCCCACTTGGGGCTCTGACTCGTACTAACTGTTGCGCGCAATCTATCACTGCCCCATTGGGACTCAGCCAATCCATACCAATAAGGACCTTGTTTCCCCGCAATGGAATGGGAACTAGATCAACCAAATACCGCTCTTCGAACAACCTTAACACACAATCTCGGAAGACCTCTGATGCTCGCACCGACAGGTCGTCCGCAATCTCGACCTCCAAAGGGTATTCCAACATTCACGAGGACTCAGGAAACTTCTTGCTAAGTGCAAGAGAAACAAAGGATCGGGTAGCCCCCGAATCAAACAACACCTGGACTGGAATACCGTTCACATGGAACGATCCTAAACGTATATACACAGAGCACATGTCAATATCGTAAATCTCATATAAATAGGTCAGAGGGAAAGAATCATACCCGTCACCACATCGGGTGCAGCGCGTGCCTCCTCGGCTGTCAGCTGAAATGCCCGGCTCCTCACCACCGGAGCCTCTGCCTTGCCCTGCCGGCCATCTGTAATCCGCAGGGTCGCTGGAGCTGGCGCCTGTACTGACGCTGCTGCTGTCAACTGGGGGCAGTTTGCCCTCTTGTGGCCCCTCTGGTTGCAGTGGAAACACAGCAACTCAGATGTCTGAATAACCGGAGCAGGGGCAGTACAATCCCTGCTGAAATGTCCCGTCTTGCCGCACCTGTAGCAGCCTGTCGATCCTAATCTACACGCTCCCTCGTGCGACCTGCCGCACTTCCTGCAGCGGCCCGGTCCTGAATGGCCTTTCGGCCTACCATCTGATCGCTTGGGCTTCTTTCCCGAAGCCCCTATCGTCTGTCCCTCCTCTGCCTTCCTCTTCCGAATGTGCTCCAGATCTATCTCCCTCTCCCTCGCCCTAGCAATCATAGAATCCAGGGTAGGGCAAGCTGAAAAACTGACATGCTCCCGAATGTCGGCTCGCAGCATGTCATGGTAGCGGGTTCTCCTCATATCCTCATCACCTGCATACTGGGACACCAGTAACGCCCTCTCCCGGAACTTGGCAGTGATCTCCGCCACTGTCTCTGTCGTCTGCCTCATATCCAAGAATTCCCGTGCCAACTGCTGGAGTTCCACCGTAGGCGCGAACTCCGCCCTGAATCGTGTCACAAAGTCCGGCCATGTCATAACCTCAATGGCCGCAGCTCCCAAAGAGTCACAAACCGACTCCCACCAATCTCTAGCTCTGTCACGTAGACACCCTGCTGCAAATCGTACCTTCGACCCCTCGGGGCAGAAGCTGATCAGCTGTGCAGACTCAAGGTCTGCAATCCATCGTCTGGCAGCAATGGGGTCCTTCGCCCCATGGAAATCTGATGCACCACTGCCCCTGAAGTCCTTAAAGGACAGTGTGCGTGGTCCTGACTGGCTAGCCGCCATATCATTCCTGAACGCCCTAAGACGATCCTCCATCAACTCTACAATACCCTCCTTGATCGACCCGAAGATGATGGGAGTCGACTCAAGGATGCCCCTGGTAATCTCTGACGCAATGAACTCGCGCAGACCCTCATCAACTGGTTCGGACCCTGAACCCGAACCCGATCCTGATCCTGAGCCTCCCGCTCCCTGTCGTGTGGTCACCATGCTGCAAAACATAACATAACCACCATTATACTATATTCCACTAACGAGGCTCACATTCATACCACAAGTTCCCGGTCTCGTCTAGGCCCTTTTTGAATCGAGTACGGATCCTCCGCTTTCAGTAGTACGGGCCCATACTACCTTCCACGTCTATCCGTACTTTCCTCAAGAATTGCCTCAACTCAACCAAGTCCTTTCTACTAATACTGCGGTTCTCGTGCTACTCTCGCCCTAGGCTTGCCCTAGGGAAATCTCTTACTCTACCCAAACCAGTCCTCAGCTGCTGAAGGCCTCCTTGTAATGCCAATTAGCCATCACCTGAATACCATCACATGTGACGAGGCTCAGATAATCCTTCAAGTAAGAGACTCGTCCCTATAACAGTTAGACTCAAACGAGAGCTGCGCAATAGGTCCAAATCCAGCACTCTTAGATTATTCAACCCTGATCACATGTGACGTGACGTATTCACATAATGGCTAACTCCCATCACTCCGAGCCCCACTAAGCACGAAGCAAACAGCATTCGGACACAGGAAACTACTCAAGCAAATCTATCCTCATAACGAGAAATCTCGTGCTACTCTCGCCCTAAGTAATCGCCATCCCACTCTCTGCCATCAGCTGCACAAGAAGTCCCTGCTTTCTTTCCCTAACTAGCTCGCGAATACTATTACATATTACTCAGACTAGATAATTATTCGAATGAGAGGTCCTACCCTAAAACGGTTGGACTCAAACAAGAGCTGCGAAATAGGGCTAGACCCAACCTTCTGAAATTATTTAATCCTTGCAATATGTAACTTAGCATATTCGTTCACTAGTTAGTGAAAGACAACTAGAACTCCTAATAGCACAAAGCAAGCAGCATTCGGGCATTGAGTACACATAATCAAGTATATACTACTCTGGCTATCATACTGACTGATCTGTACTAGCATGCAATTCTCAAAAAGCCGAAACACATAAAGCAGGCACATAAGGCATCATTCCTAGATCCTTAGTCCTATTCTAGCATGCTGTTCTACTGAAACTGAAACTGATAATCATAACGTAAACTTGTATGGGTACTTTGGGGAAAACTTACTTGAGCTCGGCCGGTCGCGCACATCACACACCTTTTTCTTTTTAGAAACCCCTTTTACTTAGTCTTTAGAAAATCATTTCTTATAAAAATCTTTTAATCCCTCGATTTGAGTCCAGACACCCCCGAAGGTGTGTCCGAATCCCTCAAACCAGGGCTCTGATACCAACTTGTAACATCCCGAAAAATACCAGCTAAAAATTTCATTTTTAAATTAGGTTAATACATAAAAACATCGTTACAAAACTTCCATAATATTAATTTATGTCTGAAAACCGGTAACATCATAGTTAAATATTCAGAGTACATCCCAGAAAATCCATAGTGCGGAAACAAGAGTGTCTGTGATATGCCGCTACCGCGCCAGCTCCTTTTCCCTAGCTGAAGAGATACCTGAAAACAAAACTATAAAACGTAAGCACAAAGCTTAGTGAGTTCCCCCATAATGCCACATAACATGCAATCATATAATGAGTAACAAAGGGATACGGGCCTCGCCCACACCCATAGAGGTACGGGCCTCGCCCACACTCTACTAGCTAGGAGATACGGGCCTTGCCCACACTCTGCTTTCTGAGAGATACGGGCCTCGCCCACACTCTACTACTAAACCATAACATACAAGTATCACACAGACAACAAGTATAAGCAATTCTATCATACTGGCATATATCACAATCAAACTCAGCTATGAGATACGGGCCCCGCCCACACTCTGATACTAACATATCGTCTATACGGGCCGGCCTTGGTGCCTTAGACCCGTCCCTACTGGAAGAAAACTCACCTCGAGAGTAGCTGCTGAAAAACCTGCTCAGACTACGCCTGGCCGCCGCACCGGTAATCCCTCCGGCTATAAATCCGTAAACATGGATTAGGTACTCATAAATACCCCTAAGGTCAAATGACTGGTCAAAGTCAACTCCTTGGTCAAAGTCAACCTTCTGATTGACTGGACTCGCCGAGTCCTTCTTTATCTAGCCCGACTCTGACTCATCGGGTCCCTGTTCCCACTCACTGAGTCAGCCTGACTCGCTAGACGGGGTCAACTAACAAACCCGCGACTGGACTCGCCGAGTCCAAGGGGGTGACTCGCCGAGTCCGACGAACAGATCTCACAAATCGCTCAAATCTTCCATCGGAACATCAACCCTGGAGATTTGGAGATTCTGGGACTATAGCTACACGTTAAATTGCTAATTCCACGTGCGACTACGGTGGGTTGGACCTCCTACGCTTAAACCCTTCTTATCCTAGTGACTGATCATATGACTCGCCGATTTGGAAGAACAACTCGTCGAGTTCAAGGCTATATTCAAAGGACACGCCGAGTTTGAGGAACGACTCGCCGAGTACCAGACAATCTTCATAGGACTCGCCGAGTTGCTTATCCAACTCGCCGAGTCTAAGGCCATCTTCATGGAACTCGCCGAGTGCACTTTGGCACTCGCCGAGTACCCTTCGACTCTTCACCCATTCTGGCCAATTTTGAGACATGCAAATGATCCAACTCATGGGTCTCAGTTCCTAGGGTCTGGTTATCACATATACACACGAAATCTGGGGGGTTTTAAGGCTTGAAGATCAACCATTGGGGACAAAAACGAACCTAAGAGCTAATGAGCAAAGTCAGGGTTTATTACCTGATTTGATGCCTTCCCCAGAGTAGATTTCGGTTCTACCTTCACTTCTGGAACACTCCAACTTCCTCCTTCCTCTTCTAAGCTCCAAAACCTTCTTTGGAAGATCAAAATCACTCAAGAACACTAAAGGGGCTAGGGTTGTTCTCTACTGCTCTCTGGGAGGAAAATGGGACGAAATGGGTGTTTTAGAATGGGTAAAATAGGGTGCAATGTCTGAAAATAGAGTTTCATTCAGACGGGTGGACTCGCCGAGTCCATGCATCGACTCGCCGAGTTCACCGCTCAAATCCCGTGTCCACCCTGCTGCTACTCGGCGAGTCGGGACGTAGACTCGCCGAGTTCGTGGCAAAAATAAGAATAAAACTTAAATAAAATCATACCATGAACCCGGTGTTACAGCTTGACCCCTGGCCTTCGGGGCCTCAATGTTCCCCCGATGCCCATTAGTGATGTGCAGGGTCGCAGGATTAAGAGTTTGACTTGGCTTCGCTGCAAGAAGCGGACATTCGGCCTTCACCTGGCCTGCCTGGTTGCAGCTGAAACAGACTCGCAAACCCTTCGGGCACTCCTTTGCAAAGTGCCAGTCCTTGCCACACTAGTAACATACCGATCCCAATCGACAGGGACCATCATGACCCTTTCCACACTTACTGATGGGTTTTATGTGTTACAAAAAAAAAGAAATTTTTTTTTTGGCGGTAAAACACAAACCCTAAATTCACATACACCCTAAGGATCTAAGTTTTCACTATTGAATGCAATAACCAATTTGAATATCAAGAACCCTATTGAAACCCTAGTATTTTCGAAAATAATAAAAGGATTTAGAAGACATACCTTTTGATTATACTAGTAGATAATCAAATCAAAATCCTTCTTGAAATTGATTGGAAGCTAGCATCAGAAATCTTGTCTCTGATGGTTCACACCCAACCCTAGTAACAAGGAGGATTAAAGAGAGAGGAGAGGGGAGCTCAAATTTTCGGCCTTGGCTTTTGAGATAGGACTGGACAAAATAATGAAGTCAGGGAGGATTTTATATAGCTAAAGGAAACTTGGGGCCAAAGCTAGTGTTAATGGGATAAGGCCTAGATTAATTAATATAATAATCAAGTTGTCTTATCTCCTCATTCAAGCCCCTTGGAAGAAAATTCTAGGCTATCCCTAGCTAATTTTCGTCCACCCCATCCCATGGGGTTCAAGAGCCTTCCTGGTTCAACTTTCAATAAACAACCAAACAGTCCCTAAACTTTAATTAATCCAATTAATCCTAAAATTAATTCTAATTAATTTCTGATTAATTTTCAATTAAATAATACTCTTTTCTAATTAATATATTATTTTCATAGCATATTGATATATTCATTTATTTCTATTTATTAAACATGTAATAAATCAATAAATCAATCTCTCTCTCTAAAAGTCATCATTTTCAATTCCTAGGTTTGAAGGCAACCCAAAAGGACTTTGCTAATAATTCAAGATTGTACTAATTTAGTTATTGGCTTAGACCAAATCCAATAGTCTCCCACTTGGATAAGTTTAAAACTAAATTACTGGTATAACTTCTAAATTAAACAGCAAAGAGTTCTTCCATAGCAACTGCCGAACTCTAAACTAAACGAATATTGGTCCTAAGAAAAGGGATCCAATATTCCTTCGTTCTACAAGATATCATACACATATGAGACATGGATTAGAATCAATCTCATTGTCTAAAATTTTCTTTCCCGATTTCCTGATTTGTGATGACGACATAAGACTTCAATTTGAACACATCAATTGAGTCCTGGTTGGGCCCAACACTATAAGTCAACACCAAATCACCAAGGGGCCCAAAGATATTGTTTTTTCCATTAGGGCAAAAGGAACGAATAAACTTTGACTTATATGCTTGTATCCTTTACTCATCAAATCATACATGATACTGCGTTTTAGAACATCATGATACGGACGCGTTTTTGCACTACCAATGCAAAATTGACCTGTAAATTACAAGTCATATATCTTTTTTCAAGAATATAAGATATTATCGTCTCCAAATTAATCGTGATATAATCCACGAAGTAATTCTCTGAGCGTGGGTTTATCCAATACTTAAATCTCCAATTCTAAGTACTCATGAATGTTATAGCAATACAATTGCTATGTCTAACCTCTTTAAACAATCTACAATCCAATTCATGACAGTCTTAATTCACTATTTACTTCCCAAAGTATGAGTGACTATGGAATTTGAATAATTAGATTATTCGGGAAGTAAAACATGCAAAAGGAAACACAAGAATAAATAATTGACAAAGGCAGTAAACAAACTCATAAATAATCTCTATTATTTAATCACCGAAAGTCAATTACATTTATTTTTTTACAAGTTTCAAACTAATCATTTAACTACTAAAAATAATGTCATCTCTCAAACCAATGCTCCTAGCATGCTAACTACACTTAATCCTACTCAGAGCCTTTGTGAGAGGATCTGCAGGATTGTCTTCTGACGAAACTCTCTTAACTATGTGATGACCTTCTTCAACTCTATGTCTGATATAATGGTACTCTCTATCAATATTTCTTGATTTACCATAATCTCTCGGTCCTTTGGTCAAAGAAACCGCTCCTTCATTATCAGAGAAAAGTTCCATTGGTTCATGAATGGTTAGAAATACACCAAGGTTTCCGATGAAGTTCTTCAACCAAGTTGCTTCCTTTGATGCTTCACTTGCCACTATGTACTATGATTCACAAGTGGAATCAGCCACTGTGTCTTGCTTGGAACTTTTCCAAGTAACTGCTCCACCATTTAATGTGAACACCCAGCCAGATTAAGAATGAAAGTTGTCTCCATCTGTTTCAAACCTGGCGTCACTATACATGTCATAGCGTACATGATCGATCCTACAGCCGAAGCATAAGGGAATCGACTCAGATCAACTATCTCTTCATTAATACTTGCGCTTTGAGTCTTACTCAATTTGGAATTACTCTGAATAGGTAGTTCTCCTTTCTTGGAATTTTCAATACTAAACTGTTTTAGTACCTTGTCTAAGTATGTACTTTGACTAAGTCTAATTAGTCTGTTCTTTTTATCTCTCCAAAATTTTATCTCGGGAATATAGGCAGCCTCTTCTATATCTTTCATAGCGAAAGACTTTCCAAGCCAAGATTTCACTTCTTTCAAGGTTGGAATGTCATTTCCCATGAGTAGTATGTCATCAACATATAATACTAGAAAAGTTACTATTCTCCCACTGGCTTTGATATACACACATGAATCATCCTCATTTCTAGAAAAACCAAACTCCTTGACTTTTTCATGGAAGAAAATATTCCACTTGTGAGATTCTTGTTTCAATCCACAGATGGATTTCTCAAGCTTACACACTCTATTGGGAAACTTTGCATCAACATAACCATTTGGTTGACTCATGTAAACATCTTCAACCTACTTCCCATTAAGGAAAGCGGTTTTGACATCCATCTGCCAAATTTCATAATCATGAAAGGCAGATATGGCGAGCATTATCCTAATAGATTTTATCTTGGCCACTGGTGAGAAGGTCTCATCATAGTCAATCCATGGGGTTTAGTAAAGTCCTTCGCAACCAGTCTTGCCTTGAATGTGTGCACATTTCCAGCCATGTCGGTCTTGTTCTTGAAGATCCATTTGCAACCAACTGTCTTTCGACTAGGTTGTTGATCAACCAAATTCCAAACTTTGTTCTCACAAATAGACTTGATCTCCCTGTCCATTGCCTCTTTCCATTTGGCTGCCTCAGGGCCTGCCATTGCTTCCTTGTAGTTAGTTGGCTCATCAAAATTTACCAATGATTGATAACTGATAAACATATCACCATCTGATGTTATATGGAAACCATAGAACGTAGGTGGCATGTTAACTCTACTAGAACGTCAAAGAGGTAAAGAAATGTCAACAGGTTCAACAGGAGTCTCATTCTCTAGTTGACCGATAGTATCATCTAAGGTTCCTTCACTAGTTGGCTCTTAAATCTCTTCAAGGTCAATTGAACTCCCACTATACTCTTTGCATATGAACTCTCTCTCGCGAAAGATTCCTCTTTTGCTACAAAGACCACATTTTAACTAGGTCTGTAGAACAAGTATCCAAAGGACTTTTGTTGGTAGCCAATGAAAATACATCTCTCACTTTTGGCTTCTAGCTTGTCGTGAATATCTCGTCTAACAAAATCTTCACAACCCCAGACTTTGATATGTGCTAACGATGGAACTTTCCATGTCCATTTATCGTGAGATGTTTTGGCAACCTATTTGGTAGGGACAAGATTGAGGATATGGGCGGCTGTCTCTAAGGGATACCCCCAGAAGGAAATGGGAAGAGTGGCTCGATTCATCATGGAACGAACCATGTCCAACAAGGTCCGATTGCACCTCTCAGACACACTATTAAGTTGTGTTTCCTAGGAGGAGTTAATTGTGAAACTATTCCACATTCATTGAGGTAGTCGTTGAACTCGATACTAGGATACTCTCCTCCTATATCAGATCGAAGCATCTTTATCTTCCTGCCTAATTGATTCTCGACTTCATGTTTAAACTCTTTGAACTTTTCAAATGTTTCTGATTTATGTTTGATCAAGTAGATATAACCATATCTACTATAATAATTTGTAAATGTTACATAAGACCGATTAGCATATCTTGTGGTGGATCTGAAGGGCCCTTACACATCTGTGTGTATGAGGTCCAACAAACCTTCACCTCCTTCATAAGATCTAGTGAAAGGTGATTTTTTCATCTTGCCCAAAAGACAAGATTTGAATTCATCATTTACCTTAGGTCAAATGATTCTAAAACTTCATCCTTTTAGAGTTAGGCGATGCGTTTCTTGTTAATGTTCCCAAGATGGCAATGCCACAAGCGTGCCTTGTCTAAACCATTAGATGAATCAATATGAAATACACTATTGTCTAAGCTATCAACACAAGTCACACTTTCATACACACCATTACAAGGTAAAGCTTCAAATATAAAAACGCCATTTTTATAAACCAGAATTGAACCATTCAAATCATTAAATGAGTAGCGAAAACCTTGTCTAAACAATGCATGAAACGAAATAATGTTTCGTGTCATTTCTGATGAATAGAAACAATCCATCAAATCTAAACTAACTTCACTACTAAGCACAAGATGATAAGTACCAGTCTCGGTAACAAGAGAAGATCGCCTATTTCCCATGATCAGATTCATCCTCCCATGCTCCACCTCTTCAGTTTCTTTTAGCCCTTTCAAATCAGAACAAATGTGAAAACCACATCCTGTATCAAGGACCCAAGAATGAGTAGATTGTGAGTTATTAGTTGGAATAGTGTATATACCTGCTGACGATGGATTCACCTTGCCATCCTTGATGTCTTGCAAGTATTTAGGGGCAACTCCTCTTCCAATGGCCCTTGTCATTGTAATAATAACAAGTGGCCTCTTTGGGGTCACTAATAGCTGGAATGTATGAGTTAGGCCTCCCCTTTGGCCCATTTCTTGATGACCCATCATTACCCTTGTTCTTCCTATCAGCTTTGGGAGCAGCGTTCCTTTTCTTCCCCTTGCCTTATCCAATGGAAAGAATGGGAGCATTAGTAGAAAGGATCGAATTCTTTCGTTTCATTCTGACTTAGCAGTCTGTAGCAAGTTGTAGAGTTGGGCCAATGTGGTTTCTGTGTTGGTCAGATGATAAGGCTATATGAACTAATCTTAAAAACTTGGCAAGGAGTTTATGACCATGTCAAAGGCCAACTCCTCGTCAAAATTCACATTGAGCCCAACAAGGAGGCCCACGTATCTTTGCATTCTATGAACGTGGTTGTAGAAAGACTCTCCCTCTTTCATCTTGCAACCCATGAGGGAATTGAACACTTCATATTTATACTCACGACCTCCTTTGTGGTACTATTCCACAAGTTCATTATTCATCTCATATGGCCAGTAGTCCTCATATAACTTTTGCAATTTAGGAGCCATTGTAGAGACCATGATGCAAGCAACTTTTGTTGCATCGTCATAGTGTTTCTTGTAGGAGGCTAGTTGTTCAGGAGTAGCAGTGGCTTTATCGATTTCAACGATTTTTTATTCAAGGACATATTCTTTGTCCTCGAATTGAAGAGCCATCTTGATATTGCGCATCCAATCATTGTAGTTGGTGCCAACAAAGGTCACCTTGGACACGATAGATAGTAAGAAGAAACCTGAGTGGTGGGTAGACGATGATGGAGCAGAAGTATCACCAGGAGTAGACATCTATAGAGAAAAATAATAGTTTTAGTTAGATGACAATAATCCTAAATATTTTAACCCATAATAAACGATTAAGGCTAGGATCCAAAATAACAATTCACAACTAAGAAAAGGGATGTCGTAATCTTATTTCGAATTTATGAAGGTAGGTAAAAGCAATTTAATGATTTCGAACTATGAAATTCCTAGATCTTTTGAGATTCATTGAATCTATCAATGGCATGTGTAATCTCAGATTATGTTGTTGTATTTGTGATTAGGATACCAAGGATCACACACAAGATGTGAATAACCATACAAATATGCTTGGCACTCCTGATGTCATTTATCATCTCATATTGCGGTTAACCTCATATGCTCCATTAATCAATGATAATTTTGAGATGCCCATTATTATTCTTTATAGTCACTATTAGTGTGTCGATTAACCACATACGCTCCACTAACTACTATAAATTATAATGTGTAATTTTATGGATTAACATACTTTTCATATTTTCCTAAAGTAACTAAGAGTGGGATTTTATAAAAGGTTTAGTTACTTTTATAGCATTATACTTATTAATGAGATTTTGTCATATCAAATCCGTTCGGCTAACGACCCTCCACCATACAAGAGAGCTATGGGTAAGAATGGATACCCAATGACAGTCATTTTATAGGCCGCTTCCTTAAACTCCCCTTAGAGTATGGCTTCGTGAATGAGGCATAGTAGCGATTTGACTGACTTTGTCTTATATATATATATATATATATATATATATATATAAGGTGTATTTTAAAACTTTTTCAAAATACTAGGTTTAAATTAAATTTTCAAAATTAAAAAATTAATTTAATTTTTGAAATTAACATTTTAATTTAATTTAAAATAAACCAATTAAGATTTAATCTTTATCTTTTAATTAACAGTGAATTAAATTGATTTAAATCTTATAACAACTAATAAAATAATTTAAGTTTAATCCTAATCCCTTCCCATTTAGGTTTTTCGAAAATTCAAGGGATAAGGGTTATCCAACTTTAATTAATTATCAAATTATGAAACCCTATAAATTTTGAAAATTAGAGTGGAGGCTAGGGTTTCAAGAGCCCAAGACCAAGTCGAAATTTAATCCCTTAGGGTTTAATTTCTATAAACCCTAATCTTGATCTATTCAACTATCATGCAAGTTAATTTAAAACATATGCTCTAATACAACTGATGGGTTTTATGTGTTACAAAAAAAGCAGAAAAACACAAACCTTAAATTCGCATACACCCTAAGGATCTAAGTTTTTACTATTGAATGCAATAACCAATTTGAATATCAAGAATCCTATTGAAACCCTAGTATTTTCGAAAATAATAAAAGGGTTTAGAAGACATACCTTTTGATTATGCTAGTAGATAATCAAACCAAAATCCTTCTTGAAATTGCTTGGAAGCTAGCACCAGAAATCTCGTACCTCTGATCGTTTACACTCAACCCTAGTAACAAGGATGCTTAAAAGAGAGAGGGGAGGGGAGCTCAATAATTCGGCCTTGACTTATGAGAAAGGAGTGCACAAAATAATGAAGCGGGGGAGGAGTTTATATAGCTGAAGGAATCTTGGGGCCAACGTTAAGGTTTTTGGGATAAGGCCTAGATTAATAAATATAATAATCAAGCCGCCTTATCTCCTCATCCAAGCCCCTTGGACGAAAACTCTAGGCTATCCCTAGTTTATTTCGTCCACCCCATCCCATGGGGTTGTAAAGACTTCCTGCTTCACCTTTCAATAAATAACCAAACAGTACCTACACTTTAATTAATCCAATTAATCCAAAAATAAATTCTAATTAATTTCTGATTAATTGTCAATTTAATAATACTCTTTTCTAATTAATATATTATTTTCATAAATATTAATATATTCATTTATTCCTATTTATTAAACATGTAATAAATCAATAAATTGGTCTATCTCTCTCTCTCTCTCTCTCTCTCTCTCTCTAAAAGTCATCATTCTCAATTACTAGGTTTGAGGGCAACCCAAAAGGAATTTGCTAATAATTCAAGATTATACTAATTTAGTTATTGGCTTAGACACCTAATCCAACACTTACAGCAAGTGCGGCTCATCTGACCCCTGCTCTCGAATCATCACGCTTTGCCCACTTAGCCGTCGACTGTGACTAGACTAGTCTACTATCCCTCATCTAAGTATATGTCCCTGAATTCCTCTCCTGTAACTCCTACTCAATCTCCCTCCTCCTGAAATTGGACTGCAGCTCAGCCAATTTATGGTACTGGGAGTTCATCACGAACTCTCTATTAATCAAACTTAAGTATCGGGCAATCCTCGCCTGCTTAGTAGATGCATACTCTGGACAAAACATAGCACTCTCATGGAACATCCTGGTGATCTCATTCACCGTCTATGTTGTATGCCGGAGCGACAGGTACTCCTGAGCCAATCACTCCCTCTCCACCAAAGCAACATACTCCTCTTGAATCATCTCAACAAACCGATCCCAAGTCACTGCGGCCTTCTCCATAGGTGATAAATCAGCAGTCACAAACTTTCACCAGTCCTTCGCTCCCAAGCGAAGTAGGTTCAGTGCCAAGCAAACCCTCAAATCATATGGAAAGGAACATGTATAAAAGCACCCCTCAAAATCAGTGATCCACCTCATAGCATCAATCGGATCCTGAACTCCATCAAACTTTGGGGGCTTCGTGTTGTTGAACTCCCGGTACTGCATCAAATCACCCCTGTGGGATCTCGCAGCGGCGAGAACTGCAGTGGCTGCGACAACAGAAGTCTCAGTGACAACAACGTAGTGCTCGTCGAACATTTCGATCATCACGATATTTATAGGTCTAAATACCTTTGGGATATCCTCCCTAACCGTTCTAGCCACCTCCGCAACAATAATGCAATAATCCTATAGATCTCATCATCACTGATACCCTTCCTCTCCAGGCCACTGGAGCCTGAACCTTAGGTAAACACCATACTTAACTACATAAGGAAAAATGTCAAAACCAGACTAAAATCACAACAATCATATAATCCACTCAACTCCTTAGTACCCTCGGAACTCCTTCTAAACCGCATATGGATCATGTGCTTTTAATAGTACATGCCTATACTACCTTCCACACATATCTGTTGTTAATTTAGATTCCCTCCCGAGGTCCCAGGTCAAAAACACCCTACTTCCAAGGAAGCAACACATATACACCTAGGTGCTTGAAGAGCCACATCTAAACCTCTAGATACACATCTTAGGGCCCTCCTTAGCTACCGCTATGTTCCGCAAGATGTCTCTAGTAAACTTGCCAATGGCTTCGCGTAAACCAATTGTACAAAATCCCAGACTCGATAGACATTCGAATAAAAGATTCCACCCAAAATTCACAACCAAACAAGGAATTGGAAGTAAGGCTAAACCAAGTTTTCTAAGGCTATAAAATCCTAACTATGTACAACCATGCATTTTATATGATGTAATTAGCAATCTTAGCATCAACCCTAGTAAAGCATCACTAGTAATCTCCTAGGCTTATAAGGCATCACAAAGTAAGGCAACCCTATCCTGAATCTCCTGAGGGATCCTTAGACTATCAACTATCATGCACTTTTATCCGCTCAATAATAGCAACTATAATACATCACAAAACACAAATATGGATATTTCAGGAGATCACTGCCTCGGGCTCCAGCTGACTGTACACTTTGCTTCCTTCGTTCCCTTCCATAAAATTCATTCTTTTGTAAAAAGGTTTATAAAACTTTTAGATCCTTAGTTTGAGTCTGGAATCCCACAAATGTTCATCCAATTCTCTTAAACTAGGGCTCTGATACCAACTTATAACAAACTAATTTTACCATAATTTTTTTCATTATTATTATAGAAAACCACAAGTTTCATAAAACCAAGTCAAAAACGAATCCCATTTATATCAATACAATCATCCAAATCAGAGTATCAAAATGTGAAAAATCATAAAATATGCAAGCTGGAGTGTACAACCAAACCTTCGCCTTCCCACGATAATTCGAGGTATCTGAAACAGATTTAGTCCACAACTGTAAGCATAAAGCTTAGTGAGTCCTTCCCAAAATATCCGTTCAACACAACATAATAAACAACTATGGGTTATCAGTAACCCTGGGGATTATCAGCAATCCTAGTGGGCTAACTGTACGCCTTGTGGATTAACAGCATGTTTCAAGGGTTATCTGCAACCTTAGGGATTCTCAAAAATCCCAAAGTTATCAATAATAAAGTTCAAAACATACATAACAATAATAAACAAATAAGACCTTGTTGGTCCCAGACATAAATACCACACAGGTAAATGTAGTGATAAGACTCACCTTACAAGTAGCAGCTAAATACAACAGCTCACACAGGGTAGACAGGTACAAATAAGTACCTAGGCATCAATAAGGAAAGTACCATTTTCAAACTATGCTCAAATTTTTTTTGACCAAAAGTCAACAATAGTCCAACTCAACGGTCTATTCCATGCGTACAAGCTGCTCTACGCATGGAGTAGAGCATGGGTGGTTACAAGCTGAAATCAAGCTACACCTAGTGTAGCATATATTACTCCCCGCGTATTGGTCTGAACGCCAAAAATCCCATTAAGCTCTTAATACAGAAATTTATCTCCCCAACTTTCAGATATGAATCAACAAAATGACTTAATGGATAAAGTATATGACTTTATCCATTTTCATGCCATAAATTAGCAATAAAGCAAGTCCTAAGTCCATGAAATGCACTAAATCTCATGATCTCATTCATGGGGTAGATAAGGGTGATCAAGCTTTCAAATTTATGATTCAGAAACCCCAAAACAACAAGAAATGATCATCAAGTGGTCTGGAGTAGATCATACTCATAGGATCCAAGGTTATGGGACAAAAACATACAAAATACATAACTAACTAGGTCTTGCATGAGAGATTGCAAATATGGAAACTTTATACCTCCAGGAGGTGGACAACAATATGAAAGATCTAGATCTAAAAGGCCTGGAACTCTTAGATGCTTCTCCAAGGGTCTTCTTCTTCATGGAGTACACACACAAACACTTTAAAACCTCAAAGATAACTCACAAATGATTAAGTTTTCGAAGGGATAGGATGGGAGGATAGAGGTTGGGTATGAAGAGGACCTCAAGAGGTTCAGAGCCTTTAAATAGGCTCACAACCCCGAAATTAGGGTTTAAGATTATGTGCATTACGCGCTGAGTAGCTGGGCTTATGACCATCATAAGCCAGGAAATGCTTGTTATGAGTTTTTCTCCTACGCTCAGCGTAAGAGGCCATCCTACGCCCCACATAGGACTCAAAATACAAATAAATTCTTAAAATAATTCAAGGAAGATCATAAATGTAGGTTCGAGTGTTACAAATCTCCCCCACTAGAATCAGACTTTCACTCGAAGTCTTCGACCTCGAATAAAGTATGAATAGTGGGTACGCCTCTCCTCATCAGGCTCCCAAGTCCACTCTAAACCCTTTCAGTGTTGCCACTGCACCTTCACCAAGTCCACCACCTTGTTTCGTAGAGTCTTCGTATTTCTATCGATAATCTCTACCGGCTGCTCGACATAATTCAAGCAGTCGTCAACCTAAATATCATCCAGAGGTAATACAACGGTCTCGTTTGCCACACACTTCTATAACCAGGACACATGGGAGGTGCAATGAATCTGACTGAGCTCATCCGTTAAATCTATGTGGTAGGCCACTTTGCCTACCCTAGCTGCTACCCTGAATGGATCAATAAACCTGTGACCTAGCTTTCCTCGCTTTCTGAATAGGATGATGCCAATCCAAGGTGACACCTTCAGAATTAACATATCCCCGACCTGAAATTCCAACTCACATCGGCGTCGTTCGGCATAGCTCTTCTGGCGAATATTCGCAATCTAAACTCTTTGTCTGACCTCCTGTATAAGCGTCATCGTCTTGAGAACTATCTTTATGCTCCCCATGACCATCTAACCAACCTCTACCCAACAAATCGAAGTCCAGCACTTCCTCCTATAAAGGAGCGAAAGGGAGGCATACCAATGTTGGCGTGATAGATATTGTTATACGAAAAATCAGCCAGAGGGAGGTAGGAGTCCCAAATCCCATAGAAATCTAGGATACATGCCCTCAGCATATTCTCGAGCGTCTGAATGGTTCGCTCGCTCTGTCTGTAAGTTTATAGATGGTAGGCAGTGCAAAACTGCTACCGGGTACCCAACTCCTCATGGAACCTCTTCCAAAATCTAGAAGTAAAGCGAACATCTCGTTCTGAAACAATCGAAGTAGGCACCCCATGGCGAGAAACCTCCTCGCAAACATAAATGTCGGCTAACTTTTCAGCCGATGAACTCTCCCGGATAACCAAAAAGTGAGCACTCTTAGTCAACCGATCGACAATCACCCAGATAGAGTCCAAACCCTTTACATTCCTTGGTAACTTCATGATGAAATGCATGGTGATATGCTCCCATTTCCATAACAGGACCTCCAGAGGCTGCAATTTTGCATGATGGCGTTGATACTTGGCCTTGACCTTCCGGCAGGTTAGGTACCGCTCCACAAACAAAACTATATCTCTTTTCATACAAGGCCACCAATAGCTATGTCTCAAATCATGATATATCTTTGTCGTGCCCGAATGAATAGAAAAACTTGACTTATGGGCCTCGTCCATCAAAATATGTCGGGTCCCACCCGAATAAGGCACCCAAAATCCTGCCATGCAGTGTGAACAATCCCCGACTATCATAATCCAAAGCTGTGATAACCGTCAATTTTTGGCCAAGTCAAAGTCAACTAAAGTCAACAAGTCAAACCGGTCAACTCATCTAACCCGTGTACATTAGGGTTTCCATTATGTTCTTATTGAACAACTCGCAATCTTAATACAAAGTATCACTTAGAGTTTTCACGTGTTCGGAAATTCTAAACCCTAATCAGGGCAAGTGATGAAACTACTCGATAAAACATTATTCCTTAACCCTCAGGGGCATATAACAATCATAACGAGACTTAACGGGATGTAAAAACCTTGCGTTGCGAAGCCAAACACTCAAAAAGGTCACAAAAGAAGTCTATCCCAATCTCTTTCACTCTAACTCTCCCAAAACTCTCTAAGTAAGAGAAATCGCTACAAGTATGTGTAATCTCTCCCAAATCTCTCCAAGTATGTGAAATCTCTCCTAAATCTCTCTCTGTATGAGAAATCTCTCCAAGAATGTCAAATCTCTCCCAAATCTCTCCAAGTATGTGAAATCTCCCCCAAATCTCTCTCTGTATGAGAAATCTATCCAAGAATGTCAAATCTCTCCCAAATCTCTCCAAGTATGTGAAATCTTCCCCAAATCTCTCTCTGTAAATCTCTCCAAGAATGTCAAATCTCTCCTAAATCTCTCCAAGTATGTGAAATCTCTCCCAAATCTCTCTCTGTATGAGAAATCTCTCCAAGAATGTCAAATCTCTCCCAAATCTCTCCAAGTATGTGAAATCTCTCCCAAATCTCTCCAAGTATGAGAAATCTCTCCAAGAATGTCAAATCTCTCCCAAATCTCTCTAAGTATGGCAAATCTCTCCAAGTATGACAAATCTCTCCCAAAATCTCTCTCAACTTTTTATAATCACTCGGGGCATCCCGACCCTCGAATTTGACGAAAACAGCTCGAAAACGGAAGTCTACGCGAAAAACAGCCTTAAGGAGCCGAAACTCCTCTTAGGAACCGAAACTCCTCTTAGGAGCCGAAATGGACCGAGCGGTCGGTCTATTTCGGTCCCCTGACTAATCAGAACCGAGACCTGACTTTCGGCTCTACCCTTCTTACCTTCGGTCCAAGGACCTGACCTTCGGTCCGAGATCCTAACCCTCGGTCCCTTCTTATGAGCATGCCTGCGAGACCTCTCGGTTCCCATGCACAACCGAGCCTCACCTTCGGTCCGAGAGGCGACCCGCGCAGCCGAACCCTTCTCTCTTGGTTTCTTCTCCTACTTTCGGTTCTAAGGACTAGGACCGAACCTCCGGCCCCAAATTTCGGAATTTGGCAGTTTTTCCCGGTTTTCAATATTTTTAGCGTTTTGAGCCTGTTTTTCGAGATTTTAACGCGGGATTTTCACCCAAACTCGTATTTTAACATATTAAACCCCAAATATTCATATTTTAATTATATTGTGGGGAAAATCCTTGCCTAAGAATAAAATCTAGTAAGTAAGATTTATGGGTGGAGTGTTGACTTTGCCTTAGTGTATGACACAAACAACCTCCCCATACCTCCATAGTACAACCCCTTGTCCCTCCCACCATACCCAATCATTCCATAGTACTTTTCCCACCATTTTTCAGCCACACATTTGGTCAAGAGCTAGAAAACTCTCATCTCTCCTCACATTACTCCATTTTCCACCAAGTGACAACTTCATTCTCTCTCACTTCCTCTCTCTAGATTTCGAGATTCAAGGCTTGTCTTCAAGCTTTCCCTCTACATTTGGTAAGTATTTTCCTCCTACACTTAGATATTCTACTATCTTTCATCCAAATAATAGATTGCTTACACAAATATCATCATATTTGTGTTAGATCTTCAAATCTTCAAGCATCTCCCAAGTATTCTTGAGTTGAACACTTCTTTCCTCCATCATCCATCTACTGAAATCACTCAAGGTGAGTTCATACCCCTATCTTTTCATGTTTTTCTTAAGTTTTAAGGGGGGGAATATAAGTTAAAACACCAAGAACTCAACTAAACTCATTTAACAGCCTTCATCAGAAAAGTTCAACTCCATTCACGGACTGTTTTGGTCAACTTAAACATTTTAGTTTTCAAAACTGTATTAGATGCCAATAGTTCAGGTTCATACCTTTAAAATGACTACTTGCACATCACCATACGATTTTTCTACGATTTATGGTGATTTTTACAAAACTGCCTATCATTTCAAAAACAAATTCGGACCAGTCTGTGAATATGAACATTTTAACACAAGTTAAAGAGTTCCAAAAATCATAATAAAAATTATGAACAAACTAGACACATTTTATGAACTCTTAGAATTTACGGATTCAGTTTTCGAGTTCGTATGATTTTTCTATGATTTTTCTAAAACAGTGCAGAACGGTTAAAAACTAGTTAACAGCTTATAACTTTCATAACACTTTGTATTATGTTGAGCAAAGTGTATAAAAATAAGTCTAAATATTGAATGTATTTTCTTGTTAGTTTATCATCATAAACTGAAATTTAGTCATTCATGATAAGGTTTACTCATTCATTTCGAATACTTATAATAAACTTCAATAAGCATAGTTTATGGATTTTTACTACATGAAAAAGGTTTTATTCTCAAAACAAATGGGTTTTTCATATCTTTACGTAATAAACTATAATAGTAATAGTTTAAGGATTTCATATCACTAATTTATTCAGAAAAGGTGATTTTACTTCCTTCATGGAAGAGGTTTTAATATCAAACTGTGTGTAAACTAGTTAACTTAGGATGTGAGGCATTTCTCTCCTCGTACGTTCGAGTACGGGATCCCAATTCCTGTAAGTTATAACCAGAGTCTCTTGTAGGGAGAGCGTGATAATTGTGTATAGATCTATATTGGGTTTGACACCCCACACCTTGCTACTAGCTACAATGGGACCTACAGGTCTACGGGTGACAAGAGTCATAGTATCTTAACGTCTGAAAAACGTTGTGCATGTTATTTCTCGTCATAGTATGGTTATAGCGACTCACATAGGTAGTTAACAATCTTTTAAGTTTACATGGAAACTTCTACTTTGAAAAAGGGTTTTACTTCTAAACTAAACGAGTTTATGCCGATTTAAAACCACTTTTATATCTTTAAGTATGGAAAATACTTGTTTATTTCCGGTCCTGGGATTTAGGACCACATAACTTTTATAAGGAAAATATAGGATTTTCTTTGGAATCATATCTCTGTTAAAACTATATTTCATCTAAAATTGTTAGACTTCAGCTATAATTGCTAAGTGTATATGCTAGAGTTATATAAGAATCTAGTCATAATCGACTTAGAATTGGTGGGCCCGCCTTACTTCCTGTTCCTTGTTTGGTTGTGGACCTAGGGCAGACCCATTATATTCGACGGTTTATTTAACTTAAATTTTATATAACTTATATACACTGGGCGATTATAGAAGGAAATCTATGGGTCTTTCTAGGGTTCATTATCGCATAACATAGAAGCATTCATTTCACTTAATAAAGAAAATATTGGATTTTCTGGAAACATACTTTGTCGCTTTTACAAGGAAAACGGTTTCTTTCTCAAACAAACTCTTATGAACTCACCAACTTAATTGTTGACACTTTTTCAAAACTACTTGTATTCTCAGGAAATCAGTGAAACAGGAAAACCAACAGCATTTTGAGGATGGGACGATAAATCGTCAAACGCTTCATTTTGTCATCATAATGTAATTGATTTTGAAACATGTAAACTTATTCCATGGTGTAATCTTTTCAATTATATTTATGATGGTTGTATTTGCTTTGAGCACTATTATATTCGTTGTTGTGATACTATACATGAAGTCCTCCACCCCCGGACGTTTCCGCCATCCTTGGTTTGGGGGTGTGACAAAAGCTGATATCTTAGCAACCACCCACTCACTCTTCCGATTTTCATCCATCATGGCCTCCATCTGGGCAACCCTAATCATTTTTAGCACTGGAGTCACCACCGTCATCCTCAAACATACATCATGAATCGGAGTACTAACCGTCCTACGACTCAGTGCATTGGCCACTATATTGGCCTTACCTGGATGTTACAAAATCTCACAGTCGTAATCCTTCACTATGTAAACCCATCTCCACTGCCTCATATTCAAGTTGGGTTGATCCATCAGATACCGAAGACTCTTGTGATCCATATAAATAGTACATCATACTCCACACAGATAGTGACATCAAATCTTTAGAGCGAAAACCACCACCCCCAACTCCAGATCATGAGTCGGTTAATTCGCATCATGATGCTTCAGCTACCTTGAAGTGTAAGCGATCATGTGTCCCCTTTGCATCAGTACTGCACCCAAACCCAAGATCGATGCGTCACAGTAAACAACAAAATCCTCAACTCCCTCAAGAAGGGTAAGCACCAGAGCCTCACAGAGCTTCTGCCGAAGAGTCTCAACCGCTGCCTGCTGCTCAGGCCATCGACGAAAGGTGGCATCCTTCCTGGTCAGTCTAGTGAGAGGGATTGCAATCTTACAGAAGTCCCCGATGAAGCTTCGATAATACCCAGCTTTCCCGAGGATACTCTAAATCTCAAATGGAGACTTCGGAAGTTTCCACCGCATAACCGCCTCAATCTTGGCCAGGTCGACCAATATAACGTCCTGGTTGACGAGGTGCCCCAGAAACTAGACCTCATGCAGCCATAACTCACACTTGGAGAACTTGGCGTACAACCTCTCCGCCCTAAGAACTATAAGAAGCTCTTGTTGATGCTTCTGATGCTCCTCCTTGTTCTTGGAATAGACAAAGATATCATCGATGAAAACAATCTCCTATCGGTTCATGAGATACATGAATGTTGTCGGTGTGTTGGTGAGACTGAAAGACATCACCACGAACTCATAATGCCCATAGCAATTTCTGAAAGCCATCTTCGGGATATCCTCATCCCGAACCCTCATCTGATGATAACCAAATCTCAAGTTGATCTTGGAAAACCAAGATACCCCTTGAAACTGATCAAAAAGGTCGTCAATCCGCGGCAACGGATACCGTTTCTTCATGGTCAACATTTTCAACTCTTAATAATCGATGCACATCTGGTTCGAACTATCCTTCTTCTTGACAAAAAAAGATTGGTGCTCTCTACGACGAGCTACTCGACCGAATAAACTCCTTCCCCAATAACTCCTGCAGTTGTGAGGATAACCTCTGAATCTCCGGTAGCGCAAGGCGATATGGCGCCTTCGCAACCGGGGAGGCACTAGGGATCAGATCGATCGTGAACTCAACTTGCCTCTCGGGAGGCACGTCAGGAAATTCCTTAGGGAAAGCATCATGAAACTCTCAAACACATAAGCAAGATACCATATAGATCAATGCTAAAGACACTGCCTCGCCCTGGCGGCAGAACAGAAGGCAGATCCAACCCTAGTTCCCTCACCATATATGGTCCGTACTCCCCCACTAGGGTTGCGAATCGTCACCAAATGATTCTCGCACTCAATCAGTGGCCCAAACCAACTCAACCAATCCACACTTGCAATCACACATACATCTGCCATCACAATAGGGATGAGATCAATCGTAAATCCAACACCGAAAATCTCCAATACACAGTCTTGATCTACCTTGGAAGTCGAAATCGTACGATCAACAACTATAGCAAACTTCAAAGGTCGATCTAGGGCCCTACGAGCAATACTGAAACATATATAGAAATATGTAGGCACAAAAGACCGACTCGCACCCGACTCAAATAACACCAAGGCAGGTACATAATTCACAAGAAAAGTACCTAACAGAATTACAACATAAGCATATACAATAAAATAATTCAGCAGGAGTATAAACAGATACATACCAGCGACGACATTGGGTGCTCCTCTGGCCTCCTCCACAATCAACTAAAAAGCTCAACCCCTGGATTAATGATAAGGACTGTTTACAATTAGAGAAAAACGGAATTGAATTAGGACCATTTGTTAAATTATATATATATATATATATATATATATATATATATATATATATATATATATATATATATATATATAGGGCTGGGTTGTTGTGAGAACCAAAAGATATGCGAAAACTTGAGAACTCCTAATTCACTCATGATTTTTCAAAACCAAAAACATCAATCTACTCCAAATGGTTAATTTAAGCTATATCTAGGCTAAAAAAAAAGATTTCACAATTTTTTTATTGTGGAAATTTGCATGTATGCACAATCAAAAATCATATGGACTGCTGATGGGCACAATCAGTAGTCTTATGGACTGCGGACGTACACATTCGGCAACCATAACTACTGATTGTGCTCATTAGCATCCCATATGACTGTTGATTGTGCTCATCAGCAGTCCATATGACTGCTGATTGTACACATCCGCAATCTATATACCGATGATCGTGCATAAATCCCCATTTCAAAAAACTAAAAAAAAGTTCGTCGAATCCTTTTTTGGACCATGGACCTGTGTTAATCGCTGGTTTATGAGTCTATTGGTGGTTTTGGTTTTGAAAAATGATGAGTGGATTAGGAGTTCTCAAGTTCTCACAAATCCTTTGTTTATCAAAAGAACTTCTCTCTCTCTCTCTCTCTCTCTCTCTCTCTATATATATATATATATATATATATATATATATATATATATATATATATATATATATATATATATATATATATATATATATATATATATATATATATATATATATATATATATAGGTTTAGGTTCTATGGAAAACAAAAAAACCCTAAAAAAACCCTAAAAATGCATAAAAAAATACTTAGAGATCACAAAAAAAAAACTTGAATTTTTTTATCAAAAAACCGCAGCTTTTAACATAAAATCGCTGAAAAATATTTTGAAAAAAAAAATTTTACAAAAAAAAAAACAAAAAAAAAATTGATTTTTTTTTTTTTCAGCGAAATTGTCAAAAAGGCTGCGATTTTTTTATAAAAAAAATTCAAAAAGAAGTTATGTAATGTTTAGGTTTTTTTTTTTATGCATTTTATGATTTTTAGGGTTTTTTTGTTTTCCAAAGAACCCTTCCCTATATATATATATATATATATATATATATATATATATATATATATATATATATATATATATATATATATATATATATATATATATATAGGATCAAGTAGGAACTCCAAAAATGGTAGGAACCGCGAAAACAATTTTTGGCCTTAAGATTGAAAATATAAATTGACAATATTTGATTTTATTTATCATCAAAATATCGCGAAATAATATGATATTTTCCTAATTAATTGCGAGATTTTGATAATTTTCGGAGAAAAGGTAATTGTTTGGAGGGTACAAATGACAAAAACAAAAAGAATAAAAGAAAAGAGAAAAAAAAATCAAATTCGGCACATGTGGCCTATCTAGGTGCTGACACGTGCCATCACCCCAGCATGACAAGTGTCCAGCCCTTAATGGCTTATGAGTTTTTTTCCCACCCGCTTAGTTTTTTGGCTATAATTTTTTTTCATTTAAAAAAAATTCTAAAAAAAACAAAGCTCTTAAAATTTAATTCTCAACAAAATTAGCACAATCATGAAAATTTGAAAAAAAAAATAGTTTTTTTTATATTTATAAAAAAACCTCGAAAACAAATTCTACAAAAATTATAAAAATGTAAGGAATAATTCTACTCTTTATTTAAATGACTTTGTAAAAATAATTTTTTAAAAATAAGGTGTTTTAGATACCAAACTTGATTTTAAAATATTAAAAGTTTAAAAAAGATGTTGAACATAATATGATCCAAATAGAGATGATTCAAAATATTTATGATTCAAAAATATTATTAATCAATATGTTTATGATCCTTAACTTGTTATGATTTAAAAATATTTTGATTCAAATATTTTATTATCCTTAATTATTATATCTTTTATGATTCAAAATTGTAACATCCATAAAATTCAAGCCAATTTAAAACTTTTCTCAAAACATTTAAAACCAGTAGATATTACAAATTTGTTTTCAAAATAGTCTAATGTCAGAGTCTTCCAAGAAACATAAATAAAACATGAGGAGTTGTACGATCACGCCTTCGCCTTGCCGCGATCCCCTGATGTACCTGAAACAATAAACTGAAACTGTAAGCCCGAAAGTTTAGTAAGTTCCCCCAAAATACCGATACACTGCACATAAGACAAATACAAATAACAACATGTACTGGGTCCACAGCTTTACAGTCTGGATTACCCCTGGGCCCACAGTGTGAGTCTGGATTGCCTTCCGGGCCCACAGCTCACATCTGGATTGCCACCGAGCCCACAGTACGAGTCTCCCTCACCTACTATCTGGAATGCTCCCGAGCCCACAGTACAAGTCTGGCATGCCCCACCTCGCCGTCAGCTCGTATCTGGAATGCTCCCAGGTTTGTTGGTTACCGCATGGAGCAGTATCACCTCAACCCACCCCACGTAATATGTCGACATATAATACAACTAATGCACATACAGAAGATCACATGATACTACAGGTAGTCCTACAGATCTGCCTAACTGGCATAGCAACTAGCATGCAACACTAACTTAACATACAACCACTGCTAGGATATCATATCCAATGGGCCGGCCTTGGTGCCTTAGACCCGTTAGTATAGTGAGGATAACTCACCTCGCTAGTAGTGTTGAAATACTGTAACTCTCTAACCGTTGTCTCACCGGGAATCTCGAACTGTCACATAATAATAAATACTAGGTTAATACCCAACATTACTCCCTTGACTAAGTGTCCTCATAACTCATTAAGTCCATTCCCTTTTGGTGGGCCAAAGTCCCACACAAAGTCCTTAACTTGAAAGTCCATATACATAAGTACACTATTGACCCAATTTACTAAATTGAGCCCAACCTCCTTATTAGGCCTAACCCCATGATCCACTATCACAACCTGGCCCAAAATATCTTATTTACGGACTCCAGCAAAGGCCCAATTCCAATTAGTCCATAAACAGCCCAAAACCCGAAGCTGTGACAACTCGAAATTTCTATCTTGTACAACCGTTCAATTCAATCAAAGTCAGACTTGTTTTTGGCTATCTTTTAGCCGTGTTAAAGGTTTGTTTGGGTGTTTTAAGCCTAGTACCTTAAAAAAAGGAAGTGCTAGGAAGTATTTGTTAGAGTTCACTATGCAATATACAAGCCGGAAACTCCAACACATGGAGTTTACGGCCGTAAACTAGAGTTTACGGCCGTAATCACCTCCTTGGCCATGAACTCGTCCCTTCATATGAGTTATTCCCTCATTATTCATCACTTCTCACACTTCCACGTCAAGTACTCGATTTCTCTCTCAAGTATCATCAAGAACTTTCATCTTGATCTTCAATCTTGTAAGCAATCTTTCCATTTTCAAGTTGATATCCTTCTATATCTAGTAAAGATACATGATTTCATCCATGAAATCTCTTCTTTTGGTTAGATCTTCAAGTGTTCTTCATTTTCACCAAGAACACAAAGAAAACCTACTAGTTCTTGGACCGTGAACCCCCTCCCAAGCTTCAAAAACGTGAGTATATCTTCTATCTCATAGTTAGCCTTGTTAAACTCTTGATTCCTAGCCTTGAATCATCATATAATGCATGAACTCCAAGAGTTTACGGCCATGACCATCTCCCTTGGCCGTAAACCCTTGTTTAGGGCATATTTGGCTTCAAACTCATGTTATACTACAACACAAGATCATAGACACTTAGAGGATGCAAGATAGAGCCTTGCACCACACTTTTTGACAAGTTCTTCAAGGAGTGTACGGTCGTAAACTCCATGGCCGTACACACCAGACCGTATACACACTTAACCGTACACTCTAGGGCTGTGTACTCCCTTAGGCCGTAAACACAATGGCCGTAAACACCATTGTGTGGCCGTAAACCCCTTAGATGCAATCCTTTGTGATTGTAACACTTTCATATAAGTGTTTCCTAGTTCCTAAGGTGAATCTCTATCATGATTAGTTGCTTAAACACTAATTATATACATATATGTGTCATTATATGCTTATTAGGATCCGTTGTGCTCAAGACTTCACTTGACACTTAGCATCCTACAAACTGTTCTTACATTCGCATCACTCACTGCAGGTGAGTTCATACCCCTTAAACTTACCTTTTAAATTCTTTTATGGGGGGAATACAAGTAGAAACATTATATTTATTATATCAATCACATGTGATTAATAACTATCAAACAGATTGGTTTCTTATACTTCAAACTGTGTTTTCAAACAAATTGCTTCAAATAGTTTTACAAACTCTTTCATATATAAAACTCTTTATCAAACTCTTTTCAAATTATACTTGGTCAAAATAATGTCTATATAGATATAGTTATATAAGTAGGATTGAAAGGAGTTAGGACTGATAACTCGCCTTATTTCGTGTTCCTTGTTTGGTTGTGGACTTAGGGTATCGGTTGTTTGTCCGAAGTTCGTTTGAATCTTAGTTATATATTGTGTATGTATATAGATATAAAAGTTCTTCATTCAGTTCAATACCTTTGGGTAGAAAAGGTGTACAAACATGTTCATTCATACAAACAACATTACTAGTAAACTATAATAGGTATAGTTTAGGAAGTCACTACTTACTATTACTAGAACAATGAAACATACAAGAGTCAGTACATACTATAACGAGAGACAATAATCACTATAAATAGAAACAGTACATACTATAACGAGAGACAATACTCACTATAAAGAGGAACAGTACATACTATAACGAGAAACAATACATACTACACACTATACACTAGAGAACATAATATACACTAGACAGAGAGAACATACACTACACTAGAACATACTATACAAACACAAGAATACTATACCATTAATGTGAGATACTACTTCATGGCTCGGCAATATACTGCTGCTTCACGTTTTGTACCCAGAGTCTCCTGGAGGGAGAGCGTGAATTTGTGTATAGATCTATATGGGACTGACCATCCTACACCTTGCAGGTAGCTAGAGTGGGACCTGCAGGTCTACGGGTGACGAATGTCATATCATTTCGACGTCTCGAAAGTCATGTTATACTCGTCGATCAAGTATGGTTACAATGTTATCACATTTTACCTTAATTAAACAAACAAGTTTAAGGTATTTAGTACGTTGGTAGTTACATAGATAAAACTACAGTACATCCTTATTTTCCCATTTCATTCACATTGTGATCTTCTCACATAAACGGTAATGAAAACTATATTTTAGTAATGATAGTCATACTTTGGGAAAACACACACACTTTTACAAAAGAACAAACATAAAGAACAGTTAAGTCTTGGTAGAAGACTACTTTAGTAGAAAATATAGGATTTTCTAGGAAGTTTACATACATTTACATCAAACACTTACAAACTTTTACATCAAACATTTACAAGCACATTCTTCAAACTTATACAAAAAATGACACTAAAATACTTATGAACTCACCAGCTTTAATGCTGATCTACGCTTTCAAAATAACTTGTATTCTCAGGTCACCAGTAGATAGGTACCGATGACCAGGTTTTGAGAAGATGGAGCACGTTTAAGACTCATCTCTTATTTTGATTCATATTTTTGGTGTCTTTTAATCTATACAGAACACACTTGTATTAAAATTATACTATTAATGCAATGGATGATGTTGTTGCTTGTTTACTATTATGCATTGTTGTGATACTGTACATGACGTCCTCCGCCCCCGAACGTTTCCACCGTTCAGGTTTTGGGGTGTGACAGATTGGTATCAGAGCATTGTTTATAGTGAATTGAGTATATCAACCCATAAAAGATATACAACTATAAACACAACGGGATTAAAATACTCTGGCCAAGAGTTTATACTTTTAAATAATAAAATATTTAACCAAAGTATACATACCTGCATTCATACTAAAATTAGTGTCACTAGGACAGAAGAAAAGTATTACGATTGTTGAACAACACAATTAGGGTTGGGAACATATAATCAGATCTGGGAGTGATATAGCCTGATCAACTATATCTTTCCGTGAAGTGATTAGCATGTGCCTAGGAATGGTTGTGAGGTTGCAACAAGTCTAAAAACTTACCAACACTACTACAATGAAAACATTAGAACAGAACATAAACATAAAATACTATAGGAGTATTTTGTGTGACTATATTTACTTATGTGTAAACTAAAAAGGTCTTTATTAGTATGTCAATAGTTGCTGAGTGGATACGCTAAGGTTATATGTGACTAGGGTGTTATAGACTTAGAATCGGTGATCTTTTCTTTACTTCATGTTCCTTGTTTGGTTGTGGGATTAGATTTAGGGTCACTTATTTGAAGGTCTATCCAGTTTTGGTTACATATGACTGGTATGCACTACGCAAACTAACTGGTACGGACCATCTTATAATTATCTTAATTAGTACGTCTATTAATTATTTCTTTTACCCCTATCCTCCGCGTAGATAAAGTAGGCGCACTACTCCAATAACTCTGAATCAAACTCCACCTCCTCCTCCTTAATACAATCCGGCAGCAATCCAAGTTGCGATGAATGCGGCTGTTACGGCAGCCCTAGCACAATTCACCTCGACCGGTACTAGCGGGAGTGGGACGAATGTGCCTCCCATAACAGTTGAAGCTTCAGTGTGCTCTAGGGAGTGCTCGTACAAGTACTTCACTAACTGTAAGCCCAGGTCCTTCAACGGGACTGGCGGAATCATTGCCCTCATGCAATGGTTCGAGAAGACGGAATCGATCTTCGAGATCTGTTCCTGTCCAGAAGGAAGCAAGGTTAAATTTGTTGCTTGCACCTTCACAGACCGAGCCCCGACATGGTGGAATAGCCATGTCAAGTCACTATCTCTTATAGTGGAAAATTCTATGGGATGGGAAGCTCTGAAGGAGCTTATGGTCGAGGAACACTACCCGAGGGGCGAAGTTCAAAAGCTTGAGCAGGAACTCTGGAGCCTAACCATCAAGGGCTCCGACATAGTCTCCTATACTGCCAGTTTCAGCGATTTGGTAGCACTATGTCCGGGAATGGTCCCTTCGGAAGCAAAGAAGGTGGAAAGGTACATATGGGGGCTGATGCCTCCATTTCAGGGGAATGTCCTAGCTTCTAACCCCACTACCTTCGATAGTGCCAAGCGATTGTCATAATGGCTCATCGACCATGGGGTCCGTACCCCGTCAACAACAACAACCCTAGCCATCCCAGAACCCTCCAAAGCCGCTGACAACAAGCGGAAGTTCTGGGACGACAAAAAGAAGAACGTTGTACAGAAAGCTGCCAAAAAGCAGCAGGTCGTAGCTGTTCATGCTGCAATAGCACCTACCGCTGCTGCGCCGGTAAAGCAGTACGCGGGAAGCTTGCCGAAGTGCAACAAATGCAGCTTCCACCACAACGGACCCTGCCGGGAAATGTAGCGCTCTAACTGCAACAGGAAGGGGCATACTGCCTGTTTCTGCAAAGTTCCGGCAAGGCCAATCACCCAAGTCCCCGACGCTGGTGTGGGCCAGACTTGCTACGGTTGTGGCGAGGTGGGCCACTACAAGAGAAACTGCCCGAAGGCAGGGAATGCCGGCGGAGTGGGAAGAGTTTTGGCTATAGGCCACGAGGAAGCAGTTGCCGACCCCACAGTGGTCACTGGTACGTTTCTCCTCGATAACTCATATGCATGCATTCTGTTTGATAGTGGAGAGGAGAGGAGTTTTGTGAACAAGAAATTTGCTCACTTGCTTAAACAAAAATCACATGCACTTAAAGAACCGTTCAAAGTAGAAATGGCTAACGGGAAGGCAGAGAGCACTAGCTGCATTTACATAGGATATACACTAACACTAGATAGCCATTCATTTCCAGTCGACCTCATGCCGGTCTCAATTAAAAGTTTTGACGTCATAATCGGCATGGATTGTTTGAGTTCTCAACGTGCCGACATCATGTGTTACGAAAAAGTCGTTCGTCTTAATCTTCCGTCTAGCGAAACCCTAGTTATCTATGGCGATAAACCCGACACGAACCTTCATATCATCTCGATCATACTGTTGGGTTTTGAGCATTCTAACACTTCCTAAGTGTACATGCAACCCTATTAAACCTTGGATCTATGTTTGTCTAAGATACATGCAAAATATTATTTTCCAAGGTTTATAACCTATCTAGCATGGCATGGGGTACTTTTAACCATAAAAGTACTAGATGAATTACATACCTTTTGTTGATTGTTGATTCCTTGGAGTTTGAGAGCCAAGCACCAATAATGTGAATGCCTCAAATGGAAATCACAAATCACCACAAACTTGGAAAATGTATGAGAGAGTATACTAACTCTTGATTTTGGCCACCACACTTACACACACATTAGTGTCTTTTTCATGCAACATAAGCTTGTTTATATAGTGTACATGGTTAGGGTGAAACCCTAATAACCCATGTATTTTCCTCTCCAAGGATCCATGGGTTAAAAGCTCCATGGCTCATCCATGGACTTCCATATAAGCTTAGCCCATTAACAAATGAGCATTAGCCCACACCATATAAATACAATAGCCCATGATTTAATTAGTCTTCCTTTTAATCACTAAATCAATTCATAATTAATTCAAGATTAAAACTAATTAAATAACATGACTTTATATTAATATATTATAACTTATAATATATTAATAAATCGTAAGTATACAATTCTCATAAAATTATCCATAAACAGTTTGGGTGAAGTGCAACCCAAATGGACCATATCGGGTCGGGTCAAGTATATACCAAATAAGTTATGGACTTAGACACCTTATCCAACAGACTCCCACTTGGATAAGTCTAATAACTGTATTTGCGTATGTTACTTCAGGAACCAACCAGCAATCGTAGCTCTCGAAAACTCTGTTGAACTATGAAGCGCCATTTTAGATAAGTGATCATATAATCCTCTGTTCTCATGATATCAGCCGGACAAATACATGGAACAACGTCGTACTTATTGTCCAGCAGTTTGTTTCCCGATTTTCGATTTGTTTGACAAAGAACTAAATTGAACACATCAATTAGGTTCTGACCGGGCCCGGTACATAGGTCAAAACAAAATCATCGAGGGGCCCAGATATCGCTTCTATTTCTAGAAGGAACAGATAAACTTCGACTCATATGCTTGTTCTACTACTTGTTGAATTGTACACAAAGGCACGTTTTATAACATCAAGTTACTGATGCGTTTACGTGCAATCAATGCACAACCAACTCATAGGTAACAACTCATATCTCTAGGTTTGAAGACTTATATGATATTACTGTCTCACGATCACTCGAGATAAATTGCATGAAGTGATACAAGTGAGCGTGGGTTAATTCCAATACTCATAACTTATGAGTACTCATGAATGTTGTAGCAACCATTGCTATGTCTAAACACGTTTAGCCATCTACAAACTCGATTCATGACAGTCTTAATTCATACCTACTTCCAACATATGAACGACTATGGAGTGTTTAAATAACTTAGTCATTCGGAAAGAATAACCTAGCTATTCTGGAAGTCAAAACATGCAAAGTGAAACACAATAATAATCGAATCCAATATGGTCTCAGAACCCTTTTGAATATAAATAAAACCACCTTTTATTTATCACCATATTGATTACACATTATTCATTGTACAATGTTTCAAATAATCAACTTAATACTTGAACAAAAACAACAGTCGTCCCATGCTCCTAGCATGTACACTTTGTTTTTCTAAACAATAGTTATGCCATACTCCAAGTATGCACACTATGTTTGTCTATGATCTTTACTTTGTGAAATAGATCAATTGAACATAATTCCAATGATGCTCATTTCACAATCCCAAATCCTTATTGTAAATGTAAGAATTCCTAATTCCTACCATTTACCAAAAAACTGTTAGATTTTAAACTTATATGCACTGATCCTCTCGTAATGATTATGCACAAGGTCACCAAAACCTTGTCATCAGTCATTACAGAGGATTCCAAAGGAGATCAACTCTATGGAAACGAACTCTCATATTCAAAGTACATTGCTTTGAACATCCTGCTTGCACTAAGGTTTTCTAATCTTACACAGATTGAACAACTTCCACCTATGGAGACATTTCCATAGTCCCATTTCGACTATCACTTCCGAACAAGAGTCACCTCTTTTCAGAATATGTCAATATGGTCCTTTCCAACAATTTACATCATACTTCCAACTGTCCCTGAGCAACCAATCTTTGGTGAACCTTAGATTGTCCTCGACAATTGCTTAATCATTTTAGTCATATCCGGTTCTATTCCTTTTTCCCTCTTAATGCTCTAAGCATTTTGAAAAAATTTAGAACGGATGAATATTATAGCACATGTGACCGATCCTATACCCGAAGCATATGGGACACGATTCATGATGTCTCACATAAAGACTTGATACTAGATCAGTCTTTTGCTACCATATTTTTTATTTGCCATGTTTTCAAAAATCGACTATGAAGAGGGATGCCGTAATCATAATCGAATTTGAGAACGCAATATATATAGAATTTCCTTATGTTGAACCATTCCAACATAAAATTCATATATATATCCTTGACTAAAGATGATTAAAAACTCAATCTAAGCTTTTAGAATTGAAATGAAGTATAATTTCCTCTCCCTTAATTATAGCAAAACAACTTTTTCAACCCCTACAACATTACGAATTGAAACTTTTGTTTTTTCTATAATTAACATTGCTAACTTGCAACACTAAACATAATAATCATGCTCCCACTAACATGATGATTATCAGCATAACACTTATGCTCCCACTAGCTCTGACATATTTCCAGAAATCAGCTGGACTTCTGAAATTTAGATTCGTACACCCTTTCTTAGATAGCTCACATGTGTGTCTAAACAATTTCCAGAACTATGAAAAGGGATGTCGTAATCATAGTCTTAATTGTTTAGACCTTTGCCATTTCTCACAAGTCCATGTTAGTGTGTCGGTTAACCACACACGCTCCACTAACGACTTTGAGAATGCAAACATCACAATTGCTATCTACTTAAAATCTTCTTAGTGAAAGCATTTTCTCACCATCATTTTCATGAATCGGAGAGAAACCTTATGACACTTAGATTTTATGGTGTATGAGTTCCTATCCATGTGAATTGTCAAAACCATAATCACAAGACAAGGTTAGTAACAAATTCAGCCTTACATGGATTGAACTTGTTCAATCTTAATTTCTTGTCATCTGGTAGCACAAGGCCCACCAATGCTTCCAAGCTGTTATGCACACAGTTTAGAACTAACATAACTCATATGCATAGTCAACTTAATAGGAACAGACACAGAAACAAGAATTATGTCAACTTAATAGGTTTCAAACCTTAAGTCGTGTGCTAGTGATAAAACTCAGGTTTTACTCTTGATTAAATCTTGAAATCCTTTCAGGATCTTTAAGACTCCCACTGTCCTCTTGACATATAAGTTTCCCTAGTCAAGAACCATTCCTTGACAAAACAAATATTCAAGGGATAGTGCAGATTCTTATTAAGATAAACACCTCACACAATTGGTCTTAGTTGGTCTTTGCCTTATCCAAGACAACACAACTTACCAACTTCAAATGTACAGGAGTAGAAAACATTTTACACTACATTTGATAAGTGTTTTAAACCTTACTTTATGTCACTCAATGTTACAATCTTGGAGTATGACTCTAAGAGTTGTTTTGGAACGAAGTATGATCCATCTTCTTGATTTTAACCATTCCAACAATTCATGACCCCTCATCTTAGTCATAACAATGCACTAAGATGTCCTTAGAGTATGAATTTGTGATATGGTTTTATAATCATTAAGATGATCATAAAAACATGTATGATCCATCTTCTTGATTTTAACCATTCCAACAATTCATGACCCCTTATCTTAGTCATAACAATGCACTAAGATGTCCTTAGAGTATGAATTTGTGATATGGTTTCATAATCATTAAGATGATCATAAAAACATGTATGATCCATCTTCTTGATTTTAACCATTCCAACAATTCATGACCCCTTATCTTAGTCATAACAATGCACTAAGATGTCCTTAGAGTATGAATTTGTGATATGGTTTCATAATCATTAAGATGATCATAAAAACATGATACTAAAGTACTCTCCCATCTTTTCAGATTTGAGATACTTTTATCTTTCTGCCAAATTTGATTCTTCTCATCCGTTCTGCCATACATTGAAACTTTTCCAATGTTACAGAATTATACTTAACCTTATAAGTATAACCATATTTACTAATATTTAGTAAATCATGACGAATTGATCTTTGTGGTGGACCTTGACCAGCACACACCCAATGTACCTAATTCCTTAGTCCTTCAATTGACTCACATATGCATGTGATCAATGAATTAGTCTCAATTTTACAAAGATGAAAATTCTCATTCATCATACAATACAACTTGTATGATTCCAAGTTTCTGTCTTACTGAAGCTTGGGTGATGAGAACCTTTCCTCATTTGGTAAATTCAGACACTACCACATATGAGAGAATCAAACTCATATTTCCAATATTGCTAGAAACATACAAACATCAATTTTCCATAAATGCCATTGTAAGGGGATATAATATAAAATAAACTAAACAAAACTTTTATTTCTTTATTAAAATGCGGAAAAATATTCCTTACAATGCATCTTCAAATGAAAACTATGATATTACATATTTCCTAGCAATCTATCATAACTTTTAAGTAGTAGCTCAAAAATCCGATCCTCGAACCATGCGATAGAAATCCATCTTCGTGATCAAATTCAGCACACTCTTATTTTAACCTTCCTTTTGCTCGATCCTGCTTAACATCAAGATGCAACCTAGTCACATCATGTAATAAGAATCAACAATTAGGAATTTTAACAAAGTTAGATAGTGGACTTACCTGAAGCCGAGTCAAACATTTTGTCTCTACTTGCTTTCAAACATTTCAGGTATTCAGGGCAGCTTCGCTTCCAATGTCCCTTCTCATGACAATAAAAACATATAGACTCTTTGGGAATGGTACATGAGACAATCACAAACTTAGCCTTTCCCTTTACCTTTTGGTCAACCGGGTTGACCAAGGCCGATCCCCTTCCATTGGGACGAGAAAGCTTTTCTGGACTTCCAATGTTACCATTGTCCATGTCCATGGAAGTTTGAGAATTAGACTTTCCATCAATATTTGCTTGACCATTGCGTCAAATCATTGCTGATTCAGCAACAACAAGCAAATAAGAAAGATCTATTAGGGTTATGTTAGGATTTGTCATATGGTATTCTTTAATAAACTCACCATACGACTCAGGAAGCGACTGAAGAACCCAGTCAACAGCGAACTTCCTTGAAATAACAGCACCCAACATTCTCAACCTGTCTATGTGTGACTTCATTCCTAAGACATGATAGCACACAGGTCTTCCATCTTTATGTTTCATTTCTAGTAGAGCTTGAGTGATCTTGAACCTTTCAAGTCTTCGGGCTTGTGGGTCAGGGAGAATAAATGGAGGAGGTGGGGGAGTGAAGCATGATGTTGAGGGATATCATCTTCAGGAGGAAAGCTTGTTTCAAGCGATTTGGGAAGATCATAGTTGTCTGAACCAGACATCTACAATGGGAGAAAATCAAGTTAGTTGATTTAAGTCCTTAATATAACACCCAATCTGAAATATTAAGGCTAGGACCCAACACAATATTTTATAACTTGGAAGAGGGATGCCGTAATCCAAGCTATAAAATATTTGAAGGTAGGTGAATGACGATTCACCAATTTCCACCATGAAAAACGAAATAATTTATTAGGTTTTAATTGGATTTGAAACTCCTAGATCTTTTGAGATTCATTGAACTTTTCAATGGCATGTTTCAATCTTGATTGTGCCCTTCAGGTTTTGTGACTGGGATGCCGAGGATCACAAAACAAGGTGTGAATAACCATGCAAACTCACTTGGTACCCTTAATATTATCACCTAATCGATGTGCCGGTTAACCACACACGCTCCACCGATCTATGATAAACATTAAGTCACCCTTCGTGATCCTTACTAGTCCAAGTTAGTGTGCCGGTTAACCACACACGCTCCACCAACGACTTGGTAAGGTACAAAGTGTGAATTTCATGGGTTAGCACCATATTCACATTTTCCTAAAGTAACTAAGATTGGGAATTTATAAAAGGTTTAGTTACTTTATAATATTCATTATACTTTTAATGAGAATTTAAAGTCATTGTCCTACCCGTTCGGCTAACGACCCTCCACCGATCAAGGAAGCGGTGGGTGAGAATGGACACCCATTAAGTTGCCATTTTATAGGCAACAACCTTATACCCCCCTTATAGACCGGCTTCGTGAATGAGGCCTACTAACGGTAAAACGACTTGATCTTATACATATATATAATAATTAACCATTAATGTTATAAATAGTATAAGGGTTGAATTTTAACTTTTAAAACTCTAAGGGTTTGGAATTAAAGTTTATTAAAGTGTGTGAAACTTTACAAATTCCAAAACTTGAGGGCAAGTTTTGTAACTATCCAAAACTTTTCATTTCATAACTTATGAATTAAAGGTTCATAAAAATGAAGACTCTTCATTTTATGTAACTTATGTGTTTTAAGTGTGTGTTTAAAAGAAGTGACCTTTGGATATCCATAACTTGAGGACAAATTATGGACTCCATTAAAACATATAAATGATCAAGAATTAATCCTAAACAATTCAGCAAATAATTCCTATCATCTTCTAAATTCATAAGAACATGAACATGATCATCAAAGTTTCAAGAATTATATGAACACATACAAAGCATGAAATTTTGATATAAGCTATTGTAAATGGATTAGAACAACCATTACACCAACTAAAACAAGTTTTAAAACACCAAAACAGTTTAGGGTAATGTTTCTAGTCCATTTCCAGCAGCAAAAGTCGAAAATCTGCATTCTGAGGCTCCTACTCGCCGAGTGCACGAACCTACTCGGCGAGTAGGATGAGTTTACACATGAACTCGGCGAGTCCCCCCATGGACTCGGCGAGTTCATCAGTCAGACAGCAAAAAATCGACTTTTTATCACTATTTTGCATCAAGTATCAAACAAACAAGCCTAGGCTCTGATACCACTGTTGGGTTTTGAGCATTCTAACACTTCCTAAGTGTACATGCAACCCTATTAAACCTTGGATCTATGTTTGTCTAAGATACATGCAAAATATTATTTTCCAAGGTTTATAACCTATCTAGCATGGCATGGGGTACTTTTAACCATAAAAGTACTAGATGAATTACATACCTTTTGTTAATTGTTGATTCCTTGGAGTTTGAGAGCCAAGCACCAATAATGTGAATGCCTCAAATGGAAATCACAAATCACCACAAACTTGGAAAATGTATGAGAGAGTATACTAACTCTTGATTTTGGCCACCACACTTACACACACATTAGTGTCTTTTTCATGCAACATAAGCTTGTTTATATAGTGTACATGGTTAGGGTGAAACCCTAATAACCCATGTCTTTTCCTCTTCCAAGGATCCATGGGTTAAAAGCTCCATGGATCATCCATGGACTTCCATATAAGCTTAGCCCATTAACAAATGAGCATTAGCCCACACCATATAAATACAATAGCCCATGATTTAATTAGTCTTCCTTTTAATCACTAAATCAATTCATAATTAATTCAAGATTAAAACTAATTAAATAACATGAATTTATATTAATATATTATAACTTATAATATATTAATAAATCGTAAGTATACAATTCTCATAAAATTATCCATAAACAGTTTGGGTGAAGTGCAACCCAAATGGACCATGCCGGGTCGGGTCAAGTATATACCAAATAAGTTATGGACTTAGACACCTTATCCAACACATACAAGCCCAGAAGTACCTACGAAAGGAATGTCGCGCATTCCTTGCTCATGTTGTCGATGTGAGCCAAGAGACGAAGGACATAAAGAACATCCAAGTGGTACGCGACTTTCCCGACATCTTTCCAGAAGAACTCCCAGGATTACCTCCGCAACGTCAAGTCGCGTTCAGAATCGACTTAGTTCCAGGGGCTACCCCAGTAGCCAAATCACCCTATCGTCTAGCACCAGCTGAGATGTAGGAGCTATCCAGTCAACTTAACGAACTGCTCAGCAAGGTCTTTATTAGACCAAGCTTCTCACCCTGGGGAGCATCGGTCTTGTTCGTCAAGAAGAAAGACGGATCGTTCCGTATGTGCATCGACTACAGAGAACTTAACAAACTGGCCGTCAAAAATTGTTACCCTTTGCCTCACATAGACGATTTGTTCGACCAACTGCAAGGGGCGAATTTCTTTTCAAAGATTGACCTGAGATCCGGGTATCACCAGTTACGAGTGCTAGGGGAGGATGTTCCGAAGACAGCCTTCCAAACTCGTTATGGACACTACGAGTTTGTAGTGATGCCGTTCGGATTGACCAATGCACCTGCAGTATTCATGGACTTAATGAATAGGGTGTGTCGTCCTTACTTGGATCAGTTCGTCATTGTCTTCATCGATGACATACTTATCTACTCTCGTAGTAAGGAGGAGCATAGTCAACATCTACGTCAGGTCTTAGAAACACTGCGATTAGAGAAGCTATATGCGAAGTTCTCTAAATGCGAATTTTTGATCCGAAGAGACGAATTCTTGGGTCACGTGGTTAGCGAAGAGGGAATTCACGTGGACCCTTCCAAAATCAAAGCCATTGAGAACTGGTCAGCACCGAAGACGCCTACAGAAATTCATCAATTCTAGGCCTCACTGGCTACTATCGCAGACTCATTCAGAACTTCTCTCGGATTGCGAACCCGCTTACCACATTGACCCAGAAGGGTGTGGCCTTTGACTGGGAAGAGAAGCAAGAGAAAGCATTCCAAACGCTAAAGCGAGCCTTATGCACCGCACTGATACTATCCCTCCCAGAAGGGATAGAAGATTTCGTGGTTTATTGCGATGCATCCAACCAGGGGCTCGGCTGTGTTCTAGTGCAACGAGGTAAGGTCATCGCCTATGCCTCAAGATAAGTGAAGACACACGAGGTCAACTACACCACCCATGATCTTGAGTTAGGAGCAGTAGTGTTTGCTCTGAAGATCTGGAGACACTACCTGTACGGTACGAAAAGCACTATCTTTACAGACCACAAAAACCTACAACACATTTTCGACCAGAAGGAGCTCAATATGAGACAACGACGGTGAGTTGAGCTACTCAGTGACTACGAATGCGAAATTCGTTACCATCCAGGCAAGGCCAACGTAGTAGCTGATGCCCTAAGTCGGAAAGAATACTTTGGTCGTAGAGTCAAATCACTGACTATGACTATCCATTCACACTTGTCCACACAAATTAAGGAGGCTCGGCTCGAAGCCTTGAAACCTGAAAATGTGGCGGGTGAACACCTTAGAGGGATGGATAAAAACGTAGAAGTCAAGGGTGGCGGAGCCTTTTGTCTCATGGATCGGATCTGGACACCGAAGCACGGTGGCTTCAGAGACTTGGTCATGACCGAAGCGCACAACACTCGATATTCCATCCACCCAGGTTCAGATAAGATGTATATGGATCTTAAAAATTTATACTGGTGGCCTAACATGAAAGTAGAGATTGCTACCTTCGTGAGTAAATGCCTTACTTGCGCCAAGGTTAAGGTCGAATACCAGAAACCATCAGGTTTACTTCAGCAACCGGAGATACCGGAGTGGAAGTGGGAGTGGATCACGATGGACTTCATAACCAAGTTGCCCCAGACTACGGGTGGTCTCGATACCATATGGGTGATCGTAGACACGCTAACAAAGTCCGCACACTTCCTGCCTATCAAAGTGACTGACAAGATGGAGAAACTAACAAGAACATACATTCGGGAGATCGTACGACTGCATGGTGTTCCCATATCCATTATCTCTGATAGAGATAGTAGATTCACTTCTAGGTTCTGGCAGTCGCTACAAAGTTCTCTAGGAACTAGGTTGGACATGAGTACAGCCTACCATCCGCAAACTGACGTACATAGTGAGAGGACTATTCAAACCTTGGAAGACATGTTGCGACCCTGCGTGATAGACTTTGGGAAGGCATGGGATACTTATTTAGCCCTTGTCGAGTTTTCCTACAACAATAGTTATCACACGAGCATAAAGGCTGCTCCATTTGAAGCCCTCTATGGCCGTAAGTGCAGATCCCCTCTGTGCTGGGCTGAGGTGGGCGACACTCAGTTAGCTAAAGGACGAGTTCCTGACAGCACTCTCACAGGTCCGGAGATCATTCGGGAAACGACAGAGAAGATCGTTCAGATTCGTGAACGATTGAAAGCCTCTAGAGACCGACAGAAAAGCTACGCAGACAAGAGAAGGAAACTGTTGGAATTCCAGGTGGGCGACCGTGTTCTATTGAAGGTCTCACCCTGGAAGGGCTTGATACGCTTCGGAAAGCGTGGAAAGCTAAATCCAAGATACGTAGGGCCTTTCGAGATTCTCGCTAGAATCGGACCTGTAGCTTACAAACTCAAACTACCTCGCGAACTCAGTAACGTACATTCTACTTTCCACGTCTCGAACTTGAAAAAGTGTCTGTTCGACGAGACTCTTTTAATCCCACTCGACGAGGTCGAGATCAACGAGAGCCTCAACTTCGTGGAAGAACCAGTAGAGATCATGGACCGAGAGGTCAAGCAAACGAAGCAAACTCGTATCCCGATAGTGAAGGTTCGCTGGAATGCCAAGCGGGGACCTGAATTCACTTGGGAGCGCGAGGATCAAATGCAACTGAAATATCCTCATCTTTTCGTTTAGTTATTTGTAGTAGCTTAATTGTTTAAACTCTAATTTCAGGACGAAATTCTCTCTAACGGGGGGATACACATTTAACCGTATAATCTAGGGTCGTATACTCCCTTAGGTGGTAAACACAATGGCCGTAAACACCATTGTGTAGCCGTAAACCCCTTAGATGCAATCCTTTGTGATTGTAACACTTTCATATAAGTGTTTCCTAGTTCCTAAGGTGAATCTCTATCATGATTAGTTGCTTAAACACTAATTATATACATATATGTGTCATTATATGCTTATTAGGATCCGTTGTGCTCAAGACTTCACTTGACACTTAGCATCCTACAAACCGATCTTACATTCGCATCACTCACTGCAGGTGAGTTCATACCCCTTAAACGTACATTTTAAATGCTTTTATGGGGGGAATACAAGTAGAAACATGATATTTATTATATCAATCACATGTGATTAATAATTATCAAACAGATTGGTTTCTTATACTTCAAACTGTGTTTTCAAACAAATTGCTTCAAATAGTTTTACAAACTCTTTTATATATAAAACTCTATATCAAACTCTTTTAAACTTATACTTGGTCAAAAAAATGTCTATATAGATATAGTTATATAAGTAGGATTGAAAGGAGTTACGACCGATAACTCACCTTATTTCATGTTCCTTGTTTGGTTGTGGACTTAGGGTATTGGTTGTTTGTCCGAAGTTCGTTTGAATCTTAGTTATATATTATGTGTATGTATATAGATATAAAAGTTCTTCATTCAGTTCAATACCTTTGGGTAGAAAAGGTGTACAAACATGTTCATTCATACAAACAGCATTACTAGTGAACTATAATAGATATAGTTTAGGAAGTCACTACTTACTATTACTAGAACAATGAAACATACAAGAGTCAGTACATACTATAACGAGAGACAATAATCACTATAAAGAGAAACAATACATACTATAACGAGAGACAATACTCACTATAAAGAGAAACAGTACATACTATAACGAGAAACAATACATACTACACACTATACACTAGAGAACATATTATACACTAGACAGAGAGAACATACACTACACTAGAACATACTATACAAACACAAGAATACTATAACATTAATGTGAGATACTACTTCATGGCTCGGCAATATACTGCTGCGTCACGTTTTGTACCCAGAGTCTCCTGGAGGGAGAGCGTGAATTTGTGTATAGATCTATATGGGACTTACCATCCTACACCTTGCAGGTAGCTACAGTGGGACCTGCAGGTCTACGGGTGACGAATGTCATATCATTTCGACGTCTCGAAAGTCATGTTATACTCGTCGATCAAGTATGGTTACAATGTTATCACATTTTACCTTAATTAAACAAACAAGTTTAAGGTATTTAGTACATTGGTAGTTACATAGATAAAACTACAGTACATCCTTATTTTCCCATTTCATTCACATTGTGATCTTCTCACATAAACGGTAATGAAAACTATATTTTAGTAATGATAGTCATACTTTGGGAAAACACACACACTTTTACAAAAGAAGAAACATAAGCAACAGTTGAGTCTTGGTAGAAGACTACTTTAGTAGAAAACATAAGATTTTCTAGGAAGTTTACATACATTTACATCAAACACTTACAAACTTTTACATCAAACATTTACAAGAACATTCTTCAAACTTATACAAACAATGACACTAAAATACTTATGAACTCACCAGCTTTAATGTTGATCTACGCTTTCAAAATAACTTGTATTCTCAGGTCACCAGTAGACAGGTACCAATGACCAGGTTTTGAGAAGATGGAGCACGTTCAAGACTCATCTCTTATTTTGATTCATATTTTTGGTGTCTTATAATCTATACAGAACACACTTGTATTAAAATTATACTATTAATGCAATGGATGATGTTGTTGCTTGTTTACTATTATGCATTGTTTTGATACTGTACATGACGTCCTCCGCCCCCGAATGTTTCCGCCGTTCAGGTTTTGGGGTGTGAAAGAAGCCTATTTGTCAAAAGCCCAACAGAGGACGTACGGCGGGCGTACTTCTCTGGGTACGCGGGGCGTACTCATCCAACGTTGACCACGATCGGGGTGGTTGACCCAGTACGCTGGGCGTACTGGATAGTTTGCCAAAACCTTGTTAAGTGCTTAATGGCTTATGCATTTAAGCCCAAACTTCAGATCCAGAGACCTAACATGCCTAGGATCCATAAAGTCGTGAACTTTATCACTTTGGACGTCTATAAAGTTCTAAAAGCTTGGTCTTAATCCATTAAGACCTTATCCTTCCATACATTGGACACCTTCAGCTAATGGGACCTCATTTTTATCACTCAAGGTCCTTTCAAGGGTCCAGAAGGACATTTCTTTTCGTCCAAAACACAACATGCACCACCTTGTGGTTTTTGGGACAAGAAATGGGTCTTTTAAAGAAAAATGGAGAGATCTTATCATATAATCATAAAGTTTGGAACTTTATACCTTCTGGAGCTTCTTGTGCATGAGCTAACTTCAGATCTACAAGCTCGGTCTCTTCCTTCAACTCTTTGATGCAATGGTTTCCTCTTAAAGCACTCAAGAACACACCAAATGAGCTTAAACACACAAAGGGGTGGCTAGGGTTTGAGAGAGATGAGTTTGATCTGTGGAGGCTGAGGTAAGATAGGTGTTGGTGCACATTATGTTGCTTATATAGGCCCCAAACCCTAAATGTTAGGGTTTCATTCCTGACGTTAGTACGCCCAGCGTACACAAGTGTACGCGTAGCGTACTAAGGCGGACCTTAATTCTCTTAGCGTACTCCTATGTACGCGCAGCGTACCCCCTTTTTGGCCCAAATTTGCAAACTTAGCCCTTAATCTTGTCTTGGCTCTCCATTCCCAATCCCAAGGGCTATAATCGACAAAGTAATGATAGAATAGGGTTCGGAAATACCTGCAAAATCTCGGGATGTTACAATTCTTCCCCACTTGACCTAGACTTCACCCTCGAAGTCTGCTGTGGCGAATAGATCCAGGTAATGCTCCCGCATCTCGGATTCGGGATCCCAAGTCCACTCGGACCCTCTCCGATGCTCCCACTGTACCTTTACCAAAGGTATCTCCTTGTTCTGCAGAACCTTCATCTTCCTCTCCAGAATGGTCACGGGCCTCTCTACATAATTTAGGCGCTCATCGACATGAATATCATCCAACGATACTACTGCCTCCTGATCCATGATGCATTTTCGCAATTGCGAAACGTGAAATGTGTTGTGTATCTAACGGAGTTCCTCCGGAAGATCCAATTTGTATGAAACCTTGCCAAACCTGGCGATAACCCGAAATGGTCCGATGTATCGGGGACACAACTTTCCCCTCTTCCTGAAGCGAATCACACCCTTCCAGGGTGAAACCTTCAGTAACACCATGTCACTTACCAGGAAATGCAACTCAGATCGGCGTCTGTCGACGTAAATCTTCTGCCGACTCTGAGCGGTCTGTAGTCACTGTCTAATCTGCTGAATCTTCTTGGTAGTTTACAAAACTACCTCTATCCGCCCCATCACTCTGTGACCAACCTCTCCCCACCAAACCGAGGTGCGACATCTCCGCCCGTACAACAGCTCAAAAGGCGGGGCGCCAATGTTGGAATGGTAGTTGTTGTTGTAGGCGAATTCCGCAAGAGGTAGGTGGGAATCCCAGCTCCCACCGAAATCGATGACACAAGCCCTCAACATGTCCTCGAGGCTCTGTATGGTCCGCTCGCTCTAACGGTCGGTCTGCGGATGATATGATGTACTAAAGTGCAGCCACATGCCCAGTTCCTCGTGGAACTTCTGCCAGAATCGGGAGGTAAATCTAACATCTCTGTCGGAAACAATAGAGACCAGAACCCCATGGCGAGCGACGATCTCGCGAACATACATGTCGGCCAACTTGTCGGCCGAAGAGATCTCCCGTATGGCCAAGAAATGAGCACTCTAGGTCAATCGATCTACGATGACCCATATAGCATCAAACCCCTTCGCCGTCCTCGGCAGTTTGGTAATGAAATCCATCGTGATCTGTTCCCATTTCCACATGGGAATCTCTAGGGGCTGCAGCTTACCATGTGGCCTCTGATGCTCGGCCTTGACCATCCTACAAGTCAATCACCGCTCGACGTACCAAGTGACTTCTCGCTTCATACATGGCCACCAGTAACTTATACTCATATCTCTGTAAATTTTGGTGGCCCCCGGGTGAATAGAGAAATGAGACTTATAAGCCTCCTCCATGACTATCTGTCTGACCCCACCAGACATCGGAACCCATACCCGACCGCATCGGGTCAACAACCCCCGGCTATCCTGCACAACCCGGGCGTTCTCGCCCCTGATCCTTTCCAGTTTTCAGTTCTCTGGTCGCATGCCCTCCACCTAAGCATCTCTGATCAAACTCACAAGCGTAGAATCCACTGCTATCCTCATACATATCGCTGGGGTGGAAGACCCAACTGACTTGCAGCTCAAGACGTCTGCCACCACATTCGCTTTACCGGGGTGGTAAAGGATCTCGCAATCGTAGTCCTTGACTACATCCAACCACCTGCGCTGCCTCATATTCAGGTTCGGCTGATCCATGATGTGTCTCAAGCTCTTGAGATCCGCGTATATGGTACAACGGACCCCATATAGATAATGTCTCCATATATTGAGAGCGAACACCACCGCTCTCAGCTCTAAATCATGCGTAGGGTCTCTCGTCTCATGCGGCTTCAGCTGCCGCGATGCATAGGCTATCACTCGTCCTCTCTACATGAGGACCGCCCCCAAGCCTATGATGGATGCATCACAGAACACCACAAAATCCTCAACTCCCTCCGGGAGTGTCAAAATTGGAGCCTCGCACAACCACTGATGGAGGGTCTCAAACGCCCTCTACTGCTCAGGGCCCCACCGAAACTCTACCCCCTTCCTCGTCAGACGAGTGATGGGTACTGCAATCTTGGAGAAATCCCGTATAAATCTTCGGTGGTACCCTGCTAATAGCAGAAAACTCGTGATGTCTGAAGGAGATCTCGACACCTTTCACTGCATGACTGCTTTGATTTTGGCCGGATCGAACAGGATCCCCTCCTGGTTAACGAGATGTCTGAGTAACTGAACCTCTCGTAACCAAAACTCACACTTTGAGAACTTAGCATACAGCCGTTCTCATCTCAGAACCCGCAATAACTCCCTAAGGTGCTCCTCGTGCTGCTCTCGGGTCTTGGAATATAACAAGATATCATCAATAAACACTATGACCGAGCGATCAAGCATCGGTCTGCAGACCCGATTCATCAGGTCCATGAATACTTCTGGCGCATTGGTGAGCCCAAATGGCATCACCACGAACTCGTAATGACCATAATGATTCCGAAACGTGGTCTTCTCCACGTCCTCCTCCCTGACCCGGACCTGGTGATACCCCGACCTCAAATCTATCTTGGAGAACCAAGACGCACCCTGTAACTAATCAAAGATATCATTTATCCTCGGGAGTGGATAACGGTTCTTCACCGTCAACTTGTTCAACTCCATATAATCAATGCACATCCGGTGCAAACCATCCTTCTTCCTGGCGAAGAGGATCGGTGCTCCACATGGAGAACTGCTAGGTCGAATGAACTGCTTGGCCAGGAGTTCCTGCAGCTGTGATGACAGCTCTTACATCTCGGGTGGCGCCAACTGGTACGATGCCTTGGCGATAGGGGCCGCGCCCTGTACCAGATCGATTCGAAACTCGACCCGTCTCTCCGGAGGTATCCCTAAAAACTCCTCCAGAAACACATCGACAAACTCCCTGACTACTGGAACCTCTGAAACTGAAATCTGATCCCTGGTTCGCATATCCACCACATACGCCAGATAACCAACACACCCGTGTTGAATATACTGTCGAGCCCTGGCAGCTGAACAGAAACCTGCTCCCACTCCGGTGCCCTCGCCATATACCATCAGTTCTCCCCCACTTGGGGTTCGAACTATCACCTCCTGGCCCTCACAATCTATCATGGCACCAAATCTACTAAGCTAGTCCATCCCCACAATCAAGCCCACTTCCCCCATGGGAATAGGACTCAAGTCTATCGGAAAGGATACTCCGAAGATCTCCAACTTGCATCCTCGGTAGACCGAAGAAGCAGAAACCCTGTGTTCGTTGGCGATAGAGACTCGCAACGGACACTCTAGCTCACATACTGGCACACTGAACTCCCTACTGAAAGTCTGAGATATAAATGACCGACTCGCCCCCGAGTCAAATAAAACCAATGCAAGCAAGGAGTTCACTAAAAACGTACCTAATCGCAGGTACAACAGATAAGCACAAAACATATATAATAAATGAGATAAGAGGTAGAAACATACCAGCAACCACATTTGGTGCTGCCCTGGCCTCCTCTGCGGTGAGGTGAAAGGCGCGCCCCTGAGCCCTCGGGGGCTCTGCTCTACCTGACCTCCCGTCCGTAATCCTCAAAGTAACTGGAGTGGGATCTTATGTCGGCTTAGAGGCAAGCAATGGAAAGTTGGCCTTCAAGTAGCCAACCTGATCACAATGATAACATAACCTCATACTCGGAATCATGGCGGGCTGGCGACAATCCTTCGCATAATGCCCCTCCTTGCCACACCTGTGGTACCCACTACCAGCTCGACAAGCCCCAGAATGACCCTTTCCGTACTTTCCACAAGTGCGGATCTGTTGACCCCCAATCCTACAATCAGAGATCTTAGCCTTCTTCAGTGCCAGCTGTGACTGCGACGGGGCCTGTCATTGCTCCCTCAACTGCTGCTGAATCTCCAACTCACACCGCCTAGCGGCCTCCTGTAAATCCAGTAGAGTATCACATCTCTGTGTGGCAACAAACTGACGAAGGTTAGTCTTGAGCATGCTTAGATAACATGTCATCTGGGCCTGCTCAGAAGCAAACTCCGGGCAGAACATTTCTCTCTCAGTGACCATGCAGGTGATCTCCGTCACCGACTCCCCATCCTATCTCAAACTCAAAAACTCATGAGCCAACCGTTCCCGCTCAACCCGCGGGATGTATCGAGCGCGGAACATATCCCGGAACTGCTCCCAAGTAACAACAGCTCTCTGATCATCAGTGTAAGACCCTGTCATCAATATCCACCAGTCCTTGGCCCCTAGCCTCAGCAGGTTCAGGGCACATCTGACCCTCTGGTCAGTAGGACACGACCAAGTAAAGAAACACCCCTCCACTGTTGGATTAGTGTCTAAGTCCATAACTATATTTGGTATGTACTTGACCCGACTCGGCATGGTCCATTTGGGTTGCATGGCATCATGCATTTGGATAGACTAAAATGAGAGAAATAACACTTAAGGTTTGGTAATATATTATAAGTTCTAATATATTAATAAGATTATTTAATTAGTATTGATCAAGAATTAATTTGGAATTAATTAAGTGATCAAAATGAGACTAATTAAACATATGGGTTGTTTGTGTAAATCATCCATACTTATATAGTGGGCTAATGCTCCATGGATTATCAAGTTGGGCTAAAACCCATAGGATGCTCCATGGATGCTTCATGGTGTTTTTGTACCCATGGATCATGGAAATGAAAGGCCATGACAATTAGGGTTTACATGGTGTAACCCTAATTATGACACACTATATAAGCATCTTATTCTTGTCAAAATCGGCCACCATGAGGCAACCATGTGAGACTATGAAGAAATGGTGAGGGCTAGCCGATTTCATGAAGTGTTTATTTTTCTCTAAGTTATTCCAAGTGCATTTGATGTTGTGTGAACCATTTGAGGTGTCACACTTGGGGCACTCGGCTCTTAAGCATCAAGGAATCAAGCTACATAAAAAGGTATGTCTTCTAACTTGTTTTATTACCCAAGTATCAAAGATTGTATGCTAGATAGGATAATACCTTGGAATAATCATATTTGCATGTATAATAGAGAAAACATAGATCCAAGGTATTTAGGGTTGCATGTACACTTAGGAGTGTTAGAATGCTAAAAAACCCAACAGTGGTATCAGAGCCTAGGCTTGTTTTCAATTATACTTGATGCAAAGTGCTGAAAAATGCTGAAAAAATCGATTTTCGGGCTGTCTGGGCATTGGACTCGCCGAGTCCACTGATGGACTCGCCGAGTCCATGAGGAAACTCATCCTACTCGTCGAGTAGGTTCATACACTCGACGAGTAGGACCCCCTGACAGCATATTTTCGACTTTTAAGGCTGGAATTGGACTAGAATCATTACCCTAACCTGTTTTGAACCTATAAACCTGTTTTTGAACCTATAAACCTGTTTTTGATGTGGTAATGTTCATTCTAATCCAATTTCAAAGATAATTGTCAATAGATTCATGTTTTGTATTAGTTTAAGGATTAGGCTAATTACATGAAAACATTTGATTTGTATTATCTTGTTCTTATCAGTTGCTTAGATTAATAGAAAAAGTCATGTGAAAATGTGTTTTCAATCCAAATTAATCTAAGAGTTGATTCTAAAATGTGTTTTTGTAACTTGTCCTCAAGTTATATGAAAAGTCACATTTAAGATTCATAAAACACATAAAGATTTCCATAAGTTATGAATAAGGAAGAGTCACATTCTTTAATGGTTTAAAGTCTTCCATAACTTGTCCTCAAGTTATGGAACTTGAAGAGTTTGTTGAATTAAAACTACTTTAAATACATAAGTTATGGAATTAATTAGTTTTGAATAGTTTCAAAACTAGCCCTCAAGTTTTGGAATTTGAAAAGTTTTCCCTTATGAATACTTTAATTCCAAGTTAAGCCCTTAGAATTTTTAAAAGTTAAAATTCAACCCTTATACTTTATAATATTATAAGTTAATAATATTTATATATATGTATAAGAGCAAGTCGTCTTACCATTAGTAGGCCTCATTCACGAAGCCGGTCTATAAGAGGGGTATAAGGTTACTGCCTATAAAATGGCAGTTTAATGGGTGTCCACTCTCACCCACCGCTTCCTTGACCGGTGGAGGGTCATTAGCCGAACAGGTAGGACAAGGACTATAATTCTCCCTTCATTAAAAGTATTAATGATAAATACTAAGTAACTAAACTCTTATTAATACCCAATCTTAGTTACTTAGGAAAATATGAATAAGGTGCTAACCAATGAAATTACACTTTGCACTTTGCTTAAGTCGATTAATGGAGCGCGTGTGGTTAACCGACACACTAGATTGATTTAACAAGGTAGGCAAAGGGTTTCTTAAAGTTTATCATAGGTCGGTGGAGCATGTATGGTTAACCGGCATATTGGTTGAGTGATAAACATTTAAGAGTACCAAGTAATTTGCATGGTTACTTCACACCTTGTTTTGTGATACTCGGCATCCCAGTCACAAAACCTGAAGGGCACAATCGAGATTGAAACATGCCATTGAACAGTTCAATGAATCTCAAAAGAATCTAGGAGTTTCAAATCCAATTAAAACCTAATAAATTATTTCGTTTTCATGGTGGAAATTGGTGAATCGTCATTCACCTACCTTCAAATATTTTATAGTCTGGATTACGGCATCCCTCTTCCAAGTTATAAAATATTGTGTTGGGTCCTAGCCTTAATATTTCATATTGGGTGTTATATTAAGGACTTTAGATCAACTATCATGAATATCTCCCAAAAGATGTCTAGCTCAGACATCTATGATCTTCCCAAATCTCTTGGCACTTTACTTCCTCCACCTCCTCCAATTATTCTCCCTAACCTACAAGTTCAAGGTCACTCAAGCCCTATTGGCAAGCAAGGTCTATGTGTGCTCACATCTTGGATATGAAGTCACATATTGACAAGCCGGGAGAGTTGGGTGTCAAAGTCTTAAAAAATTCGGATGTTCAATCACTTTCTAAGTCACATAGTCAGTTCCTTTGGGACTACTATGAAACAGACTATGACATGACCCTTAATGATCTTATCTATTTGCTTTGTGCTACTGAATCAGCAATGATTTGGAGCACTGATAGAGCAAATTTGATTAGTAGATCAACTTCCCAAATCTTCAATGGAGATTGACAATGGTAACATTGGATACCCAGTAAAAAATTTCTCCTCCCAATGGAAAGGGATCGGCCATAGTTAACTCGGTTGACCAAATGGTAAAGAGAAAGGCTAAGTCTGAGATAGTCCCATGTATCATTACCAAAGAGTTCATATGTTTCTATTGCCAAAGGAAAGTTATGAGACAATGAATCAAGTATTGAACGAATTAGGGTGTAAATTCAAAGTAGAATTGAAAGATTTGAACACCGATGTAAATATGATCTGTTTGGCTTTATTATGCTTTTGCAAATTTTACAGAGTACAATGAATATTCTGTAAAGACTTTTTTTTAAGACACTAGTAACCACTCCTATTTATAGAAGAGAAAATTGTACAAAAAATATACTAAGGACTAAACATGAAGCTTCGAATATTATGCCCTAGTAAAATACATTACAAAAATGTTTGAAGACCCTAAATACAAACTTCGACTATTACAACATTTCGACCCTAACAATCTCCCCCTTTGTAATCAAAGTCAAAGTCTTCAGTTTGTAAGTAGAGTAATGGAATACAGCAAAACTCTTCGAACCTCAATATACCAAGAAATAATTTTCTTCAATTCCTTCTTGTCTCCTTCATTTTTCTTTTTGTAGTGGTTCATACGAACAATCAAGTTCGTATATTGAGATGTAGAATATCTCTCCACTTCGCTAGCTTGGAACAAAAACTGCTTCGCTTTTCCAGCTTTATCCTTTCCAGCAAAAACTATTCCAAATGGCTTTAAACATATTTCTCCATCAGCATATTTCTTTAACTCAGTCTGAGTCAACGAAGGAGCCATTGGAACTTTTACTTCCATTCCCTTTGCAGTAGCCAACTCCACATCAGTCAGTGCTAGGCACTCATAATAATTCTCAATGAAGATTTTGATGTGAGCAACTCCAAGTTTGAATTCCTCTGGATCTGTGTTTTGCAGAAAAGAAAAGGATTTGTCTTTCAGAAGCAATGCCACTTGTATAAGGTCATACAAGTTCATGAGAGGAAAATCTGCAATAGTGAATTCGCATGTTTTTCCATTTGCCCTGGCCACAACATATTTAACATTTTGAACAATGGTTTCAAAGACCACATCCTTTTTCATGCTTATCGCCTTCTTGATCTTGATCAGTGACCAAACATCCTCAGGGGCTTTGCCTAGCACTGCATGAAAACGAATTTTCATATGAGTCCCTTCATCTTTTTCTTTGAAATTCCCTTCAGCTTTGAACTGAGGCATGATGAACATCATCTCATTTATAGGGAAATCCAACTGGCATGCATCAGTGTTTGTAACCACATAACTCTGTTTTGGCTTCTTATCAAATGAGTACATGTGATTAAAGGCAACCAAGGCTTCGATTGTTTCATAGTTGTAATGTTTTGCTGGATCACCTTTATTCATGCCCTTCGGATCACCAGCCCTCTGAGTCATGATGCTTTGAATAAGCCTCATTTTCTCGAGTTCAGCTTCAGCTTCAGCCTTCTTTTCTTCTTTAGATTTTTCAACCAGAATTGATTTTCCTTTGTCTTTCGAAGCAGATTTTTCAGTTACGTCTTTTAGCTTCGAACCACTTCCACCAGATTCCAAAGGTTTACCAATTACAATTCCTTTCGAAATTCTTCTTGTAATTGGTAATGTTGTTACTATTGTTGAGGTCACTGGTTGAGCAGACACAATTACTGGTTTTGTTGAAGGGATGCTAGATGAAAATACCTTGCCCACCACTTTCGCTTCTTCTTCTGTTGACTTCCTTTCTCCCCTTTGCACCCCTGTGAAAACAGGAGGGGCAGTAGTTGTGGGAAGAAGACTGGATATGCGAAATAGTGGAGCAAGTTGCTTGTTAAGTATGGCTTCGAACTGCACAAACTTCTGGGATAAAAATTCTGGAGTAATCAACGGTGACGAAACCGGTTTCGTTGAGATCTCCTTCAACTCCTTTAACAACTTGATCACACCTTCAAAATTTTCACTTACAGACTTGGAGATTTGAGTTATTTGAGGACTCAAACCTTCGTATAGCTTGACAAATCGAGTGACAGCATCACAAATGATATCGACCTTCTGATTCAAGGACGCATAATCATGTTGAACAGATAGAATTTCCTTTTTCATGTCTTCACGAAGTTCGTGAATTTGGGAGTTAACATCCTCCCTCACTTTCTTGACTTCCTGAACAAAAAAAACATGTCGTTCTTTTGTTATGCTTCGCAGATCCTTAACTTCTCCCATAAAATCAGATCTGAGACTTTTAACACGAAGCTCAGAATTCTGATCTGTGTAATCAACCTTTTCTAAAATAACAGACTCTGAGGCTTTTATCATTCCAGAAACTTTGTTGATTACTCTTGATTCAAACATCTTGAGCATAGAATTAACCTCCAAACTTGAAATAGATGAACCTCCGCCAAGATCAGCTTGGGATTGAATGATGGAGTTCAACTTTTGATTAAGAATTTTTTATTGCTTCATTGTCATTAACATATGATCAGGAAATTCTTCTTCTTCATCATGAAACTCTAGGTCTTCGAATGTTCCACCAAACCCTTCATTATCAGTTTCAGTGGGTGAAGATGGTTTGGGTGTATCAATGGATTGAGAAGAAAAAATGGAAGTAATTGGTTGATCGAAGATATGTTCAAAGGTTGGTGAAACAGTGGTTGATGTGAGAGGAATAGTAGATGTTGGTGTAACAGAAACCAATGATTCGAAAGGAGTAGAGATAATTGGAACTTGATCTGCATCTTTCGAACCACCTTCACCCATGTTGACATTTGCATCCGTATCAGATACGTGTGCAGGGATGCCTAAAGTTCGAACCTCCTCAAAAATTGACTTGGCAATCGAAACTTCGGGTGGTATGATAACAGTCTTCTCAAGAATGGAACTTGTAATGATAGAAGTGAACTCTGGAGTTTATGGTATTCGTTCATCCTCTTCTGTAGACTCAGTAGATAAAACAATCTTTCGAGTCTTCTTCGTCTTCTTCTTTTTCGGTTGTGACAAGTGTTTTGCCATATCTTCTGCTGCTCTTTTCTTGGATCCGGGAGAAACAGGAACAGGTACCTCACGAATTAAAACTCCTTGGTGAGTAATTTGAGGCTTGCAAATCAACTTCTGTGATGGTGACTTTCGTTTGTGAGTGTATTTCATCTTGATTCTTCGAAACATCCCTGTTTTCGAAGGAATAATCACGTTCTCTTGAGTCTCTTCCACTATTGGCTCAATCACTTGTGTTGCTTCAACTGTCACTACAACATTTTCTGTCTTCTTCTTTCGAGATTTAGAGGATGTTGAACCCTTCATTTTCTTTTCAGGTGAAGCGGGATCAGCTTTCTTCGACTTTTTGGTCTTCTTTTCGTCGCGTGGCAACAAAATTCCCGTAGGAATAGAAGAATCGAATGTTTTCAGATATGCAATCAAAACAGGATTCGTAGGATCCACCCTTTTAAGCATCGCGTCTGGAATCCGAGCAACGTTTGGAAATCCATCATCATTGTCAACATCTTCCTTCGGAAAGTGATAAGATTGAAAAGTAACCTTCTCTTCTTCATTTGAAACCAAGATGCCTTCCTTGTTGTAAAAATGTTGCAGAATTAGACTCCAGTACCTAGCACACGAAATGCCATGAACAACATTCGTATATTCTACTCCTTTTTGGAATTCCTTCCATAGCTGTGTAGAGTAGTCTGCTGGAAGATCATAGTATAAACCAGCCACCATGGCATAAACCTCCATCCTTCCTTTATCTAATCCAACTGTTCTGCCGGTTAAACAACGCAAAAATATCCCAAACAAAAAATTCCATACTTTTGGAAGACCAGACTTCTTAAAGTCACTTATCTTTGACAATGGGGGCTGATATCCCATTTCATTAAACATATGAATTATTTGGGACAATTGAAATTCAACAAAAGGAGGTGTATTTGGAATGTCAAGAATCTGACAAAACAATTTCTTGGAAAGCCTAACCTTTTTGTCATTGATTAGGTGAAAAGTAATCGAATCAGAGGCTTTGTTGTATGTGGCAGTAGATCCTGCTTGAGAAAGCCAGGATACCGGAACAGAAAAGGAATTGAACATTGCTTTGGATAAAACAGAGTGTTTTAAAGAAACAATAAGCATCTTGAATTCTTCTGGACATTGAGAAAGTTCACCATCCACATAATAATTGGTAGATTGAATCTTCATAACTGGTGCAGAAGAAGTATCTTCAGTAGAAGGATCGACATGAGCAGTAGTCGCCATTGTTAGGGTTTGAAAAAGATGAAGAACAGAGAATTTGGGAAGTTTTGAGTTTTGATCGCGTAAACGTATAAAGTACTCTTGAACCCCCTTTTATATGTAACCCTAAATGATTTGAATTTGAAGCGGGATGCATTTAATGAGATCCGACGTGGCACCTTGAAAATCGGACCTGTACAGCGGAAAGGTAGCCATGCGTCAAAAAGTGTCTGTCACATCACCTAGAAAACCGGGCAGAATACCATACGTCACGTATACACAGCCTGTCATTATCCCCTTAATAGAATTGTAACCGTTAGAACCCTTCGAATGGAGGCAAGGCTCTTTCACTTTTGGGATAAAAAGCGAAGTCATTTGCCAGATGTTCAAAATCATCAGCCTGAGTTGGTATTACTCAGAACCTCAAGGATTTCGTGTGTGTAGTGTGCCAAAGAAAGTTTAGACAAGAAACAACAAATTTTTTTTTTTTTTTTTAATTTTGTGATGTCAAAAATTTAATTTGACACGAAGGCAGTTAAACCCCGGACAAAGGTTGCTTCGTTAATCATCAAGAGAGATGATCAACAGCTTGTGTATGTTCCCGTGAATTACAATCGAATACTTTTTGATAAGTATCAAAGGGCTTCTTTTAAGAATGCTTCATGGGTAGGTTCAAAATTTCGTTACATGTCAACCTAAACATAAGGTGATAAAGTGTAACAGAAATTACTTGTATGACCAGTGTAGTCAGTGACAAGTCGGCTTTGAAAAATTTTAACATGACTAGGACATTCGAATGAAACTCACACGGAAATCATATTCATAAAAAATTTGTATACTGGATCTTGTTGGGTAACAAACATCGTGGGTTTCGAATGCTTGATTAAGACCACTCATTCGAAATGAATATGATTTGGAGTTTCGAACATTGGTACAGAAACAAAAGTTTCGTATATATCTGGAACAATGTTCCCCGTCAATTCCTTAATTTGTAAGATTTTTGGGTTTCACTTCCATCACGGACTCATGATGTCAGATCATAAACACAGAGTTTTTATATATCTAAGTCTCGATGGGTTTGATCAAAGACCTCTCGGATATATGTCTTTGTGTGTGATCGTGTAAGAATGTTTTGGATGAAAAAGATTGGTGTAAGACACGAAAAGTACCTCTGTTATGTTTTGGACCAAACAGGAAACTCTTAACTCATTGTGAGAAGAGTAAGGTAGCTCAGAGATTAATGTGAATATAAGCCTGATTGGGAAGAAATTTCCGTACGAAGCATTTCATTAAGGCTTTCGTACACACACATTGAGTCATGGAGGCTTTGGACGACATGCAGAAGCATGCTTCTAGGGACAACCTAACTAATTCGAATAATGAGAAACATATCAATTCATACGAAAAATTTTACCTGACCCTAAAACTGCCTGCATTGTCCCCTCTGAATCATCATCATAATCTGCAACAAAAGTCTAAAAATAAAAATATTTTTGTTGTTTTGAATTTTTTTTTTAAATAAAGACCGAACAAACGAAAATCTTTTTGGATTTTTGATTTTTCAAAAATTTAAGGACAAAACAAAAGAAAATCTTTTTGAATTTTTGATTTTTCGAAAATTTAAAGACAAAACAAAAGAAAATCTTTTTGAATTTGTTGCAAACAGACGAATATTTGGCATTCCTTGAAGAGTGACAAATGTACGAATTCGAAGCGTTGACTATGAACAGTAACCATTAACTCAACGCTGAAAATAAGTGACAATCATGCGAATTCGAAGCGATCGAAGCGTTGACTATGAACAGTAACCACTAACTCAACACTGAAAATAAGTGACAATTATGCGAATTCGAAGCGGTCGAAGCGTTGACCATGAACAGTAACCTCTGAATGCTGAATGACTTTGTGTTATTTTTTTTATTCAGCGCCTCTGATTCATTCTTTTTCGCCTATCATTCTTCTTTTTCGCATGGAACAGAATTGCCATCGATCATTCCAAGACCTTCTATTATTCGCATTAGAGATTTTTCATCCAAAGCTTTCGTGAATATATCAGCTAACTGATCAGTTGTTTTCACGAAATGTACTTCAATGTTTCCATCCTCCACGTGATCGTTAATGAAATGATAACGAAGAGCTATGTGTTTAGTCTTCGAATGCTGCACAGGATTATGACAAATTCTTATTGCACTTTGAGAATCACAATATAATGGAATCTTTTTCATATTAATTGCATAATCACGCAATTGACTTTGGATCCATATTATTTGCGAAGTGCAAGCAGCAGCAGCCACATATTCTGCTTCAGCTGTGGAAATTGACACACACGTTTGCTTTTTCGACTGCCAGCTGACTAATTTGCTATCAAGAAATTGACATCCTCCACTTGTGCTTTTTCGATCAAGATTACAACCACCCAAGTCTGCATCTGAGTATGCTTGAAGGAAGAATCCAGTTTTCGAAGGATACCACAATCCTAACGAAATTGTGCCTTTAAGGTAACGAAATTGTGCCTTTAAGGTAACGAAAAATATTCTTCACTGCAGTAAGATGTGGTTCGCGTGGATTAGACTGATACCTAGCACAATTACACACAGAAAACATGATATCAGGTCTACTTGCTGTTAGATAAAGTAATGAACCAATCATGCTCCTGTACAACGTTATATTAACAGCAGGTTTGTCCAACGATGGTGTTAGCTTTATGCCTGTTGCCATTGGTACACGAAGCTTTGTGCTATTCGTCAATCCAAACTTTTCTAACAGATTTTTCGTATATTTTTCCTGATTAATGAAAATCCCTTCTCTGTTTTGACGAATATTCAATCCAAGGAAATTATTGATTTTTCCCATCATGCTCATTTCAAATTTGCTTTTCATCAATTCTTCGAATTCTCTAGACAAAGCAGGGTCAGTCGAGCCAAAAATAATATCATCAACATAAATTTGAACAAGCATTAGATGATTCCCCACTTTCTTTCGAAATAATGTGGGATCAACTGATCCTTGTTTAAATTTAGATTGTTTCAAAATGATGTAAGTGTTGCATACCATGCTCTTGGTGCTTGTTTCAGACCATAAACTGCCTTATCTAAAATATAAACATGATTAGGATATTCTTCGTTAATAAAACCTCGGGGTTGTTCCACATAAACTGTTTCTTCAAGCTCTCCATTGAGAAATGCACATTTCACGTCCATTTGATAAACATCAAAATCTTTGTGAGCTGCATAAGCCAAAAATATTCGAACCGCCTCGAGTCTTGCGACAGGGGCAAAAGTTTCTACATAGTCGATTCCTTCTTGTTGTGAATATCCTTTTACAACAAGTCTGGCTTTATTTCGAATAATGTTTCCATCTTTGTCGGTTTTATTTTTAAAAATCCATTTTAACCCGACAATCGAAACATTTTCAGGTTTAGGAATTAATCTCCAAACCTTGTTTCGTTCGAATTCAGACAACTCCGATTGCATTGCAACAACCCAATCTGAGTGTTCCATTGCATTCTTAATTGTTTTTGGTTCAATTTTAGAGATGAAAACATTAAACATGCAAAATTCTTGATGAGTATTCAATACCTCATTCTTTGCACGAATTTGAGCTCTTGTCAGAACTCCCTCTTGTGGATTCCCAATAACTTGATCCTTTGGATGGTCTCTTGTCCATTTTTCCATGGGTGGATATTCTTGATCAAATTCCAAAGGGGCATCTTCGTATATTTCATCATTTTCTGAGCTTTCATTCGAACAAGCATCATCAACATTATGCTCCCCCTCAACAACATGCTCCCCCTCAATTTCAGCATTCAATTGTTCTTTCTCCCCATCGAAAGAATGCTCTTCATCATCTAAAGTATTCGAATCCAATTGCTCCCCCTCCAGTGGACTATCACTCATAGTTTCGCCTTCTTGAGGAGTCGATGGTGAATCATCAGTAAGTTTTGAAAATTCTGGTATGTGATTATCAGGAGCATGAACTTCAGCATCAACTGCATGATCTAAAATTCCAAAAATCAAATCATAATCAGTATCATCCATTTGTATAGATTCAGTTTCAACTTGTGTTTCTTGTAAAATTGGATGATTCGTAAATCTATGCTCATTTGATTTAACATAATAATCATCGAATGTGAGATTGAACGTTCCTTCCACTTTTCGTGTTCGCTTATTTAACACTCGATATGCCACTGAATTGTGCGAATATCCAAGAAAAATTCCTTCATCAGCTTTTGCTTGAAACTTCGAAAGATGATCCTTGAGATTCATAATAAAACACCTACATCCGAAAACATGAAAAAACTTCACATTAGGTTTACGATTATTCAAAATTTCGTATGGTGTAATATTAAATCGACGATGAATGAACGATCCGTTTTGAGTAAAACATGCAGTTGAAACAGCTTCAGCCCATAGATATTGAGGTAAATTCGCATATGCCAACATGGTTCTTGCTGCTTCGCATAATGAGTGATTCCTTCGTTCTACAACACCATTTTGTTGTGGTGTATATGGAGATGAAAAATTATGCGAAATTCCTTTGTCCACCAAAAATGAATCAAGAACTTTGTTCTTAAATTCAGTTCCATGATCACTCTTGATTTTTCTAACAGTCTTCTTCAACGTGGTTTCCATCTTTTTGATAAAGTCAATCATAATTTGTGCAACTTCGGATTTGAGCCTGAGAAAATAAACCCACGTAAATCTGGAAAAATCGTCAACAATAACTAAAATGTACCGTTTATTGTTGAGAGTTGAAACAGTCGAAGGACCACACAAATCAATATGTATCAACTCAAGAGGTGCAACAATTTTCGAATCAATTGTGATTGGATGACCTTGTTTATGTTGCTTGCCAACTTCACAAGCTGCACATAAAGAATCATTGTCAAATTTAAGTACAGGTAAACCTCTTACCATATCTTGTACCACAAGTTTATTTATGTTTCGAAAGTTGAGATGTGAAAGTCTTCGATGCCATAACCAGCTTAAATCAGATGTAGCTTTCGAAAGAAGACATACTGTTGGTTTGCCTACAATTGGATTGATGTCCAAAGTGAACATGTCACCTTTCCTTTTAGATTTCAGTAATATTTCGTTTGTGTTAACATTCGAAATAACACTTCCTTCTTCGTTGAAAAGAACTTGATTGCCAGTGCCCACAACAAGTTGAGAAACACTAATCAAGTTATGTTGAAGACCTTCAACATATGCAACACGATTCACTGTGAATTGTCCATTTGTGATTTTTCCATATCCCATGACTTGACACTTTTGATTGTTCCCAAACTTTACTACTCCAGCATTTTTGAGACTTCGAAAATCTCTTAAATTCTCCTTCTTTCCAGTCATGTGACGAGAGCAACCACTATCAATGTACCATTTGTTATCATATTGCTCGTCACACAGTACCTGCAATCAATGAAAAATTTTAGGTACCCAAGGCTTTTTGCGTCCTTGGAAATTAGATTTCAATTTCAAATGAAATGAAGAACTTTTAACCCAATCACAAACTTTGGTTTTGAGACTATCAATTAAGTTCACTTCATCATCTAAAGGAACTGAAACATAAGTGTTTGATAGTTTCGAATGTTCACTGACTTTTCCCTTCGCATCTTGAGTTTGTGATTGAACAGTCTTCGCTTTTGTGACAGGTCTCCATGTTTTGACTGAGATATTCGAATCCTTAGATGATGAGCTGCCATTCGCAGAAGTATTGACATACTTTTCGTATGCTTCATGAATTTGCTCTTTTGAATATTTATTTGACTGATACATTTTTCTTCTTCCGTCAAGCCAATGATCAATGTTCTTCCTTGAAGTCATTCCTTTTTCCCGTGACGTCCTCATAGTTTCTTTCTTTGTGTAATTAGGAAAATTTGGCTTTTGAGGTACAAAATCAACTTTGGGTTTGGTAACATAAGAGTAAGCATAGGATGTATCAATTTTTGATTTAAAATGTTGACGTTGAAAAACTTTTTGATTTGAATTGGATCTTTCTAAAAAATCTCTTGTTTTGTTAGTTTCAGAAACTTTCGAAAACTTTGTTTGCTTATGTACTTCAGACCTTGTTTGATTTGATTGAGATGATTGTTGAGTTTTTGAAAAAGAATCATTTTTAACGTTGAAAACCTTTTTGATGGATTGTGATTCAGACATCTTTTGAAACTCAATATTTTGCCAAAATATTTTCTTTCGTGCTTGTCTTTTTGAAATGTTGTTTTCCTTCGAAAATTTGTCAATTTGATCTTTAAATTCCTTAGAGTTTAATTTGACAACTTTTTCATTTTCCTTTTCAACACGAATTACTTTCTCTTTTTCAACTTTTGATTTTTCAACCCATTGTTTTTGTGGTTTTTGTCGTTGAAAAATATATGAATTCTTTGTTAAGTTGTTTTCAACTGTGTTTTGATTTGCGAAAAAACCTTCCTCAGTTGTTTTTGAATTATCCTCCTCAACCATCTTCTTGAACTCTGGTTTGATATTCTCAACATTTCCGGTAGTTACGAAAACTTGATTTGGAAAAATGACATCATCTGTGCATTTGAAATTTGGAAAAACCACCGTGTTTGTTTCAAGATAATGTTCACCTTTTTCATTCATCACTTTTTCGAACTTTTGTGTATCACCATACACTTGGTCAACAACTATTCGTGGAATTACTTCTTTCTTTGAAGATTTCTTTTCTTTCGAAACTTTCTCTACATCTTCATCATCACTATCATCAGTTTGGTAATCTTTGAGATCCACGAAGTTCATTTCACTAACTTTCAAAGTTGAGGGAATATCAGTTTCTTTCTCAACTATCAAATCCTTAACTTTTTCTTTCCCTTTAGAATTCGAAGCAACATTAACAATAGACAACTGAGAACAATTAACATCTTCAAGTTCACTAATTTCACTAATATTGTCAGAATTATCTTCAATATCAGCAAAATTAGATTGAGAATCAGATGAGGAATTCTCAGTCTTTTTCAAAATGTGAATTTGTTCAGATTTAGTCAAAGTATCATTTACAATGTTAACTAAATCATTCGAATCAAGACATTCATCAACTTTGACAATTCCATATCTATACGTGTCATTCGGAACTTTGTCAAAATCAGCTATTTCTTTTTCACAGTCATACGAAATGTTATCTACCTTAGCTCTTTCATAAGCTAAAAATGGCAGCAATTTTCTATGTTGTTCTTTACTGATTTCGCATGAATGATGAAGTTCAGTTATTTTCCCATATAATCTTTTAGCAGCATTACAGTAAATGTTTCTTTGTGCTAACAACAGTTTATTATCACTAGATAAATTGTCCCTATCAACCATGATATTCGTTATTTGAAGTTCTAGACAATCTATCTTAGTGATTTTCGAATCTAATTTCTTCTGTGTCTCTAGCAATTGCATTGACATCTTCTTAGCCTCATTGCTAGCAGATACCACAATCGAATTAAAATAAGTAACAGTTTCATCAAAAGATACTAATTCAGAATTATAAGCATGTACTGGAATATTAAAAGATTCAAGAATGTTTCGTACCTTTGTGGTCATTGGTGATTTGTCAGCAGCTTTTGATACGAAGCATCTTCCATGCACTTCGTATGTTTCCTCCTCTGATTCTTCCTCCATTTTTGCAAACATAGCTCCATGGGTTGGATTTCGCATTTCCTCATCATCTGATCCAGATGACCAGATTTGATAAGTACCATCTTCATCCTCATTCGCACCCTTTGCAACCAGAGACAAATTCTTGGCTTTCGCACGAACCTCCTCCAACTTTTCAGCATAGTACGCCTCATCCTTGACCTTATTCTTTCTCTCATCCTTCTTTCGAAGCATACAGTCATTAGCAAGGTGATTAGCACCATTGCAATAATGACAATCAATCCCAGCATCTCCCTTTAGCTTCTTCTCAGACTTTCCCTCAACAGGCTTCGAATCTTTCATCTCATCTTTCTTTTTCTCTTCCCCAGCACTTTTACTCAGAAAGTTCCCTTTTGTCTCAGACGACTTTGCCTTCGGATTGAAAGGCTTTTTGAAGAACTTTTTCACACGATTATTTGAATAAAAGGCAACTGCCTCATCATCTGAGTTCATGATGAACCCTTTATCTTCATCTGAAGCATCTTTCTCAGCATCTTTTTCAGAGATCTTCGAAACCAAAGCTAGTGGACCTCCCAACATAGCCTTCGATTATTCAGCTATTTCGTTCACTTCGCTTTCATGAGTCTTAAGTTGGTTGTACAAGTCATTCAATGTTGACGTATCAAAGCTCTGTTGATTCTTCACCATCATGCTCACACTACGCCATTCCTTTCGAAGTCCCATAACAAATATCAGATTGAATTCCATGGCTGATCTGGTGATACCATATCGATTGCATCGATATATCAATTCATTAAGACGATCGTAATAAACTTCAATTGTTTCACCATCTTTCTGTCTGAAGTCCTTCAGCTCCACTAAACATTGCTTTACAGAATTAACTTTCGTCTTCTCACTTCCCTGAAATTTTTCCTTGAGATTGTTCCAGATTTCCTTTGCAGTTGTACAACTCCTCACGTAGTTGTAAACAACTGGAGGCAAAGCTCCTCTTAGCTCTCTTACACACCTTTTCTCCAGCTTTTTCAGACGATCAGATTGATTTTCAACTTCAGAGTTTCCAGAGGAAGAACTAATTGGTTGAACATTCGATGGTGGATTGAGATTGCCAGAAATGCAATTACACAGTTCTTCATCCAATCCATTGAGATAATCCTGCATACGATCAGCCCACTGATCGTAATACTCAGGGATGATCATAGGAATTTTGGTGGATGATCCTAGAAGATGAGAAAATGAAGTCATGGAATTCAGATTGAATGACGCCATTGTTGTACGGAATAGATCCTTGAGAATTTTTGAAGAAACTTTGAGAATTTGACAACAAACTGTATGATTCAAATCACAATCACTCTTAGAACACTCGATTCAATGAATTAAGTGCAGAATCGAATCACAGACTTAGATCTAAACAATTTTTCACTTTCAAAAAGTGCGGAAACTTTTGAATCAAAAAGTTGACTCAAAAACCTTTTGAACAAAGTGAAAATCAGATCAGAGATATGATTCCTGCTCTGATACCAATTGATGAGACAATGAATCAAGTATTGAACGAATTAGAGTGTAAATTCAAAGTAGAATTGAAAGATTTGAACACCGATGTAAATATGATCTGTTTGGCTTTATTACGCTTTTGCAAATTTTACAGAGTACAATGAATATTCTGTAAAGACTTTTTTTTAAGACACTAGTAACCACTCCTATTTATAGAAGAGAAAAGCATACAAAAAATATACTAAGGACTAAACATGAAGCTTCGAATATTATGCCCTAGTAAAATACATTACAAAAATGTTCAAAGACCCTAAATACAAACTTCGACTATTACAACATTTCGACCCTAACAGAAAGGGGCATTGATTGCGAAGCTGCCTATTTACCTGAAAGATCATAAGGTTGATCAAGTCAAGAAGTTTGACTCAACTTTAGGTAAAGTCCACTATCTAACTCTGTTAAGTTTCTATTCTGAGTTTCTTATTACATGATGTGACTGGGTCACATGTTGATGTATTAAGAATCAAAGAAATATGAAGAAACTTAAAGGAAGTATATGCTTATTCTGATCGCGAAGATGGATCTCGATCGCATGTTTCAGTGATCAGAATTTTGAGCTGTTGCTTAGGAGTTATGATATATTGCTTAGGAATAGATAACAACAAGTTTTTCATATGCTTTTGCACTGTAAGGATAAGTTTTTCCGCAAAGTTTTAAAATTAAAGGAAATTTTTTGATTTTATTTATTCTAAATATCCTTACAATGGCATTTGTGGAAAAATTGTTGCTTATATGATTCCATTGATAGTAATAATGGAAAATGGATTTGTTTCTTTCATTTGTGGTAATGTCTAATTTACCAAACAAGGAATGATTCTCATGACCCAAGGTTTCAGTTGGATAGAAACTTGGAAATCATGCAAGTTGTATAGTATGATGAATGAGAATTTTCATCTTTGGAAAATTAAGATTAATTCCTTGTTCACATGTATATGTGAGTCAAGTGAAGGACTAAGGGATCGAGTACACATTCTGGTGCACCGGTCAAGTCCACCACAAAAGATCGATAAGACTATTCGTCATGATTTACTAAAGTTTAGTAAATATGGTTATACTTACAAGTTTAAGTATAATTTTGTAGCATTGGAAAAGTTTTGATGTATGGCAGAACGAATGAGAAGAATCAAATTAGGCAGAAAGATAAAAGTTTCTCAAATCTGAAAAGATGGGAGAGTACTTTAGTATCAGGTTTTGTGATCATCTTAATGATTTAGAAATCATATCACAATTAGTCCTCTAAGGAAATCTTAGTGCATTCCTATGGCTAAGAAGGGGAATCAAGAATTGCTTAAATGGTTAAATCAAGAAGATGAGTCATACTTCGTTCCAAAACAAGTCTTAGAGTCATACTCCAAGACTGTAAGTTGAGTGACATATCTTAAAGAAAGGTTTAAAACACTTGTCAAATGTAAGAGTAAAAGTGTCCTACTCTTGTACATTTGAAATTGGTAAGTTGTGATGTTTTGGATAAAACAAAGACCAACTAAGGCCAATTGTGTGAAGAGTTTGTTTGATAAAGAATCCACACTATCTCTTGAATATTTGACAAAAAAGTCTTATAGGTCAAGAAGACAGTGGGAGTGAAAAAGATCCTGAAATAGTTTCAAGAACTAATCAAGAGTTAAAACCTGTATTTCATCACTAGCACACGACTAGAGGTTTATAACCTATTGTGTTGACATTTCTGTGCCCATTCCAGTAAAGTTGGCTATACATTTGAGTTCTACATGCTCTCAATTGTTTGCATAACTACTTGGAAGCAATGGCAGGCCCTGTACTGCCATGTGGCGAGAAGTTAAGATTGCACAAGTTCAATCCATATGAGTTTGGATTTGTCACTAACCTAGTCTTGTGATTATGGTTTTGACAAATTCACGTGGATAAAAACACATACACCATAAAATCTAAGAGTCATAAGGTTTCTCTTCGATTCATGAAAATGATGGTGAGGAAAGGAAACACTTCCACCAAGTAGTTTTTAAGTAAGATAGCAATTGTGATCTTTGCAATCTCAAAGTCATTAGTGGAGCATGCGTGGTTAACCGACACACTAATATGGACTTATGAGAAATGGAAAAAGTCTAAACAATCGAGACTATGATTACGACATCCCTTTTCATAGTTCTAAAATTGTTTAGACACACCTATGAGCTATCTAAGATAAGGTGTATGTTTTTTTGATAAAGTCTTATCAAAGCATCTCGTATCAGAAATTTGAACTTTGGTAAGAAACTCAATACAGTATTGATTTCTAGAAGTCCAGCTAATTTCTGGATACATGTCAAAGCTAGTGGGAGCATAAGTGTTATGCTAATAATCATCATGTTAGTGGGAGCATGATAATTATGACAAGTATTGCAAGTTAGCAATGTTAATTATAGAAAACAAAAGTTTCAATTCATGAAGTTGCTGGGGTTGAAAAAGTTGTTTTGCTATAATTAAGGGAGAGGAAATTATACTTCATTTCAATTCTAAAAGCTTAGATTGAGGTTTTAATCATCTTTAGTCAAGGATATATATGAATTTTGTGTTGGAATGGCTCAACAAAAGGAAATTATATATATATATGTGTCCATTATTTGCGTTCTAAAATTCGATTATGATTACGACATCCCTTTTCATAATCTGAATTATGAGAACTTGGCAAATAGACATAGAAATATTATAGCAAAAAGATTGGTCTAGTATCATGTCTTTATGTGAGACATCATGAATCGTGTCCCATATGCTTCGGATATAGGATCGATTGCATGTGCTATAATATTCAACCTTTCTACATTTTCAAAAATGCTCTGGGCATTAAGGGGAAAAAATCTAGAGTTGGATATGACTAAAATGATTAAGCAATTGTCGAGAACAATCTAAGGTTTACCAAAGATTGGTTGCTCAGGGACAGTTGGAAGTATAGTGTTAAATTTTGGAAGGACCATATTGACATACTCTGAAAGGAGGCAACTCTTGTTCAGAAGTGTCAGTCAAAATGGGAATATGGAAATGTTTCATAGTTGGAAGTTATCCGATCTGTGTAAGATTAGAAAAACTTAATGCAAGAAGGATGTTTCCATGGAGTTGATCTCCATTGGAATACTCTGTAATGTCTGTTGACAAGTCTTTGTGACTTTGTGCATAATCATTACAAGAGGATCAATGCATATAAGTTTAAAATCTAACAGATTTCAGTAAATGATAGGAATTTGGAATTCTTACATTTTCGATAAGGATTTGGGAGTGTGAAAAAGAGAATCATTGAAATTATGTTCAGTCGATCTAGTTCACAAAGTAAAGATCATAGACAAACATAGAGTGCATACTTGGTGTATGGCAGAGCTATTGTTTAGAATATGGCAAAGCTATTGTTTAGAAGAACATAGTGTACATGCTTGGAGCATGGGACAACTAGTGTTTTTAATTCAAGTATAAAGTTGATAAAAATCAAAACAATGAATAATGAGTAATCAGTATGGTGATAAATAAAAAGTGTTCTATTTATATTCATAGGTTTTGATACCATACTAGATTCAATTATTCTTGTGTTTCATTTTGCATGTTTTAACTTCCAAAATAAACTAGGTCATTCTTCCCGAATGACTAAGTTATTCAAACCATCCACAGTCGGTCATATGTTGGAAGTAGATATGAATCAAGACTGTCATGAGTTGGCTTGTAGATGTCTAAGATGTTGGACATAGCAAAGAGGTGCTACAACACTCATGAGTGCTCATAAGTTCTAAGTATTGGATTCAACCCACGCTCATTTGAATCACTTCATGGATTCTATCACGAGTGATCATGAGACGATAATATCTTATATTCTTCAAACCTAGAGATATGACTTGTCACTATGAGTTGGTTGTACATTGATTGCGCTAAAACGCATTGGTAACTCGATGTTATAAAACGTGCCTTTGTGTATGATTCAACAAGTAGTAGAACAAGCCATATGAGTCGAAGTTTATCCATTCCTTTTACCTTCAGGATAAAAGCAATATTTGTGGGCCCCTCGATGATTTAGTGATGACAAATGTAAGTGCTCGGTCGGGCCTGGACTGATTTGATTTGTTCAATTAGTCAGTCGTCATAAATCGGAAATCGGGAAACAACAAATGGACAGAGAATGATTTATAATCCATGTCTCAGTCCATATGATGTCTAGAATGGAGGAATATATGATCCCTTATCTAATGGACAAGTCATTGACGAGATCAGAGTTCAGTTACAACGTAAGAGTTCGACAGCGGCTTAAAGAGCTACGATTGCCAGGCGGTTCTTGAAGTCATACTCAATAATAGTTTTAGACTTATCCAAGTGGGAGACTGTTGGATTAGTGTCTAAGTCCATAACTATATTTGGTATGTACTTGACCCGACTCGGCATGGTCCATTTGGGTTGCATGGCATCATGCATTTGGATAGACTAAAATGAGAGAAATAACACTTAAGGTTTGGTAATATATTATAAGTTCTAATATATTAATAAGATTATTTAATTAGTATTGATCAAGAATTAATTTGGAATTAATTAAATGATCAAAAGAAGACTAATTAAATATATGGGTTGATTGTGTAAATCATCCATACTTATATAGTGGGCTAATGCTCCATGGATTATCAAGTTGGGCTAAAACCCATAGGATGCTCCATGGTGTTTTTGTACCCATGGATCATGGAAATGAAAGGCCATGACAATTAGGGTTTACATGGTGTAACCCTAATTGTGACACACTATATAAGCATCTTATTCTTGTCAAAATCGGCCACCATGAGGCAACCATGTGAGACTATGGAGAAATGGTGAGGGCTAGCCGATTTCATGAAGTGTTCATTTTTCTCTAAGTTATTCCAAGTGCATTTGATGTTGTGTGAACCATTTGAGGTGTCACACTTGGGGCACTCGGCTCTTAAGCATCAAGGAATCAAGCTACATAAAAAGGTATGTCTTCTAACTTGTTTTATTACCCAAGTATCAAAGATTGTATGCTAGATAGGGTAATACCTTGGAATAATCATATTTACATGTATAATAGAGAAAACATAGATCCAGGGTATTTAGGGTTGCATGTACACTTAGGAGTGTTAGAATGCTCAAAAACCCAACATCCACTTCAGAAATCCACCTCATGGCTTTGATGGGGTCCTGAGTCCCATCAAAAGTTGGGGGCTTCATGTTATCGAAGTCCCTATACTGAAAATCCCGGCTGGCACCTCCTCCTCCTCATGCCGCTGTTACAGCCGATGCAGCTGCAGCGGTAGCCGTCTCTGCAAGGGCTGCATAACGCTCGTCGAAGTACTCGATCATGGCGGTCTTAATATACCCAAACATATCTGGTAGCTGTGCCCGGAACATAGCGGCAACCTCATCATGCATCATCTCTCGAATCCTGACATCTAGCTCCTCGGTCCCCATATGCACCACAGTCTCAAGTGCTGTTGGCCCCTCCTGACCTCCGTCTCCTGATCCAGATCCAGTCACAAAGAGTCTCTTAACCACCATTATGAAAACATACCAAGAATATATCAGATAACCACATAATAACAGGGGACCAACTTCCATAAACCCTAGGGGTTGTGACTTCCTTGATACGCGTATGGGTCATGTGCTTTCAGTAGTACGGGCCCATACTACCTTCCAAACTTACCCATATTTGTCTCTAGCATCACCACAACACCCTATCCATATATAAACATAGCGAGCACTCGATCCTCACTCCTAGAGGAATGCTAAATATCTCATATGGTCTCCCGACCTCGCACGACCCACCCATCCATGAAACTTCCACCAACCCTGCAGCACTAGTGTATGCTAATCATACATAACTCTGGACCCTATAGACTTTTGAATACATGATCCTACCCTAAGCCTTTCATCAAACAAGAACAGGAAATAAGGCCAAACCAAACATTCTCAGGCTATAAGATCTTAGTTATGTACGACCGTGATGCATACACTAAGAAACTACAGTAATGATGTCAATTCCATATAGAGAAAACCCTAGGATAGCATGCATCATGTAGTCAGGCAATTCTATAATGCAATTCCTGAGATCCCTAGCCTAGTACTAGCATGCTGTTCTAACATATCGCAATATCAAATAACTGCATGGTATTTTGGGATCTACTTACTGGCTCCCGCTGATCGTACACCATGCATCCTCCTTTGATATTTTGAAAACCCTTTTGAAAATCTTTTCCTTGGTTTGAGACTGGATTCACACAAGTGTTCATCCAATTCACTCAAACCAAGACTCTGATACCAACTTGTAACACCCATAAAATTCAAGCCAATTTAAAACTTTCTCAAAACATTTAAAACCAGTAGATATTACAAATTTGTTTTAAAAATAGTCTAATGTTAGAGTCTTCCCAGAAACATAAATAAAACATGAGGAGCTGTACGATCATGCCTTCGCCTTGCCGCGATCCCCTGATGTACCTGAAACAATAAGCTCGAAAGCTTAGTGAGTTCCCCCAAAATACCGATACACTGCACATAACACATATACAAATAACAGCATGTACTGGGTCCACAGCTTTACAGACTGGTTTACCCCTGGGCCCACATGTGAGTCTGGATTGCCTTCCGGGCCTACAACTCAAATCTAGATTGCCACCGAGCCTACAGTACGAGTCTCCCTCAGCTCGTATCTAGAATGCTCCGAGCCCACAGTACGAGTCTGGAATCCCCACCTGGCCCTCAGCTTGTATCTGGAATGCTCCCGGGTTTGTTGGTTACCGCACGGAGCAGTATCACCTTAACCCACCCCACATAATATTTCGACATATAATGCAGCTAATGCACATATACAAGATCACATGATACTACAGGTAGTCCTACAGATCTACCTAACTGGCATAGCAACTAGCATGCAAGACTAACTCAACATACAACCACTGCTAGGATATCATATCCAATGGGCCGGCCTTGGTGCCTTAGACCCCTTAGTATAGTGAGGATAACTCACCTCGCTAGTAGTGCTGAACTACTGTAACTCTCTGACCGTTGTCTCACCAGGAATCTCGAACTGTCACATAATAATAAATACTAGGTTAATACCCAACATTACTCCCTTGACTAAGTGTCCTCATAACTCATTAAGTTCATTCCCTTTTGTTGGGCCAAAGTCCCACACCAAGTCCTTAACTTGAAAGTCCATATACAAAAGTCCACTATTGACCCAATTTACTAAATTGGGCCCAACCTCCTTATTGGGCCTAACCCCATGATCCACTATCACAACCTGGCCCAAAATATCTTATTTACAGAGTCCAGCAAAGGCCCAATTCCATTTAGTCCATAAACAGCCCAAAACCCGAAGCCCGTTTGTCAAAAGCCCAACAGAGGACATACGCGGGGCGTACTTCTCTAGATACGCGGGGCGTACTCATCCAACGTTGACCACGATCGGGGGTGGTTGACCCAGTACGCTGGGCGTACTGGATTTACGTTGGGCGTACTGGACAGTTTGCCAAAACCTTGTTAAGTGTTAATGGCTTAAGCACTTAAGCCGAAACTTCAGATCCAGAGACCTAACATGCCTAGGATCCATAACGTCGTGAACTTTATCACTTTGGACGTCTATAAAGTTCTAAATGCTTGGTCTTAATCCATTAAGACCTTATCCTTCCATACATTGGACACCTTCAATTAATGGGACCTCATTTTTATCACTCAAGGTCCCTTCAAGGGTCCAGAAGGACATTTCTTTTCGTCCAAAACACAACATGCACCACCTTGTGGTTTTTGGGACAAGAAATGGGTGTTTTAAAGAAAAATGGAGAGATCTAATCATATAATCATAAAGTTTGGAACTTTATACCTTTTGGAGCTTCTTGTGCATGAGCTAACTTCAGATCTACAAGCTTGGTCTCTTCCTTCAACTCTTTGATGGAATGGTTTCCTCTTAAAGCACGCAAGAACACACCAAATGAGCTTAAACACACAAATGGGAGGCTAGGGTTTGAGAGAGACGAGTTTGATCTGTGGAGGCTGAGGTAAGAGAGGTGTTGGTGCACAGTTTGTTGCTTATATAGGCCCCAAACCCAAAATTTTAGGGTTTCATTCCTGACGTTAGTACGCCCAACGTACACAAGTGTACTCCTAGCGTACTAAGGCGGACATTAATACGCTTAGCGTACTCCTATGTACGCGCAGCGTACCCCCTTTTTGGCCCAAATTTGCAAACTTAGCCCTTAAACTTGTATTGGCTCTCCATTCCCAATCCCAAGGGCGATAATCGACAAAGTAATGATAGAATAGGGTACGAAAATATCTGCAAAATCTCGGGATGTTACAAAAATCAATTGATTCAAAAACTATAATGATCCAAATGTTGTATTGAACAAAAAATTTATTTAATGCAATATATTATGATCCAAATTCATATGATTTATAAATGATATGATCCAAATTCATATGATTCAAAATGATATGTTCCAAAATTTTATGATTCAAAATTATATAATTCAAATTTTTATTTCCAAATTAATATGACCCCAAAATATATGATGCATAATATCGTTATGATTTGAAACTTTTTATAATGGTTAAACATCACAAACTCGAACCAATATTTAATTCAAAAAATAAAAAGATTTTTTAAAGAAGAGAAAAAAAATAAAAAACAAACGAAAAAAATAAAAAAAACTGAGTATTAATTTATCAACCCAAGTTTTTTTTTTAATTTATAAAAAGCAAAAAATAAATAAATAAATAAACGAAAAAAAATGAAAAAAAAACAAACTTAAACACCGAATATACTATTTCCAAATTAAAATAAAACACTAAAATCTAAAAATAAAAAAAAGAAAAAAAACGAAAAAAAAAGAGGACCTCATTTAAATATTTGTAAAATATAATGAATTATATCAACGATAGACAACTTTAGTAATAGAAACTGATTTTGATTCATTGTACCTTTTTGCTCGTCGTAAATTTTGGAAATGTGTTTAGAACGACCAAGTTAACCTCTTAAATGTTTTTAGAGTATTCGTAATGGTTATGCTATGCTATGAGTTAAAACAAGTTACACATCATCATTCTTTTAATTTAAGACCTCTAAATAAATGAATGTTGCAATCGTTAAGCTTGTTTACATAGATTTTTTTCATAAATTTAACTAATTACCCACATCTTTCAAAAAAAAAATTATAAATCTACCTCTTTTAATTAGTATATTTTTTAGCACAATTAATATTAAAATACGAAAAATTGTTATATTATAATTACAAAAATTAAATAAAAACATTGAAAATATTATATTATCATCGTAAAAATTATATTTATAAATAAGATGTTATTAAATAGTTAACATGAATAATTAATTAGTAAAAAAAATATTTAAAATTAAATTATAATTAAAAAGGTAAATTGAAATATGGTTAAAATATATGTGGTTAAAATAAAAAAAGTGCATATTAATAATAAATGGTAAAAAAAAAAATCTTATTAATAAGTGGTCAAAATATATTAAGTGGTCAAGTGGTCGAAACATATTAACACAAATTGTGAAAGTAAATTGGCCATTCAATATTTATTAATATATATTAAATGGAGAAATTAAAAAAATAAAAAACTAATCTACAAGTTAAATAAAAAAAAGTATATATTAATAAGTTATAAAAAGAACCTTCGTTAGAAAATGTTCTTACAACTAATTTACTGACTTAGTTATCCATTTTTGTATCAAATACTTATCTTTTCTTGATGCTTCACAAAGATGACACGTATGATCAAATACGGAGTTCAATTAATTGGCTTGTACTTTGTTAGACACTTTGGACAAAAGTTTTTTTTTTCACAACTACTTGATTTGATTTTTTTTTTCTTTTGGGATTTTTTTTAAATAAAAACTAAAAAAATACTAAAATTCATAAATAATGGTACTCAATAAAATGACACCTATATTAATATATAAATTTTTTGTATTTTTTTATGTCTATATTTATAATATACACGTATGCATATTTATGTTTGTGCATATTATTGGTCATGTTTACATATGGATATTTGTGTTAGTACAAACATGTATTATTTTGACGTAAAGTATACACATATATATCATTTGAAAAAACATTTTAATTTTAATTTTGTTTTCAGGTTGAAGTAAGTTCTTCTATTTTATCAATCAAAATTCCTTCCTAAACTGTATTAGTTTCACAATAGCGTCTTACCTTAACAATACGTTTTTTCTTTGAAAAAAACAAATATCGAAAAATAGTTCAAAATTGTGTATATATACACAAACACAGTTATACACGTATATATTTATGATGTGCATATTTTCACATTGTTTATGAACAAACATAAATATGCATTTACAAGAAATATCCGTATGTGCACATGTTCATTATTTATATATAAAATGTGTGTATATAAACATCATTAGAAAAAAAATGTTTTATTTTTTTTTTCTACGAATGAAATTTTATAACATCTTAATCTATTCATATGTTTTTTTTTTCAAAAATAAAATCGAAAATGGTGAATTATCATGAATTTATATATGCATAACTATAAATATGTATATGTGCACATCACCAATTTAGACTTATAAGAAATAATATAAAATTTATATATTATTATGGATCTCTAATTATAGAGGATAAAAAATTATCAATTTAGGTATTTTTAGTTTTTTTCGATAAAAAATAAACTCGAAAAAATAAAAAAAACAAAAAAATAAGTGGGTTTTTTTTTTATAAGTGTTTGCAGTAATCCGTTGCATGTACGTTCGTTGAACCGGAATCGGAACCGTTAGAACCGGAATATATAGAACCGGTTCCGGTTCCGGGTTAAAAAAATGGCTTTATCCGGGTTCCGGGTAATCCGGGTTTGGGTCCATCGGGTCCGGGTAAACCGGGTCTAAAAACCGGAACCGGTGTTAAGAACCGGGACCACTTTTAGGGCCGGAACCGGTTTTTATGGAACGTTTAAAAGATGCATATCTCATTCGTTTCAACTACGATTGACATGCGGTTTTTTCCAACATGTAGTTTAGAGCTTGTACATGATTTTAGACTGTAAATATGCTATTTTTAGTTTTATATTCATTGACTTATAGTCCCCCAAAGTCGAGATATCAAAGCTGAAAGTTTTTAGGTTTTTAGTTTTTTTGTATTCTGTGAAAATTTTAAAACAAGCATATCTAATTCGTTTGAAGTCGGATTGACATGTGGTTTTTTTCAACTTGTAGTTTACAGTTCTTATACATGAGTTTAGACTATAATTTTGTTATTTTTTGTTTAATATTCAATGATTTACAGTTCCCCGAAGTCGGGATATCAAAACTGAAAATTTTCAGTTTTTCAGCTATTTGTTTGTGTACTTTGTATTATGTGAAAAAGTTACAACATGCATATCTCATTCGTTTAAAGTCGGATTGACATGCGGTTTTGTCCAGAGTGTAGTTTAGAGTTTGTACATGATTTTAGACTATAATTTTGTCAATTTTGGTTTCATATTCAATGAGTTACAGTCCCCCCAAAGTCGGGATATCAATATGAAAATTTTCAAAGTTCAACCCACTAAGTAGTAAGTAATCACCAAAACATTCCGGTTTTTCCGGGTTTTCCGGTTCTAGACCAACTTTATCCGGTACCGTACTCGGAACCGGTTCCTATATACCGGTCCAGTTTACGGTTCTATAAAATCCCGTTAACCGGTTTCCGGTTATCCGGGTCCGGGTCCATCCGGTCCGGGTTTGGACCCACTTTCATCCATAGTTAATATTTTGATCCTATGATCTTAACAATATTAATGATCGTAATAGAAATGTACTCTCTCTCTTTCTCTCTCTCAATCTCTCTCTCTCTCTCTCTCTCTCTCTCTATATATATATATATATATATATATATATATATATATATATATATATATATATATATATATATATATATATATATATATATATATCATTTTGATTATTTATAAACCAACCGAAAAAATAATTTCTACAAGCAGTGTTTGCGATACGCGAATTGGACACGAGAGCCAATCAAACTGTAGGGCCAACGAAACACGTCTATTGTATCCCTTGTTGGAAATACCTCACATGCATTCTTATATGTAATAAACTTTAATCTAGGAGGGTCTATTCAATATATTTTAATTCTTGGGACCCATAATCATAAAAGTCAATCATTTCTCGTGGGCCACCCAGAATTCAAGGTGAACATTGACCCATTATTTTCATACTTATTTATTTAAAAGGACCCATATTATGCTTTTGGATTCCTAACCGTCCTTAATTTTCTTTTGTTTTATATTTATTTAAATAATGTACCAATTTAAATATGTATTTATTACATCTTATAATATAAAATACAAAAGATAGCGTATTGAATTGATCGGCGGATAATCAAGATTTATCCCTATGTGTTTCTAGAAAAAAGATTATATATATATATATATATATATATATATATATATATATATATATATATATATATATATATATATATAACATAGTAGAAGGATATAAAATGTAAATTTCAATTGAATGTCGTGCAAGTGTTGGTATGAGTTAAAACAATGCTTAATCCTGTTCCACATAAAAGATGCATAATGATGATGATATATCCATCTTGTACAAGCTTATTCCGGTAGCCGAAATGCAACATAAAAAAGGGGTTTTGGCCTTTTATCGACACCTAAGTCTTAAATCAGCATTTTTTTTAACAACTTATCTTATTAAATACCTATAATCCGGTGTGCAAATATGGTGGGGTGGGGGGGGGGGGTGGAGGGGGTATTTTTCTGCATTACCAAAATAAACAATGGTAAAAAGAAATCAAAATAATATACCATTTTTTCAAGTCAATCAGAAATTTGAAATGATCGAAATATTTTATAAACTAGTACCAAAAGAAATCAATATTTGTTTTTAACCCTACAGAAATAAATGATAGCTAATAAGGGTTCTTGTGAAGTCCTATTCTAAATTATTTATAGTAAGTTTCCATCAACATCTTCCACTTGCATATTGCTATAGTTTGGTAATAGTTGGCCTACCTTGGAATTTTAGTTTTCCTTTATAGAATAATAGATCGTGTTTTTGTTTTTAATAAAATTATTAGGGGCCATAATGTCAATCTATTTTAAATGAGAAATATATAAAGTCGTCATATCATGAATTAAGACAATCATGAGACAAGGGCACACATACTTCAAAACATGATATGTTGTAACAAATTAAAAAAATATATATAATTATATAATAAAAAAGCTCCAAAATTAATTTTAAGTTAACATAGATAGCATAAAGCATAACACACCGTGAAAATTCATAGCATACCGTGAAAATTCATTAATCGTATCTATCTACTTGTTGATAAATTGAGAGACTTTGAAATTGGAACCATAACTTTTGTATGACGAGGCATTATAAGAAGGTGCTTGTGATACAAGATGTCCAAGCATATGTAAGCAATCCACATGCATGCCATTGATTTGCCTCAAAACTAAGTTGATTAATTCCTATTTTAATATTTATTTCATTCCAGATTAATTTTTATTCAATTTCTAAATATCAAGTGCTTAGACTTTTAAAATTATATACAAGTTCTTATTACTTTGATGTTTTTTTTTAAAAAAAAAAAATTATAATAATCGTAAAAAGACATTTCACATTTGTGGGTTTGGAGCGGGTTTTTAAAGATATTCGTACAAAAATCTTGGCAACATCGTAGGCAAGGACGAATCCATGTTCATTTTATAGGTTAATTGATAGACGTCTTGTAGATTATAGGTTAAAAATGAGCCCTGTTGTAGATTTTGAGGGCCACGTTCGAAAAAATGAACCCATATATATATATATATATATATATATATATATATATATATATATATATATATATATATATATATATATATATATATGACTTGTTGATAGAGTATTATTTAGAATAAATAATCTTTACTAAGTTTTAGTATATGTGACAAAGTTTCCGTACATATAAAGAACGCTGAAATCCTAGTTAGAACGAAGAAGTTATGACTCGTCGAAGTTTCGCGACAGAACCGGCACGACACTACGTGACGTAAATAGTGAATCTAGGATAGAATGATTTTTAGCCTTGGTGATCTAAATGAAAGTCGTAGTGTTCGTTAAACCGAGAGTATGCATAAAAAGAACGCCCAAATCTGACTTCGTATGAGGAAGTTATGATTTTTCTAAGTTTCAGCTTAGTAATAGACAGCTAAAAACTCGAATTTTAGATCGAGTGATTTTTAGCCGACACAACCTAAACGAGAATCAAAGGTCTCGTCAATAGTAGTACAAGGGTAAAAAGACAGACGAAAACGGACGTCGGATGAAGAAGTTATGAATTTTTAACGGATTTTTCTGTCCCGGTCTGTTAAAAATAATAATATAAAAATTAAAGTCAAAATTAGCCGACGGAGTCTAAACGAAAGTTGTAGAGAATAACTTTACCTACGCGTGCATATAAAGAACGTAAAAAACGGAGCCCGTATGCGAAAGTTATGGATTTTAGAAGTTCGGACACAAAAATTGAGAAAAAATGCTAAAACCGAGGAATTTCGCATGGCTAGGGTTCGGCGATGTCACCTCGCATGCGAGGCCGCCTCGTGTCCGCCACGTACTCGTTGCTGATTCGACCGAAGGTGTGGCCCAGTAAGAACTCGACGCGCCTCGCACCGGTGGCAGGTCCGAAGCGAGCCACGTGCCTCGCCCTCGCATCCGACGCGTGTCGATGACTCCCCTCACATCCGAGCCTCGCTGCTGCTGCCGCGTGTCCCTTCCTTCGGCCGGAGCTCCGAACCTCGCACCTATATAAAGGGGGTGCGAGACCTCCCGGGTAACTTTAGAAAATTCACATCTTTCACCCCTAAATTCATATTTTTACCATTCCAACTTCCCCCGAAGCCCCAGAATCATACCCTGCACCCGAAACACGTACCAGAGTGCCCGAAGAGCCCGAGAAATTTATCTTTTCAGTTTTGAAGCTCAACCTTCGCAAGGCCTGGTTTTTCATTAAAAGCTCCCGGTTTCATCGGAAACGATTGTTTTAGGAAACAAAGTGCTGCCCCCGATTATCGTTAAATCATGTGCGTGTATAGTCACTTTCATCTTACACATAGATATGAAGTATTTTATATAAAATACGTGCTATGTGAATATATATTGTTTGTTTATTTGAGATGGATGTTGAATGAATGATTTATACAGGTTTTTAAATAATTTAAACTGTATATATATGTATTTTATATCTACAAAAATGTTGGGTAAAACATGGGTAGATGAAATAGTTGGTATGTGATGAAAGATGAGTTGGATAAATGAGATGATCGGTGATATAGATCATGAGATGAGGGTGAGCGGTAATATATGAGAGAAGCACTTACCCAAACGTTGGCCCCCGTCATTCAACAGAGTATGAATGACAACCATGGACTATTCTAGACGGTCCGTGGAACACTAGCAGGCTCGCAACCTGTAAGTGTGTGAACTATATGTTCATCAGTTGTACTCTAAAAACCCATTGACATGTATTGCAGGTGGATTCCCGTGAATAATACTGTCGATAAATGAGAGTTATGGACTTAGCACATGTTGTATAAACCTTGACAGCTATGGACTTAGTGCCTGTTGTATAAACCCTGGCGACGATGTGACTTCGTGCCTATTTGACATAAATTGCTGAGGAAAAGCAGTGTTGTCACCCCGATGTTTGCCTTATTTGACATAAATTGCTGAGGAAAGCTGTGTTGTCACCCCATTGGTTGCCTTATTTGACATAAATTGCTGAGGAAAGCAGTGTTGTCACCTCGATGGTTGCCTTATTTGACATAAATTGCTGAGGAACCCCCGAAGCAATATTGTCGCCCTGATGAAAATCCTTAGGCTAGGTCTCTTGTGATAGTTGTTTTAGGGATGTAAAGTGAGGATAACGGGAATGAGTAATCAGGGTAATTTTTGGTTGATGAAATTAATAAATTTATTGTTGAATGATGAAATTAATAAATTTATTATTTGTGGGTTGAAAACCCTATATGCTCACCAGGCTCCCAAGTCTGACCCACTCAGTTTCTTGTATTACAGGTAGTGGCAAGAGCATAGTTGGATGACTTAACGAGAGATTTTGGATTATAGGCCAGTAGATGTAAATAAATGTTGTAAGACTTATAATATACTGTTTATGCTTTTGATCTGTATCGGAACATGACATCCCGAGGTTTTGTTATGAAATGGAAAATATATTTCTTTAAGAAATGTTTTGATAAATTTTTATTATATTTTGTTTTGGGAACAAATTCCGCAACATCTTTTGGAAAATCACTCTGATTTTATTTTAAAAGCATAAACTAAATCGGTCTTTTCTGGCCGAGAAATTTGGGGATGTCACATTATCAAGATTCTTTATTTATATAATTCGTTAGCAATTACACGTATTCGTTCAATTTGCGTCGTTTTATGCATTTATCGCGAAGTTTCACATCTGTATTGCAATTGTTTCATCGAATATTTGTTGTGAAGTTTGAGATCTTTATTGCACTTGCATCATCTGATCGGAGATGATTTAATTTTCAAGCAGATCGTTTTTACGCTCTGAAGTGAGACAAATTCGAAATTGATCAGGTTGTAATATGATCTCTATTGCAATTGCATCGTCTCATTGATTTAATTTTCAAGTAGATCGTTTGTACGCTTTGAAGTGAGACAAATTCGAAATTAATCAGGTTTTCATATTTACGATTTTTTTTGTGTTTTTTTTAATTTTGTTGTCGTTCAATTTCTATTTTATTTTTATCATGATTTTCATCTATATTAATATTGTTTTTGTTGTTTATTACAGTTCAATTGTTTTATTATGTCAAATTCATGTGTTATTGATGGTGATTTGGATTATTCTATGTGTGATAGTCAATAAGAAGATGTTGAGAACTCATTTTTTGAAGGTATCACTAATTGAATACTTATGTTGTTTTTAATCTTGGTGATAATTATGTATTTACATATGAATCTGTAAATCTGAATAAATTATTGTCTAATTCATATATGAATAAATGTGTGATAATTGTAATTTAGAATTTATTATTATTTTCGTTTTATTCATATATGAATAAGTACTGTTTTTAGTTTATATTTTTTGAATCATATGAATTTCATGTATTCATATATGATTGTTTTATTCATGCATTAATAAACATTGTTTTTTGGTTTAGTCATATGTGAAAAAGAGTGCCTTTGTGTTTATTGTTGATTATAATAAAGTGTCAATAGATTGATTTAGATTTTATAATTTTTTATCAGGTCAATCTTCGAGTTCAGCAGATGATTGTAGTATTGTAATTGGAGAACATGTCTATAAGCCAGATGTACCAGTTCAATTTATTCCATTTGAATGTTTAATCTTTAAATCATTAAAGTTGTCCATCAAAATGTATTATGAGTATGCTGAAATTGGTGGTTTTGATGTGAGACTGAGCACACATATAAGGTTTGATAACAAGATTATAAAGAAGAGACATGTTATATGTAATCGTGGTGGCAAACAGAAAAAGAAATTTTGTGACACATTGGGTACAAGTGGTGTTAGGAGGAAACGAAATTCAAATTCAAGAGCTATTGGTTGTCAAGCAAAGATTATATTTGAATCTATGTATGGAACTCCAGATTATAAAGTTTTTCAGTTTGATGAACTTCACAAGCATCCACTTGAGAAGAGAAATGATTTAAAAAAAGGAAGGCAAATGTCATATTCAGAAAAAGAGTTTATTGTGCGTGCTTCCACACCAAAAATAGGTCCAACTATGGCTCATAAGTTGAGGGCAAGTCTGAGAGGTGGCATGAGTTTGTAAAGCCTAAAGTAGTTGACTATAAAAATTTAAGGAGAGATATTAACAAGGTTATAGGTTATAAAGATGCACAGTTGATAGTAAACACAATAAATGACCGTCGAACTCTTATCCAAATTACTCATTTGAGTTTAATTGTCAAAATAATGTTTTCGAATCTATGTTTTGGGCTGATGAAATGGAGAAGGCATATTATGCTGAATTTGATGATGTTATCTCATTTGATGTGACTTTCCGAACGAACAAGTAAGTTATTCTATCTAGTTTTTTTTATAGATTATTCATATATGAATATTTTAATTTATGTTTAATGTTCAATTTTGAATATGAAAATTATTTTAATATAATTATATATTCATGTATTATTATTATTATTATTATTATAATATGCTGTAACTCTATTAATACATGAATATTTTTATAGTCACTTATGAATAGATCAAAAAATGACTTTAATTAACACTTTTTTTTGTATGTTATAGGTATTGAATGATTTTTGTTCCATTTACTACTTATACCATCACAAAAAATCAGTTACTGTTGGAGCGGGCTTGCTAAGCAATGAAAGCATTGAGTCCTACTCTTGGTTACTTAAAGTGTTTCTTAAAACTCATGAGAAAGAACCAACACTAGTTTTAACCGATCAAGATGCGGCAATAAAACAAGCAATTGAGAATGTGTTTCCTAATTCAAATAACCGATAATGTATGTGTCATATAATGAAGAAGTTGAAAAACAATGTATTATTTTAATATATTTCAAATATGTTATATATTATTAGTTATTCATAGATGAATATATTCATTATTTCAAATATTAGTATATTCATTTGTGAATATTTATTATTATTTTAGTTATTAATATTTATTCATTTATGAATAAATATAAAGTTTACTTTATTTTTGTTTTAATACATATATAAGATGATTTATTTACGAACACAGACTTTAGAAAAAGATTCTCGAAGCTTGTTTGGGACATGAATATGAAAACTGATGTCTTTGAGGTGAAGTGGGGTTTGCTTATGAAGGAATTTAATCTTGAAGACACGAGATGGTTTAAAGACATGTTTACAAAACGTAATTCATGGATACTTAGATATTTTAACGATATTCCAATGTATGGGTTGATGAAGACTACGTCGAGGTCAGAGCGTATGAATTCATTCTTTAATACCTACTCAGAAATTGGGAATTTACTTTTGAATTTCATGATAAATTACGACACTGCCATTCAAAACCAAAGAAATACTCAACGAGACCTTGATAAGGCAACAAAGATGTAACGTCCCAAAAATAAGGCCATAAATTTTCATTTTTAAATTAATAAAACCAGTGTTCCAGAAACATTATCAGAAATTCCGATAAAGAAAATGTATCAATCAACACATCATATCAGAGTAGTTCATAAAATGCGGAAACATGTGGTGTATGCTCAAAAATCATCCCAAACTCTTCCCTTTAAAACATAAATACTTGAAACATAAACTGAAAACTATAAGCACAAAGCTTAGTGAGTTCCCCAAAATCCCACATACCATACATACATAAATAAAAACATAATGGGCCCCGCCCTGTCATCGGGCCCTGCTCGACATCGAGCCTCATACGGTATACAGATCTGTTAGTCAATGGGCCCCGCCCAGCCTACATATAAAACATATAAACATATATACACATAACACATGCAATATTCACACATATACTAAGCATACAGAATAGTCCTCGGGCCCCGCCCGACATCGGGTCGTACCCGATAATCATAACACATACAGATAACTAGCATACATTATACGCATCAGTCCCCCTGGCATCGGGCCCCGCCCGGCATCGAACCCTGCTCGGTAAACATAAAAACACATAACACATACAAGAGTCACACAGACAACAAGAATACTAAGCATAACAACCATGGGCTGGAATTGATGCCTTCGAACCGCTAAACATAGTGAGGAAACTCACCTCGATCTGCTGAATCAAACTGATAAATCCCCGACTGCTGGTCCGACAAATCCCTGAGCTATCAATATCAAATAACATCCAATTAATTATTGGATTCCAAACCATAACCATTAGCCCAAGGCTAGGATAAAAATGACCATTTTACCCCTTATCTAGTTTGGTCCAAGACTAAAGCCCAAACCTACAATCCAAAAAGGCCCAAACATGGCCCAATTTTCCAAATTGGACCCAAATCCCTTCCATGACCTTAACTCAAGGCCTGATAATATTCCTAGACCAAAACACTTGAAATCAGATGGCCCCACAAATCCCTAACCTCTAAGCCCAAAAGAATGGCCCAAACCGAAGCCCAAACAATCTGAGGCCCATTTTATGAGTACGCGGGTCGTACTCAGCTCGTACGCGCAGCGTAGTTGCCTTAGGGCTTGTACGCAAAGCGTAACTGCTTGTACACCCAGCGTACCCTCACATTCAACCATCTTCCTGATTCAGCTCTTATTCCATAAGGACTTTACTCCAAAACCTACATCTGACTTCCTTGATATGATTTATCACGTAAAGTTGATAACTCTACGTTCATGCATGGCTAAATGAAGCTCTTAAAGCTCAAAAGGACTTATTAGGTGACTCAATGCATGTATGAGACCATAAACCTCATAAAGCTTTCACCTTTATGCTTAAGAACCTCATAACAAACTCAGATCTAAAAGAATAAGCCTTCAAACGTCTTAACTCATCAACCAACCCAAAAAGGGACCCAAAAGCATGAAAATCAAGATATAAAGAGATCTAAGCATTCAAAAGCCAAGGTATGAACTTGATACCTCAAAAGACTTGCAATATGAGTGATGATTCTGGATCTCTAAGTTTCCCACCAAGCAAACTTGGTTTTCCTTTTTAAATCATTTTTCTTTCATTCTTGAAAAACTTTACCAAATCGTAAGTTTGAGTTCAGACACACCCGAGAGTGTGTCTGAATCCCTCAAACCAAGGCTCTAATACCAACTTGTAACGTCCCAAAAATATAAAATTTTATTTTTAAATTAATAAAACCAGTATTCCAGAAACATCATCATAGAAATTCAGATAAAGCAAATGTATCAATCAACACATCATATCAGAGTAGTTCATAAAATGAAAGATGCAAGCACAAAGCTTAGTGAGTTCTACAAAATACCAAAAAGACCATACATACATAAATAAACACATAAAGGGCTTCGCCCTGTCATCGGGCCCCGCCCGACATCGAGCCCCGCTCGGTATGCAGATCTGTCAGTCAACGGGCCCTGCCCAACCTACATATAAAACATATAAACATATATACACAAAACACATGAAATAATCACACAGATACAAAGCATACAGAATAGTCCTTGGGTCCCGCCCAACATCAGGTCGTACCCAGTAATCATAACACACACATATAACTAGCATACATTATACTCATCAGGCCGCGCCTGGCATTGGGCCCCACCCGAAATCTAGGGGTGAGCATATTAACCGAAAAACCGAACCATAACCAAATTAACCAATATAACCGAACCATTACTAAAAGATATAGTGCGGTTTCTAATTTTGATTAACCGAATACATATGGTTCGATTATGGTTTTCATCCAAAATCGAACCACTATTAACCGAACCGAACCACTACTATTAATAAATATTATTAATATAATATGATATTAAATACTACCCCATTTCATATTTATTATCTACTTTTGACTTTTGACGTATTTATTCTCTAACTTTAACCTTAAATATTTTTGTTTTTGATATATAATACTTGGGGCAAAATATATAAATGCATTGTGTTTTAAATGTCTTTTCATTGTTATAAGTTTTATCATGTAATTTATAACACACACAAATATATTTACTGTCAAAGTTAATTAATAAATACTTCAAAAGTCAAAAGTGGACAATAAATATAGGACAAATGGAGTATAATGTATGTAATATATTGAGAATTGAAAATTTTAAGGGAAATTACTTGGAATTAGCTATGATAAGTAATCTTCTATCAATATATTATATATATATACAATCATTCATTTTTTTATAGCAACGGATTTATGTTTTTCAATTTTTATAGAAAAATATTTTTATATTTATGTCATTTTGGACCATTATGGTTAACCGATATTAACCGTTAACCATAATCATTAACCGACTAAAACCGTTATCCAAAACCAATATTAACGGTTACCCAATGGTTATTGAAATACATTAACCAATTGTAATGGTTTTGGTTCGGTTTTGACCAATAACCGAACCAAACCGCCCCATACACACCCCTACCGAAATCGAGCCCTGCTCAGTAAACATAAAACCATATAACAAATGCAAGAGAAACGCAGACAACAAGCATACTAAGAATAACAACCATGGGCCGATATTGGTGCCTTCGACCCACTAAACATAGTGAGGAAACTCACCTCGAGCTGCTGAATCACACTGATAAATCCCTGCCTGCTAGTCCGACAAATCCCCGAGATATCAATATCAAATAACATCCAATTAATAATTAGATTCCAAACCATAATCATTAGCCCAAGGCTAGGGTAAAAAGACCATTTTACCCCTTATCTAGTTTTGTCCAAGACTAAAGCCCAAACCTTTAATCCAAAAGGCCCAAACATGGCCCAATTTTCCAAATTGGGCCCAAAGCCCTTCCATGGCCTTAACTCAAGGCCCAATAATATTACTAGACCAAAACACTTGAAATGAGATGGCCCAACAAAGCCCTAACCTCTAAGCCTAAATGAATGGCCCAAACCGAAGCCCAAACAATCTGAGGCCTACTCAGCTCGTATGTGCAGCGTACTTGCCTTAGGGCTTGTATGCCAAGCTTACCTTCTTGTACGCCCATCGTACCCTCTCATTCAACCATCTTCCTAATTCAGCTCTTATTCCATAAGGACTTTACTCCAAAATCTAGATCTGACTTCCTTGATCTGATTTATCACTTAAAGTTGCTAAATTTACGTTCATGCATTGCTAAATGAAGCTCTTAAAGCTCAAAAGGACTTATTAGGTGAATTAAAGCATGCATGAGACCATAAACCTCATAAAGCTTGCACCTTTATGCTTAAGAACATCATAACAAACTCAGATCTAAAAGAATAAGCCCTTCAAACGTCTTAACTCATCAACCAACCCAAAAAGGGACCCAAAAGCATGAAAATCAAGACATCAAGAGATCTAAGCATTCAAAATCCAAGGTATAAACTTGATACATCAAAAGACTTGCAAAATGGTTGATGATTCTGGATCTCTAAGTTTCCCACCAAGCTATGAACCTTCCACCTTCTCCAATCTCTTTAAAATGAGCAAACAAACACCAATTTCTTCTCAAGAGCTCAAATGCACATCAATGGAGGCTAAGGGTCAATTTCTAGGGTTTAGGAGGTTTGGAAGTTGATAAAGAGGCCAGACCTAGGGATTTAAGGTCTTTATATAGGGTGCAAGACCCAAAAAATAGGGTTTCTTAATCTCCTCGTACGCCCAACATAATCCTTGTACGCCCAGCGTATGAGGCCTCACATTCTAGATCAACCCTCTTAGTACGCCAAGCGTACACCAGTGTACGCCTCACGTAAAGAACTTTTCACTAGTACGCCCCGTGTACTACCTATGTACGCCCCACATACTAGGGTTATCCTTAAACCCTAAATTCTTTCGAAGGACATAACTTCTTCATTATAAATCCGATTTTGACTGTCCTTATATCCATGAAAAGGTAACGGGAAGCTCTACGCTTTTATCAAATCATACTTTCCTTAAAATTTCCCAAACCAAAAATCCAGTTCAATAAAGGTATGAGTTAACAATTTACCAAATTACCCTTTGGCTCCAAAACACAAAATGAACACACCTGGATCATCCAAATGGGTCCAGATCCCATTTCCTCAAAGATCCTAAGCCTAATAATACCCGATCTTGGGTCACCACCCCGAAATAGGAAATGATTCGGGACAGGGCGTTACAAAAGAAAGCATCATCTAAAATGGAAACACCTCGAGAATTAGACCTACAAGCATTCAAAGTTTATACAAGTACATTATTTTTTGAGATGCAAATGGAAATATATAAAGTAACTTTTTTCTGTACATACTCCTATGTTGGTATTGAAGACAGGTGGGAAGTTTACAATGTGAAACACAACAATAGTAAAAAAGAATTTAAAAATGAATTTCAAGGTAATGTGGTTATTCATATATGAATATTTATATATTGTCACACCCCCAAACCAGAACGGCGGAAACGTTCGGGGGCGGAGGATGTCATGTACAGTATCATAACAATTGAATAGTAAAGAAAGTACACACCACCATAATATAAATATATTTGAAAAGTTTACATGATTGTATGTGTTAAATGTTTAAATATCAAATACAATATGGTGATCCAAAATATGTTACTAATGCCAGCGCGTTAGTCTTCAAAAAGTAGTTGCTACCTGACTTAGCGTTTTCCCGAGAATACAAGTTATTTCAAAGAAAAAGTGTCAACAACAAAGTTGGTGAGTTCATAAGTAGTGTTTTGATAAAATGTATGCCATTCGAAAGTTCGTGTAGGTTTTCCAGAAAATCCGATATTTTCTAACAAATGTATGTAATGAGTATGAAAGATCGTTGTATAAACTGTGTGTATTTGTACCGGGAAAATCCTATATTTTCCTAAATGAGATGCAGTCTTAAATGTCCAAGACCGTAACCTGTAAGCAAATATGAAATGCTCAAAAGATGATGTATAGTCTTATTATAAAACAAAACTACAAGAAGATTTGTATTTGAATGTGAAAAGAAGTGTATTTGTTACTTTTCCCCATTAAAACGTAATACCATAATAATTGTCTATCCAGTGAGTTTTTATAACCGTACTATCATAGTTTGCCTGTAGCGACGTTCTTCAAGCATCGAAATGAGATGACACTTTTCACCCCGGGGACTGTAGCTAGCAGTCAGGGCGCGGGATCATTAGTCCCGTATAGATCTATACACACTTGTCACGTTCTCCGGACAGGGAGATTCTGGTTATAAACAGGACTTCTAGTGGTACCTTTAAAAGGTATATTGAAGATGAATGCCTCACGAATTCTCAATTAAGTCACGTATTAAAATGTATATGTTTGTTCCTGTAACGATTATCCTTTTTCATAATGATAATAAAGGCATAAAATGATTTGTATGTTCTTGTATGTATAAAGATGTCATAACGAAAGTGGTTACCCTAAATATGATGTAAACGTATAAATAGAGCTTATGATATTTATACTCATATTCCATTTCGTGAGGGTAAAATAAAGTAAGATGTTTTGTATGTTAGACATGATCCATATGATAGTTATTAAAAAACAGTCTGAAATGTATAACGAAAGATAGATGTTTTCACACGGGGTTGACCGTGTGTTTACTTGTATTCCCCCCCCCCCCCCCGTAAAGTGTTCAAAAGCATTTAAAATCAGTTAAAAGCATAGAAATGGGGGTATGAACTCACTTGATTGAAGTGGTTGTTTTGAAGTAGTCGAGAGAAGAATCGAGCAGAACTTCGACTAGAGAGAGTTGAAATCTCGGGATTCTCGGGGATCTCGGGAGTGTAGAACTTCCTTCGGGACTCGAGTATGAAAAACCGGGGCTTCGGGAAGGCTTCTCGAGGTAATCACGCAGAGTAACCGCACTTAGATGGAAAGAGATGAGCACCAAACCCGACACCCTTAAGCTTCTATTTATAGGGGCTGATTTGGGGTCTCACGTCGTGAGTTTTGGTTTGCTCACGTCGTGAGGCTTAGTCAGCATGATCCTCTTCGACGAGTTGACGTGGCTGACACTCTGGAACCCATCAGTCACGAGCTCACGTCGTAAGCATGGTTCCCTCACGTCGTGAGGCTGAGTCAACCTCGGGTTTTGTGTCCCGAACTTGTAAAATCCGTAACTTTCGCGTACGAGTTCCGATTTCGACGTTCTTTATATGCACGCGTAGGTGTGAAAAGGCTCTACAACTCTCGTTTAGACTCCGTCGGCTAATTTTGATTTTATTTTTATTATATTATTTTTAACAGGCCGGGCCTGGAAAAGTCCGTTTAAATTCCATAACTCCTTCATTTGATGACCATTTTCGTCAGACTTTTTACTGTTGTACTCCTATTGTCGGGGTCTTCAACTTTCGTTTAGGTTGTGTCGGCTAAAGACCGCTCGATCTCTATTTCGAGTTTTTAGCTGTCTACTGCTAGGTCAGAAACTTCGAAAAATCATAACTTCCTCATACGAAGTCAGATTTGGGTGTTCTTTTTATGTATGTTTACAGTTTAATGATATCTACGACTTTCATTTAGATACTTAAGGCTAAAAAGTATTTTATCGGAATTTCGTATTTTACGCTTAACAGTGTTTTGTCGGTTTTGTTGCGGATCTTCGATTGGTCATAACTCCTTCGTTATAACTCAGATTTTAATGTTCTTTTTGTTTTTGGAAACCTTGTTACGATATCTACCACTTAGTACACTCAAAGTGAGACTTTCGAACATTTCATTTTTTGATGTTATTTCAATTAATTCAAAAAGGGATTACCACATTTGACTTTTAGTCAATACATTGTCTTGAAATATCGGGTTGTTACATATATGATTATTCATATATGAATATGAATTATTATATATGATTGGAATGTAATATTCATATATGAATACTTATATATGATTGTTCATATATGAGTATTTATATATGAATATGAGTATTTATATATAATTTTAAATGTGTAAATTCTGTGTAAATTCTTTTTTCATTTTTTTATTATGTTTTTGTATCAGGTTGGAATAAAAGTTGAAGAGAAAGAAATAGATTGTTGTTGTGAAAATTTAAACTGTATGGGTGTTTTATGCAGACATGCTTTCACAATAATGATGAGATGTAGTGTTAAAGAAATTTCTGAAAGATACATTCTGAAAATATGGATAAAGGATGTGATATCGAGAAATTATCGTCTTAGTTCTCTTCAATCCGATTCAGGGGATCGTGAGAATGTGAAGCTACTCAATGATTCATATTATAGTTTTGAATCATGTTTGGATATTGTAAGAGATGACAAAAAGAAATTGGCTTCTTTTTAAACAACAGAGTGCTGGAAAAAGGAATTTATGCCTGATTTCTTCATTGATTCTGATTATTGATTTCCACTATCAATATCATTATAATCGATTGATATTTGGATAAAATGAACATCAAAGTGGATACAAGGTAGAATTGATTTGATGTTTATCGTGGTCAACGAAAAGAAAAGTCAAAATTAAAGGTTCTACACTGAGATGTGAATTGGAATCGAAATTGATTTCAAAGTTGGTTTGTTCGATTATTGGAAACTGAATTGAGATCGAATGTTGGATTTTGGTGTGTTGGTCAATGTCAATGTTGATTTTAATCGATGGTACTCAGATCGATAGCGAAAGCTTGTTGTGTGATGTTCTAAGGATCGACCGTTGATTCGATTTTGGGGTCAGTGTATTGAAAAGCGAAGCCATGGATTTTGAAGTTCGATTGACGATGGTTGAAAGCTTTAAAAAATCGATGGGTATGTAAACATGTTGATGTCGATGACTTGATTTCGAAGTCTAAAAATCGATAGATTTCGAAAGTTGGATATTGATGGTGAGTTTGATGTGTAAAAGGAAGGCTTGTTATTGACTAATTGTGGATTCGATTTTGTGTATTCAAATGCGAATCAAGGTTGAAAGTATGAAATCGAATGGTCGATGGTTAATGGTTGAAAACGAAATGGGTTTATTGGAGTCGAATGATTTTGGAAGTCGATGTTTTGAAGTCTGGATATATCGACATCGACGGGTCGATGGCTGGTTGAATAAAAACGAATGTTAATTGAAGAATTGATATTGGGATATCAATTGTTGATCTTGAGTCGAGTACTGTTGGTTTTTAGGAAGGTTGTCGATGATTAATGACTGAATTTCGAATGCGTGTGTTGGAGTCGACATCGACAAGTAGATTGTCACTGTGATTTTTGGAGTTGACTTTGATGATAATCAAATTTGGCAAGGTGGATTGACATCGAGTTCGTTATTGGTGTTTTGGGTTGGGGTCACGAATCGAACAACCTAAAAACGAAGGCGGTGGATTCGCGCTTCGTTGTCTAGCATACATGTTTTGTTAACAAATAGTTGAGATTAAAAGCGAAGGGTTGACAACTACAAGCGGAGCGTGTACATGAAAAGTGGATTCGTTACCTGTATAACGAAGTGAAGAAGAAAAGCATAGTTTTGAATTATACCTTTGCTCTTTCAAAGAATTGGCAGTTTTAGTCCAACTTCGACATCGGTGCAAAAAGTTTGTAAAGAAGGTAGAAGTTCTCATTTAGTCCGTGCAGTTTCGAAGACTTGGCAGAAAATACCCCACTTCGAAATTGGACTAACAATGCAGAGAAGTGAAGAAATTTACAGTTTAGCCCCTGTAGTTAATGTGACTTAACGCTTTATACCCAATTTCGCAATTGGGGAAGTGTTTTGCATCTTAAGTTGTTTTGGGCGCAACGGGTCCCTGCAGAATTCTGAAAGTGACATTTTTACCCGGATTTTGGAAATTCTTGTAACTCTCACCCAAAAGTCAAAAATTTTCACAAAATTTGGAAAATTTCCGTGGCTTTTTCGTGATTGATTTACATGCAAGTTTTTTGAGGTTTCAATTTTGGCACACATCAAGGGGGAGTGATGTGAAGATTATTCCTCGGGCGCTTCTCACCCTTAATGGGTTTTATAATCATTTTTTGATTATAAAAAGGGTGAGAATGAAGAGTGGGTATTCAAAGCTTCGGGTATTCATTTGCAGATTTGAAGACTAGTGTTACTTCAAGAGGGAGTTGGTCTTGATCGCGCAAGCTCGTTGGATATTGAAGCCGTGACATCCAATCCTAACTTTGAGGGGGAGAATGTTACGGTGCAAAGTCACGCTTGGATGTATTTTGTGCTCACCCTCTTGTATTATGTAATGAGTTGTCTTTCCTATAAATAGGAAATGAGTGACACTCATTTATGTAATGATCATTTTGGAGTGTTAGTTTTAGAGAGAGAAATAACAAGACCCATTCGTACTCTTTCTATCGAAAACTAATGAGAGCTTAAACAATATTTATTTACTCCATGTGTGCATGATTTGTATGATGATTCACTAGATCTAATCAATTCCGCACACATCATCATAATCAACACCACTATAATGTTATTGAAGGAATTTGAGACTGATTATACATCTGGTAGATTGAAAAGCAAGACAAATAGTGATGTCGTATGCAAGCTTATTGGTGTTTCTATTCATATTCTAAAAGAGATTAATATTCATGTTCCGCAAGTTCAAGGGAATAAAGGTTCTGGAATCAAGAAAACAATTCCAAGTGCAGGTGAAATAACATATGTTAATTCCAAAAAAGAACATAGAATGTGCTCAGGATGTGGAGAACGAGTTCCTCACAATTCACAGACATGTCCAACAAGAATTTCAGCTGCTCAATCAACAAAAGACATATAGTCTTTTTGTTTTTTTATGTTATTTCATTATATTCATCTATGAATATATGCAAATAATAATCATAAACAATAATATTTATGTATGAATAATACAATATTCTTGTGTCATTATGGATTTATCAGAAGCTACTACTTAAGACATTTATATTTATAAGGAAAATTCATATGTGAAATACATGTTAATTATAAATGAATATATCATATATTTTTTTTAATTTACTAATAAATAAGTTATATTCATATCTGAACTTTGTTAAATTCACATATTATTTGTAACTTAATCATAAATGAATACATCATATTTGTATTCATTTATGATTAAAGATGTTATTATTTACATATTAAAAGTAAATCAATATATCATATTGCTATTCATTTATGAATAAACAGAAATAAAATTGAAAACTATCATAATTGAATACATCATAAATGAATATAGATATGATGTATTCATGATATTTGATTATTAGTTTACTAATAAATAAGTTATATTCATATGTGAACTTTGTTAAATTCACATATTATTCCTAACTTAATCATAAATGAATACATCATATTTGTATTCATTTATGATTGAAGACGTTATTATTTACATCTTGAACGTAAATGAATACATCATATTAGTATTCATTTATGAATAAATAAAAATAAAATTGAAAACTATAAGAAACAATCAGACTTGTTCACAAAGCATTATCATAAACTTTGAAAATATTTGAATATAAACAACTTACAGAAATAAGCAAACTTGTTTCTATTACATAATCATTCAACACAAAATAATTGTAACATCCCGAGTCCAGGTATACTTCGAGAACCTTGATCTTTAGAGCTATTGTCTAGTTTGGTCCTTATTGTGGAAAAAGTGGAAAACGAGTACGCGGGGCGTACCTGAGGTGTACGCTTAGCGTACTCGTCAGCGTGCATGTAACGCGAAGACCATCTAGTACGCTGGGCGTACTAGGACCAGAGTGCAACCCTAATTTGGGGTGAGTCCCCTATATAAGGGATATGATGGCCTCATTTCTAGCCACCATTCCCAGAGAGAAAACCCTAAGAGTGCCCTAACCTCCATTCTAGAGCTTGTGTGTGTGGTTGAGCCTTGAGAGAGTGTTTTGTGTGGTTTTGAAGAGAAGAGAAGACCTTGAAGAATGAGAGTTGGAGTCCAAGCTTCTAGATCTGAGCAATTCTGAGTGGGAAGCTTCTTGTTGTGGTATAAAGTTTCAGACTTTGCCTTTCCTTTCTTCTGATCATGTTATTTGGGCATTTTAGGGTTTTGTCCCATAAAGATGGAGTCTCGATGAGATCTTGAACTCCAGAGTCTAGGACCAACCCCTTTTGAGTGTATGAGTGGTGTTATGCCATAAAAATCCAATATTGGTTGGTGAAATCACTCCATGCAAGAGTTATGAGGTCCTTGAGACATAAGAGTGTGTATTTTTGGAGAATGGTGACTAATCATCCATGCTAAGGCTTAAAGTCGATGACTTTATGGATTAAGAGACATTAGAGAGTCCAGATCTGAGATATGAGCTTATGTCTTAACTGATTAAGACCATATATGTGAGAAGAGTGAAACTGGGGCGTACGCTGGGCGTAACCCCAGTACGCGCAGCGTAAGGGTCGAGCACCCCGATTCTGTATAGCAGCCGAGTACGCCCTGCTGTTGACTTTTAGGGTTTGGTCAAGATTGAGGACTATTAAGCCTTGGAGGGGGTAAAATGGTCTTTTACCATTCTGTGAGTTGTAGAAGGGTTATTCTAGCTTCTTGAGGGCCAATATTAATTAGGGATGATTATTATGTGTTAGGCGGAGGCTAGACCGGTGGGTAGAGTTCGAGATCCCGAGTATGAGATTTTCATTCATTAGCTTACGAGGTGAGTCTTCTCACTATACTTACCTTGAGTGGTAATTTTATGTGCGACCAGAGGGTCTTAGGTGCATGAGCTGTGTTATGAGGTATCCTGCTATCCGTTTTGTGATATGCTTACTATGTATTATATTGAGTTGCTGAGATGAGGGATCGGAGGGTCCATCTGAGTTGTGGGAGCGGAGGGTCCCACTGAGACACATTGACCGGAGGGTCTTATTGAGTTATAGCCTCGAGTGGCTAATGAGTTGTGTGTGGTATTTGGGGAACTCACTAAGCATTATGCTTACCGTGTTATCTGTTATGTGTTAAAGGTAGTTCCGAGGATCGCGGCAAGGCACCGGCATGATTGTACACACTGGCGGGGGATTGTTTTTAGGATTCTGGGATTTTGTTTATTTGTTAACATTTGAGACATATGGGATTTTGAGAATTATGAAACGAGTTTTATTGTGTTTGAAAATGAAAGTTTGGAAATTTACGTCGTTACAAGTTGGTATCAGAGCCTTGGTTTGAGGGATTCGGATACACCCTCGGGTGTGTTTGGACTCAAACTGAGGATTTGAGAAAGATTTTCAAAAGAGATAATTTTTTCTAAAAATAAGAAAGAGTTTAAGAGAAGACGAGCCGGAGCAGTGTGTACAATCAGCCAGAGCCGAGCGGTGATTTCCCAAAATACCCTCATTTTTGTGTTATGAGATATTGTATGAGATATAGTGCATGCTAGAGAATAGGCTAGGTAATTCATATATAAGGATTAGGGTGGTCTGATTTGTGATGCCTTAGCCTAGGGATTGCTGATATCAGTAAGTTGTTCTAAGTATGAGTATCTAGAAGGAGTGAGTCAATGAGAGGACTACTGTGAGAGTAGATGGTGAGGCATAGAGTACTTGAAATTGGGATCCGAGGAGGAGGACTTGGGGCGAATACTGATGCGGTGTGGAAGGTAGTATTGGGCCTGTACTACTGAAAACACCGGATCAGTAAACGGCCCAAGTAAGAATCCTTAGGATGCTAAGGAACAAGTAGGGGAGAGTGGTCGAGTGTGAGTATGCTCGAGCGAGTCTCTGATAATTTTGTGTTGTGTTTTTTAGAGACATCATGGTGGGTACGCGCCAAAACCCTGGTAGTAGTGGGAGTAGTGATGAGGAGATACGGAGGATGATCCACGAGGAGGTGGATGCAGCTATCCAAGCAGAGATTCCAGAGATGTTTGGGTCTATCAAGACCACCCTGATTGAGACTTTTGATGAACGATACGCTGCTGTCACTGTGACTGCTGCTGATGCCGCCACTGCAGCTGTCGCTGCTGCCAGGCCACAGGGAGGTGACTCGTTGTCGTTCCGCGAGTTCAGCAACACGAAGCCACCAGAGTTTGATGGGACTCAGGACCCGATTGCTGCGATGAGATGGATTTTTGACATCGAGGGGTGTTTCTATACTTGTTCCTGTCCAGAACATTTGAGAGTGCGGTTCGCGCTGAACTAGCTTTGCTTGGGAGCGAAGGACTGGTGGAAGTTTGTAACGGCCAGTTTCACTTCTGCAGAGCTCACTGCAATGTCATGGGAGAGTTTACTGCTATGTTTCGAGATGAGTATATTCCCCCGGTGGAGAGGGAACGTTTGGCACATGAGTTTCTGTCTCTCAAGCAGAAGACCGAGTCAGTGACTGAGATTTCGAGGATGTTCCACGAGAGGGCGATGTTTTGCCCTGAACACGTGTCCACTGAGCAGGCACATGTGAGCCAATACCTGAGCATACTGAGGAGGGACATACGAGAGTTCATGGCAAACTCATCGTATAAGACATTGGCCGAGCTTCAGGCCAATTCCAGGAGGAGGGAGATTGAGCTTGGTTGCAGACCAGGGAGGAGGAGGAGTCCCGAGGGAGGGACCGGAGACCAGTGCAGTTGCAACCGACGACGAAGTGGGCCAAGCCCGCTGATTCCAGAGTTAGGGGCCAGAAGGGCCGCACTTGTGGCAAGTGCGGCAAGAGTCACGAGGGTTCTTGCCGATCGGGGATTTGCTACAAATGCGGCAAGGAGGGGCACATGTCAAAGGACTGCCCCAAGGGATTCTCGGTTTGCTTTCATTGCAACCAGACCGGCCACCGGAAGGCCGAGTGCCCTCAGCTCGTGCAGGGATCAGCCCAGGGATCTGCACCTACTTATGTGCGTGCTACTGAGACTAGGCCAGCGAAGGCCGAGGCACCGAGGCTTCGTGGGAGAGCCTTTCAGTTTACAACAGAGGAGGTCCGTGCGGCGCCTGATGTTGTAGCTGGTACGTGTTCTTATTATATTCTTCTGAGAAAGTTGTGCTTATATTGTGATTGTGTATAGGTACTTTTCTTGTGAGTTCTGTGCCTGCGTTGGTGTTATTTGACTCGGGTGCATGTCAATCCTTTGTATCTTTAGCATTTAGTCGTCACATCAGTATCCGTCGAGAGGCGTTAAGTCAACCTCTGAGAGTTTCCATAGCCGACGAGCATGCGGTATTTTCGACTGATGTGATTCGTGGATGTGTGCTTGAGATTTTCGGAGTTGAGTTCCCGATAGATCTGGTACCGATTGTGACGAGGGATGTCTGTGTCATCGTGGGCATGGACTGGCTAAGTAGATTTAGAGCTATGATCGACTGTGAGCGTCAGCGGGTGACCATACGAGACCCCAGTGGGGGAGTGCTTACAATATATGGTGAGGGTACCCGATCAGGGTCAACATTTTGTTCGGCCGCCTGAGCGAGATAGAGTCTACAGCAGGGATGTACGGGATTTTTGGTGTATGTGATGGATACGCGGGCTACTGTAGAGAGACCGAGTTCTATCTCCGAGGTTCCGATAGTACGCGAGTTTCTAGATTTTTTTCCCGAGGAGTTGCCGGGAGTGCCTCTCGAGAGGTAGGTAGAGTTTCAGATCGATTTGGTGCCGGGAGCAGTGCCTATTACCAAGGCACCTTATCGCCTTGCGCCTCTGGAGATGCAGAAGTTATCCTCACAGCTGCAGGAGCTGTTGGGGAAGGGATTTATCAGGCCGAGTAGCTCGCTGTGGGGAGCCCCAATCCTTTTTGTCAAGAAAAAGGATGGTTCACACCGGATGTGCATTGATTATCGGGAGTTGAACAAGTTGACGGTCAAGAACTGTTACCCACTTCCGAGGATCGACAATTTGTTCGATCAGCTACAGGGGGCGTCTTGGTTTTCCAAGATCGATCTGAGGTCTGGGTATCATCAGATGAGAGTCCGCGAGGAGGATGTCCAGAAGACGGCCTTCAGGACACGTTATGGGCACTATGAGTTTGTGGTGATGCCTTTCGGGCTCACCAACGCACCGACAGCATTCATGGACCTCATGAACCGGGTGTATAGGCCCATGTTGGATTGTTCGGTGATTGTGTTCATTGATGATATTTTGGTGTATTCGAGGACCAGAGAGCAGCATGAGGAGCATCTGAGGGAGATTCTGGGTATACTGAGATCGGAGAGGCTCTTGCCAAGTTCTCCAAGTGTGATTTCTGGTTACGAGAGGTCCAGTTCCTAGGACACCTCGTTAACCAGAATGGTATTTTGGTCGATCCGGCCAAGATCGAGGCAGTTATGAGGTGGGAGGTGCCGAGATCCCCCACCGAGAGCAGGAGTTTTCTGGGACTGGCTGGGTACTATCGTAGATTTATTAGAGATTTCTCCAAGATTGCCGTTCTACTCACCAGTTTGACCCGGAAGGGCGTCGCGTTTACTTGGGGTCCCGAGCAACAGACCTCATTCGAGAACCTTCGCCAGAGGTTGTGCGAGGCTCCCGTGTTGGCCCTTCCGGAGGGGATGGAGGATTTTGTGGTTTACTGCGATGCATCTATTACGGGCATGGGTGCAGTGCTAATGTAGAGAGGGCACGTGATAGCGTACACATAGAGGCAGTTGAAGCCTCATGAGACGAGATATCCCACCCATGATCTGGAGTTGGGGGCAGTAGTGTTTGCCTTTAAGATCTGGCGTCACTATCTGTACGGGGTTCGGTGTACCATATACACTGACCACAAGAGTTTGAAGTATCTTATGGACCAGCCCAACCTTAACATGAGACAGAGGAGATGGTTGGATGTGGTGAAAGATTACGACTGCGAGATCCTGTATCATCCAGGCAAGGCTAATGTGGTAGTCGAGGCCTTGAGCCATAGAGCAGAGAGTACTCCGGTCCGAGACGTGTGTATGAGGATGACAGTGATTACTCCAGTCTTAGATACCATTCGAGAAGCCCAGGCGGAGGCCGTGAAACCGGAGAACCACAAGAGGGAGCGGGTGATTGGGCAGGTGTCCGAGTTTGTGATGGACAGTCGAGGACTTATGACCTTTCATGGGAGGATTTTGGTGCCCTATACGGGTGGAGCTCGAAGCACACTGATGGAGGAGGCGCATAGATCGAGATTCTCGATCCATCCCGGGGCCTCTAAGATGTATTTGGACCTGAAGAGAGATTATTGTTGGCAATGTATGAAGAGGGACGTTGCGTGGGTAGTCGTGAGGTGCTTGACCTGTCGTCGGGTTAAGGCCAAGCACCAGCGTCCTCATGGCATGTTGCAGCCTCTAGAGGTTCCCCAGTGGAAGTGGGAACAAATTTCTATGGACTTTATCACCAAGTAACCGAGGACCGCGCGGGGCGTTGACGCGATTTGGGTGATTGTGGACCGGTTGACGAAGAGCACTCACTTTCTTGCTATTAGTGAGAGCTCTTCTGTAGAGAGGCTAGCAGAGATATATGTGAGAGGGGTGGTAGCTCAGCATGGGGTGCCGATATCCATAGTGTCAGATCGGGATGTGCGATTTACTTCCAGATTCTGGAAGAAGTTCCATGAGGAGTTGGGTACGCGATTGCATTTTAGCACAACCTACCACCCACAGACAGACGGACAGAGTGAGCGGACGAATTAGATGCTCGAGGACATGCTTCGAGCGTGTGTTATGGACTTCGGTGGAAGTTGGGACACATACCTACCCCTGGCTGAGTTTTCTTACAACAACAACCACCATTCCAGTATCAGCATACCTCCTTTTGAGCTCCTTTATGGGTGGAGGTGTCAGACCCCCGTTTGTTAGGGAGAGGTAGGGCAGCGAGTGATGGGTGGCACTGAGATAGTGCTCAAGATGACTGAGCAGATTCAACAGGTCAGACAGAGATTACTGACGGCTCAGAGTCGCCATAAGATTTATGCGGACAGGCGACGATCCGAACTTGAGTTTAAGGTTGGAGATTTCGTTCTCCTGAGGGTATCCCCGTGGAAAGGGGTAATACGGTTCAGGAAGAGGGGCAAGCTGGGGCCCTGATACATCGGTCCTTTCAGGGTGATCGCTAGAGTGGGTAAGGTAGCATACCGCTTGGCGCTACCTGCGGAGTTGAGCCAGATCCATAACACTTTCCACGTGTCTCAGTTGAGGAAGTGTGTGGACGATGAGACGACAGTAGTGCCAGTAGAGGACATTCAGGTGGATGCGAGCCTGAATTATATCGAGAGACCGATCGCGATTATGGACCGAAAGGTGAAAGTGTTAAGGAACAAAGAGGTGCCCCTTGTTCAGGTTCAGTGGCAATATCGGAAGGGGTCCGAGATGACTTGGGAGCCGGAGTCCGAGATGCGGGGGCAGCATCCGGAGCTATTTGAGGAACATGACTTCGAGGGCGAAGTCTGGTCCTAGTGGGGGAGAATAGTAACATCCCGAGTCCAGGTATACTTCGAGAACCTTTATCTTTTGAGCTATTGTCTAGTTTGGTCCTTATTGTGGAAAAAGTGAAAAACGAGTATGCGGGGCGTACCTGAGGTGTACGCATAGCGTACTCGTCAGTGTGCATGTAACGCGGAGACCATCTAGTACGCTGGGCGTACTAGGCCCAGAGTGCAACCCTAATTTCTGGTCAGGCCCCTATATAAGGGATAGGATGGCCTCAATCTGGCCACCATTCCTAGAGAGAAAACCCTAAGAGTGCCCTAACCTCCATTCCAGAGCCTGTGTGTGTGGTTGAGCCTTGAGAGAGTGTTTTGTGTGGTTTTGAAGAGAAGAGAAGAACTTGAAGAAGGAGAGTTGGAGTCCAAGCTTCTAGATCTGAGCGAATCTGAGTGGGAAGCTTCTTGTTGAGGTATAAAGTTTTAGACTTTGCCTTTCCTTTCTTATGAGCATGTTATTTGAGCATTTTAGGGTTTTGTCCCATAAAGGTGGAGTCTTGATGAGATCTTGAACTCCAGAGTCTAGGACCAACCTTGGTTGGTGAAATCACTCCATGCAAGAGTTATGAGGTCCTTGAGACATAAGAGTGTGTATTTTTGGAGAATGGTGACTAATCAGCCATGCAAAGGCTTAAAGTCGACGACTTTATGGATTAAGAGACATTAGAGAGTCCAGATCTGAGATATGAGCTTATGTCTTAACTGATTAAGACCATATATGTGAGAAGAGTGAAACTGGGGCGTACGCTGGGCGTAACCGCAGTACGCGCAGCGTAGGGGTCGAGCACCCCGATTCTATATAGCAGCCGAGTACGCCCATCGTAGGGAGTTGGAACGCGCAACGTACTCCCTGCTGTTGACTTTTGTTAACTTTTAGGGATTGGTCAAGATTGAGGACTATTAAGCCTTGGAGGGGGTAAAATGGTCTTTTACCCTTCTGTAAGTTGTAGAAGTGTTAGTCTAACTTCTTGAGGGCCAATATTAATTAGGGATGATGATTATGTGTTAGGCGGAGGCTAGACCGATGGGTAGAGTTCGAGATCCCGAGTACGAGATTTTCATTCATTAGCTTACGAGGTGAGTCTTCTCACTATACTTACCTTGAGTGGTAATTTTATGTGCGACCAGAGGGTCTTAGGTGCATGAGCTGTGTTATGAGGTATCCTACTATCTGTTTTGTGATATGCTTAATGTGTATTATATTGAGTTGCTGAGTTGAGGGACCGAAGGGTCCTTCTGAGTTGTGGGACCGGAGGGTCCCACGGAGACACATTGACCAGAGGATCTTATTGTGTTATAGGCTCGAGTGGCTAATGAGTCGTGTGTGGTATTTGGGGAACTCACTAAGCTTTATGCTTACCATGTTATGTGTTATGTGTTTCAGGTAGTTCCGAGGATCGCGGCAAGGCACCGACATGATTGTACACACTGGCGGGAGATTGTTTTTAGGATTCTGGAATTTTGTTTATTTGTTGACATTTGAGACATATGGGATTTTGAGAATTATGAAACGAGTTTTATTGTGTTTGAAAATGAAAAATTTGTTTGGAAATTTACATCGTTACAATAATAAAACCTGTTCACAAACATTTCACGCACTATTTAAATGATGTTAATTAACACTTAACAAACCATCTATAACTTGTTCACAAACTTGTTTCACAAAACCATCTTATATGACCTTCAAAAGCATTCAACTTCATCACAAATTTTTCTCATATACCATCCCATTTCATCACAAACAATCATCAATTTTCTTTTAACCTTTTTTGAATTGTTTGCATAGCCTTGTATGCATGAGCGGTACTCACTGTGAATTCCACATTTTGATATTTTTCAGGAAGATCCAACACCTTAGCCTTCAACATCTTAATTTCAGAAGTTAACATTCGGTGCACATACCTTTGCATGGGCTTCTCTAAAGTATTTTATTGAATTGGACTTTCTTTATGAAGACCTGGTTTCCTGTAACGCATTGTTCCGAATCGTTTCCTATGTGGGGGTGGTGACCCGAAGACCAATTATCATCAGGCTTAGGGCCTTTGAGGAATAGAGATTTAGACTCATTTGGGTGTGGGTAATGTAATTTGGATGATCCAGGAGTTCGGTCTGTGTTTTGGCGCCAAGGGGTATTTCGGTAAAGTGTAAGTTTGGGATTTTATGAATTTTGGATTTTATGAATTTTAGATTTTTTGGGGAAGTTTTAAGGCAAATATGAGTTGTTAGAAGTGCAGAGCTTCTCGTTACCTTTTTGTGGATATAAAGAACGTCAAAATCGGAGTTAGAACGAAGAAGTTATGCCCGTTTTAATTTTGGTCGGTTTTGGTTTGTGCTGAGTACGATGGGCGTACAAAGGGAAGTACACTGGGCGTACTGAGGCACCCTGAGTACGCTGGACGTACCAAAAGTGAGTTGGGCATATGCAATCAGTGCCCAAACCCTATTTTCATGGTTTGAGCCCTATTTAAGCTGTTTAACTCCCCCAAACCCACTCCATTCTCAGCCTCCACCCCTTCCATGAAACCCTAACCCTAGTTGGGCCATTTGTGCTAAAAGAAGGTGTTTTTGAGTGCTTTGGAGTACGAATGGTGCACCTTGGAGAAGAAGGAACTTTTTGGAAAAGTGTTGGCTTCTTTGGAGCTTTTAGATCTGGACTTTGTTCACCTTGATCTATCTTCTAGAGGTATAAATTTGAATCTTGATGATGCATTTGTTAGATCTAACTAGTTTGGATGTTATGAGCTTTTGGTCATTTTATTGCATAAAGTTTAGATCTTGAAAGTTTTTGACCTTGGTATGGATAAAGTTGGAAACTTTATCCATCTAAACATCAGTTTGATTCAGATATGAAAGTTGGAGACTTGTACTTAATGGATTAAGTTGAAAAAAGATGAAATTTTGGGTCCCTTTGAGACTTAAAGACTAGATCTTGTTTGTTGGGACCATTCTAAAGGAAAAAAGTTGGAAACTTTATCCATTATAAAGCTATTATGAACTATAAAAATGTGATCTTGGCCCTTCTATCCCTTCCATGCAAGAGTTGTGATGTCTTATTGGGTTAAGAACTTAAGGTTTTGGACATTTAGCACTTTATAGCTATGCGAAATCATAAATTTGGAAACTTTATGACTTAGGATATCATTTTGGGCTTGAATATGAGTTTTGGATGTAAGAACTTAATGGAATAAGCTCTTAATGGAGTTTTAGGACTGGCCTGAGTATGTTGGGCGTACCTGGTGGTATGCTGCACGTACGCGGTCAACGCCCCGCTATTGGTCAACATCAGAGTACACTGGGCGTAATCTCTTGGTACGCAGGGCGTAATCCGCTGGGAAGAAATATTGACTTTTGGACCTTGACCGTTGACTTTGACTTTGACCAGGGTTGACCAAGTTTGATCTAAGAGCATTTTGGGTTATCGGGTTAATTATTGATTGAGATTGTATTTATTGTTAGTTGGCGCGAGGTTATCCGGTTCGGCGGTCCGAGCAGTTATTCGATTATCAGAGGATCGAGGTGAGTTTTCCTCGTTGTACTTACGGGTCGAAGGCACCAAGGCCGGACCATTGGATTGCTATCCTGCTACACACTGATATGCTAAGTATGGAATAGATCTGCATGATTATGCTAGTTTCCGATATGTTAGTCTGGTAGATCTGTAGGACTACTTGTGATCATGTCTACCTGATTATCTATATATGTTTGTTATCTATTATATGTCGACATGTTGTGTTGGGTTGAGATTGTACAGCTTTGTGTTGTAGCCAACAAACCCTGGAGCATTCCATATATGAGCTAAGGGCCGGGAAGGGTATGCTAGACTCATACTGAGGGCTTAGTAGCATTCCAGATACGAGCTGATGACGGGTTGGTATGCCAGACTCGTATTAAGGGCTGAATATTGGTATTCCAATCTGATGTCTAATTGGGTCAGGGAGCAAGCCAGACATAAGTTGTGGGTCCCGAGGGCAAGCTATGCTTATGATGTAGGCTCAAGAGCAAGCTAGATATGAGTTGTAGGCCCGATAAGCAAGTCATACTCATTCTGTGGGCTTAGGGGTACTCCAGTCTTTAGCTGTGGACCCAATACATGTTTTATTTGAATATGTTATCTGTTGTGTGTTGGTGCTTTGGGGGGGGGGGGGGAACTCAATAAGCTTCGTTCTTACAGTTTTTTTATGGTTTCAGGTTCTTCAGAGGACCATGGCAAGGCGAAGGCGTGACCATACACATTCATGGTTTTACTACTGACTGGATCTTGGGAACAAGTGTTACAATGACAGTGGTCCCATATCGGTCAACCTTTTAGTGATGGATGCTCAGGCATAAGGATGGGTCTGGGATTTGTTTTGAGCCCCAGTGAAGATAGTGGTTTGGGTTGATTGGTTGAGACCTCGATGAGTTTGTTGATTTTAAGGTCTCGAGGGTTTTACTTGAGGTCGTGCATTGAGTCGCGTGACCCAAGAAGGAAACGATTGTTATGATTGACTTCGGAATTGTAGCTGGAAATTGAGTGGTGGATTGATGGATTGGATTGTCGCTATATACAACAAGTATTATGACCTTTCAGTTTTCCGAGTTCGGAGAAGGAGTGAGCAGGCTTGTGACTGTCAGAGTTAGGATGTAAACCCAACATGGGGTCTGTTGGTCATGGTGTTTGGCAGGAATATGTCAGTGTGGAAGTACGTAGGTGGATGGATGTGGTATGGATGCTTTGTGATGCAATCAAGGGTTCGTGTTCTTGGGTTATAGGCAGGTCGATGTACCGGATAGAAGGTTGGGATTGCAGGCAAGGAGGGTATGTTTTGGATCATAAGCCGGTTTAAGATATGGTTTGTTTGCAACACCAGTGGGTGGTAGTTTGAACCCTAAGTAGGGGAGAACTAGGTATTCTGCCTGGAGGATCATTGATCTGTTTGAGTTTGTGGTGTTGGAAGAATGGTTCATAGGGGTTTGTGATGCGGGTATGCAGGATTTCGGTTTAAGACTTGGTCAAGTGAGAGGTATTGCGCAAGCAGTGTATTCGGTTATTGGGTTAGTTGTCAATGCAGTGTCGATCGTTGGTCTTTTTGTTCATCATTCAGCGGAGGTTCTCCGAAAGTTCAAGTTGTGACAGTTGAAGTTAATTGGACACGTCAACCAATCATCAAGTTTAGTATGTTTTATTCCCCTTTGGTCTCTAGTTATGTTTACCCTCAAATTATGTGTAAAATTTTAGTTCGTAGCAGGCTCAAGTTTTGGTAGCATTCAGGATCACCTTGGAAGTCTTCTCAAGCTAGTTACGTATTGGTGGAATCTGTTTAGTCTCAATCATGTATGGGATCTTGTTTCGACCGATCATAAGGATGTCTTCTGTTATTGATTGAGGTTTTGTTTCAATAGAACTCTGGTATTTCTTCCCTTTTGGATGAGGTTATGGGTTCCCTAAGGATGTGCATTGTGGTAAATTAATTATATATTGTCGAGAAGGGTATATGTGAGTTGGACAAGATAACATTGGAGTAATTGGTTTGAATTATGTGCATAGTTCTTTTTGGGTTATAGCCTTTGAATTGGATCAAGAGTACACTGTTTATCCTATTCTCGGGCTGTGTGCGACCATGTTTTTGTAGGGTTTTTCATGGTAAGATTTCAGCATTGTTGTGCTTGGTTGGCATTGACAGGGATGTTGTTTAGGTCCCTGCAAGGCGATGGAATGAGCTGAGTATCATTAGGCCCAGGGTGCTGGATGAATGATGTAATGTCGGCAAGATCGATGTAATATCGGGAGCATTCCAGAAATGGGTTGAGGGTCGGGTAGGGCATTCCAGACTCATGTTGTGAGCTCGGAGGCAATCCGTACCTATGCTGAGGACCTCGTATGGGTATTCCAGACATAGGTTTTGGGCCTAATGATCGTGATTGTTCATTTCTTCTGCTTGTGGTGCTTTCAGTGTTGGCGCGTTGATGGAAGTCGGGAGAATCACGAATCTGATGGTTTGGATAAAGTAAGGAGTTAAGGGTTGTTGGTAGTATTAGTCGTGCATCAGAAAGTCTCTTGCCGAGTGTTTCCATTATAAATCACGTTGGTTCGTGAGCTATTATTAGGGGTTGGGTACCAAGGTTGTGTATCGGTTACGGAGTCCAGAATCATGAAGTTCTATGTGAATGTCTCGAGTGATTTGCTAGGTGGGGGTACACCTGAGTTAGTAAGGATTGGAGGAAAATGTGAAAATTATTGGATTTCTCATCTTTACTCGTAGGAGCAGTGGTTGTGAATGGTGTGTTAAGTAGTCAAGGGTTCATTTATGGTTTTAAGTACAACTTATGGATTTGGAATTGGTTGAAATTCACGATCGATGTGTTTTGAGTGCTTCATTCTGTGTGTTTGGTGGTGTTCTTAGTCAAAGCCAAGGGGTGGGTTCAATGAAAGGATGTATATAAGTTCTGGAATATGGGTTCTAAAGTTTAGATCTGATGGACTCCCCGTCTAGGGAAGCATATTGATTGAGTTGATTCGGTCTTATAGTTGGGAAGTTATAGAATATGCTGGCGTTGCTCATGCTTCTCTGTAGCAGTTATATAGATGAGACTCGCATTGGGAGTCGTCATGATATTTTTGTATCATATGTTTTCATTAGGCAAGTTATGGGGCTTAGGAATTATAGAAGTAGCATTTTGGATCGACAGTTATGGGTTCAACGATTTTTTTCAACACTAGAAGGTTTTTTTTTCAAAACGTTGGTTCTCAGGATGGTGGTAAGGAGTGATTTCGAGGACGAAATCCAATTTAAGTGGGGGGGAAGTTGTAACGCCCTGTTCCGAATCGTTTCCTATGTGCGGGTGGTGACCTGAAGACCGAGTATCATTAGGCTTAGGGCCTTTGAGGAAAAGAGATTTAGACCCATATGGGTGTGGGTAATGTAATTTGGATGATCCGGGAGTTTGGTATGTGTTTTGGAACCAAGAGGTATTTCAGTAAAGTGTCAATTCGGGCATTTATGAGTTTTGGATTTTTTTTTCGAAACGTTTTAAGGCAAGGATGAGTTGTTAAAGTGTAGAGCTTCTCGTTACCTTTCCGTGGACATAAAGAACGTCAAAATCGGAGTTAGAACGAAGAAGTTATGCGTGTTTGAAGTTTGGTTGGTTTTGGTTGTGCTTAGTACGTTGGGCGTACAAAGGGGAGTACGCTGGGCGTACCCCAAGTACGTTGGCCGTGCGCAATCAGTGACCAAACCCTATTTTCATGCTTTGAGCCCTATTTAAGCACCTTATTTCCCCCAAACCCACTCCATTCTCAGCCTCCACCCCTCCAACACCCCTTCCATGAAACCCTAACTCTAGTTGAGCCTTGTGTGTTGAATGAAGGTGTTTTTGAGTGCTTTTGAGGATGCATGGTGCACCTTGGAGAAGAAGCAAATTCTTGGAGAAGTATTGGTTACTTTGGAGCTTGTAGATCTGGACTTTGTTCACCTTGATCTATCTTATAGAGGTATAAAGTTTGAATCTTGATGATGCATTTGTTAGATATAACTAGTTATGGATGTTATGAGCTTTTGGTCATTTTAGTGCATGAAGTTTAGATCTTGAAAGTTTGTGACATTGTTATGGATAAAATTGGAAACTTTATCCATATAAACATCATTTTGATTCAGATCTGAAAGTTGGAGACTTGTACTTAATGGATTAAGTTGAAAAAGATGAACTTTTGGGTCCTTTGGAGACTTAAAGACTAGATCTTGCTTCTTTGGACCATTCTAAAGGATAAAGTTGGAAAACTTATCCATTATAAAGATATTATGAACTATAAAAATATGATCTTGGCCCTTTTATCCCTTCTATGCTAGAGTTGTGATGTCTTATTGGGTTAAGAACTTAGGGTTTTGGACATTAAGCACTTTATAGCCATGTAAAGTCATAAAGTTGGAAACTTTATGACTTAGGACATCATTTTGTGCTTGGATCTGAGTTTTGGATGTAAGAACTTAATGGAATAAGCTCTAAATGGAGTTTTAGGACTGGGCTGAGTACGCTGGGCGTACCTGGTGGTACGCTACGCGTACGCGATCAGCGCCCCACTATTGGTCAACATCAGAGTACGTTGGGCGAACTCTCTTGGTACGCAGGGCGTACTCCGCTGGGAAGAAATATTGACTTTTGGACCTTGACCGTTGACTTTGACTTTGACCAGTGTCGACCAAGTTTGACCTAAGGGTATTTTGGGTTATCGGGTTAATTATTGATTAAGATTGTATTTATTGTTAGTTGGCGCGAGGTTATCCGGTTCGGCGGTCCGAGCAGTTATTCGATTATCAACGGATTGAGGTAAGTTTTCCTCACTGTACTTACAGGTCGAAGGGACCAAGGCCGGCCCATTGGATTGATATCCTGCTATACACGGTTATACTAAGTATGGAATAGATCTGCATGATTATGCTAGTTTCCGATATGTTAGTCTGGTAGATCAGTATGACTACCTGTGATCCTGTGACATCCCCTAATTTCTCGGCCAGAAAAGACCGATTTAATTTATGCTTTTTAAATTAAAATCAGAGTAATCCTTTTAAAAGATGTTGTGGAATTTGTTCCCAAAACAAAACATGATAAAAATTTATCAAAACCTTTCTTTAAGAAATATATATCTTCATTTTATATCAAAACCTCGGGATGTCATGTTCCGATACAGATCAAAAGCATAAACAAGACCTTATAAGCCTTACAACAGTTATTTATAACTACTGGCCTATAATCCAAAAATCTCTCGTCATCATCCGACTATGCTCGGGGTCCACTACCTGTAATATAAAAAACTGAGTGGGTCAGGCTTGGGAGCCTTGTGAGCATATAGGGTTTTCAACCCACAATAATAATAAACTTATTAAATTTATCAATCAACAATAACCCTGATTACCCATTCCCATTGTCCTCACTTTACGTCCCTAAACACCTATCACAAGGGACCTAGCCTAAGGATTATCATCGGGATGGACACTACTGCTAAGGGGACTCCACAACCATACATGTCCTAAAGGCAACCATGAGGGGGATGAAGTACACCAATGAACATATAGTTCACCAACACCTACAGGATGCGAACCTATTAGCGTTCCACTGGAGTGTCTAGAAAGGTCCGTGGTCGTCATCTATACTCCGCTAGACGACTACAACAACAACAACAACAACAACATCAATGTCTCTCATCATTTTAACACACATCGACTATTTCGTCTACCCATGTTTTACCCAACATATTTGTAGATAAAATACATATACAGTTTAAAACTAGTATAAAACATCTATTCAACAGTCACCTCAAATAAACAATTAATATAATTACACATAGCACGTATTTTATAGAAAATACTTCATATCTATGTGTAAGATGAAAGTGACTACACACTCACTTGATTTAACGATAATCGGGCAGCACTTCGTTTCCTAAAACAAACGTTTCTAATAAAAACCGGGAGTTTTATTGAGAAACCGGGCTCTGCGAGGGTTGGGCTTCAAAACCGAAAAGATAAAATTTTCCGGGTCTACTGGCACTTTGGGACGTATTTTGGGTGTTTGGTATAATACCGGGGCTTTGGGGGAAGTTGGAATGGAAGAAATATGGGTTTAGGGGTGTAAAATGGCAATTTTCCAAATTATCCCCGGGAGGTCTCGCACCCTTCTATTTATAGGGGGAGGCTTCGGACCGAGGGGGAGGATAAGTGAACAAGCGGCTCGCATGCGAGGCTCCAGGTGGCGGCTGCTGATTGGACCGAGGTCTAGGGTGCGAGGGGGGAAGGTAGCGCGCATGCGAGGCTCGGACACGCAAGGAGGGCACGCGTCGTACGCCTATTGGACCACGCTTCAGACGGCTAAGCTGCTTCGGACACGCGTCTGCTGACTCACCGAGATCGGACACGGGGCGGGTTCCGAGCGAGGGTGACGTGGCCTATTCATAATTTTTGAACCAAAAACTTCTAAAATTCATAACTTTCGCATACGGGCTCCGTTTTAGACGTTCTTTATATGCACGCGTAGGTAAAATTATGCTCTACAACTTTCGTTTAGACTTCGTTGGCTGATTTTGATTTTAATTTTAATATTATTATTTTTAACAGACCGGTACAGGAAAATCCGTTAAAAATTCATAACTTCTTCATCCGACGTCCGTTTTCGTCTGTCTTTTTACCATTGTACTACTATTGACGAGACCTTCGATTCTCGTTTAGGTTGTGTCGGCTAAAAATCACTCGATCTAAAATTCGAGTTTTTAGCTGTCTACTGCTAAGCTGAAACTTAGAAAAATCATAACTTCCTCATACAAAGTCAGATTTGGGCGTTCTTTTTATACATACTCTCGGTTTAACGAACACTACGACTTTCATTTAGATCACCAAGGCTAAAAAATAGTTTATCAAAAACTCACTTTTTACGTCATTCGGTACCGTGCCGGTTTTGTCACGGAACTTCGACATGTCATAACTTCTTCGTTATAACTCGGATTTCGGAGTTCTTTATATATCCGGAATCCTTGTCACGACCACCACAACTTTCTTAATATATATCGGCTTTATCTAATATTTATTTTCGACGCTCATTTTTATTCTTAATTAATTAAATCCTAATAATTAAGCATAAAACACATAATTCACATAATAATCACATAATTCGTATTCATTTCTTCAAAATGAGTTACAAAGGTTGACCTAGACTATTACATCATCATTAATGCCTATCTTAGAAACACGGGCATTACAGATCCTGTCTGCCTGATTATCTGTATATGCTTGTTATCTGTTATTTGTCGACATGTTCTATTGGGTTGAGGTTGTGCTACTTTTTGTTGTAGCCAGCAAACCCTGGAGCATTCCAGATATGAGTTGAGGGTCGGGAAGGGCATGTCAGACTCATACTGAGGGCTTAGTAGCATTCCAGATACGAGCTGAGGACCGGTTGGTATGCCAAACTCGTACTGAGGTCTGAACATTGGTATTCCAGTCTGATGACTAATTGGGTCAGGGAGCAAGCCAGTCATAAGATGTGGGCCCCGAGGGCAAGCCAACCTTATGTTGTGGTCTCAGGATCAAACTAGATATGAGATGTGGGCCCGATAGGCAAGCCAGACTCATTATGTGGGCTCAGGGGTAATCCAGACTTTAACTATGGACCCGGTACATCCTGTTATTTGAATATGTTACATGTTGTGTGTTGGTACTTTGGGGGGCGGGGGGAACTCACTAAGCTTCGTGCTTATAGTTTTGTTTATGGTTTCAAGTTCTTCAGAGGATCGTGGCAAGGAGAAGGCATGACCGTACACATCCTTGGTTTTACTACTGATCGGATCATGGGAGACTCTGATTTTAAAGAATGTTTTGGAAACAATGATTTTTTAAACACTTATATTAGTAAATGGGTTGTTTTGAAAGGTCTAAATTGGTTGTGATTTTTATGGATGTTATATTTCCACTTTGAGATTGGCTGTCCCATATAGGTCTCCATATGTGTCATTGCAAAGACCCTAGAATCAACTTTATTGTTAACTGTTCTCAATGGAATTTCAAGTTGTTGTGGTATGATAGTTTCTTTTGAGATGGCATTGGTTCTTGGATGATTTATTTCGTTAAAGTATCTCACAAACAAATTTTTCTGATCATTAAATAAAATAATAGTTATATATGTAATAAAGTGGTTCTGATTCGTTGTTGTGAATTGGGTACTTACCAAAGGTTTCAATAATACTCCCTATTTCCCTTCATAATCCCCCTCAACTGCACTTTGTCCAGAATTTCAATTGATGGTTTCTTTAAGTTAAAGACAATCACAAAAATGTGAGCACTTCTAACAACTAGAAAGAATACTTGTTCTTTATGTATATAATGGTAAGTATTTTGTAGATAAAATATATATAAAAAAAGTTAAATTAACATACCATGTCAATATCTTTTATGTTCAAATTTTTTGTACCCATCAGTCCTATCATGAAAGTTCTTCTTGAATTTTTTTTCATACTTTCTTTCTGTTGGATTAATGTCTAAGTCCATAACTATAATTGGTAAGACTTGACCCGACCCGGCATGGTCCATTTGGGTTGCATGGCATCATGCATTTGGATAGACTATAATGAGAGAAATAACACTTAAGGTTGGTTAATATAGTATAAGTTCTAATATATTAATAAGGTTATTTAATTAGTATTGATCAAGAATTAATTTGGAATTAATTAAGTGATCAAAAGGAGACTAATTAAATATATGGGTTGATTGTGTAAATCATTCATTCTTATATATGTGGGCTTGTGATCCAAGATTCCTTATGTTGGACTAAGTCCATGGGGTGACCCATGGATACTCCATGGAGGTTAAAATCCATGGAGCATAAGGAATGGGTAAAGTTATGAGTTACATGGTGTAACCCTAATAGCCACCATATAAAAGAATCTCATGGCTCAAGAAATCGTGCACTAATGTGTGAGTGTGAGGGCTAGACGATTTCAAGGAGTGTTCAAGTTTCTCTCAAGTTATTCCAAGTGTATTTGGTGTTGTGTGAACCATTTGAGGTGTCACACTTGGGGCACTAGGCACTCAAGCTTCATGAAGACATTCTACATCAAAGAGGTATGTATTCTATCTTGTTATATTTATTATTTTGTATGCTAGATTAGGATAATACCTTGGATGTTCATAATTGTATGTATAATAGAGAAAACATAGATCCAAGGTATTTAGGGTTGCATGTACACTTAGGAGTGTTAGAATGCTCATAACCCAACAGTGGTATCAGAGCCAGGTTTGTTTTCTTGTTATACTTGCAAAAGTAGCTGAAAAATCGAGTTGGATGCATATATTCAATTGTTTTGGCTGGAATTGGACTAGGAACATTACCCTAAGATGTTTTTGTAAACTTGTTTTTGATGTGGTAATGTTCATGCTAATCCAATTTCTAAGATAATTGTCATAATTTCAAGATTTGTATTAGTTTGTATGTTCATGCTAATTTCTTGAAGATTGATGATTTGAATTATCTTGTTCTTATGAGGTTCTTAGATTAATAGAAAAGTTGTGTGAAATAGTTGTTTTCAATCCATTTTAATCTAAGAGTTGATTCCAAAGTGTGTTTTTGTAACTTGTCCTCAAGTTATATGAAAAGTCACATTTAAGAATCATAAAACTCATAAAAGTTGGCAAAGGTTACAAAATGAAGAGTCTAGTTCTAATTAAATGGTTTTATGACTCCATAACTTGTCCTCAAGTTATGGAGGTTCAAGAGTCTCTTCATTAAATTAAAAAAAAAAGTGTAACCTTAATTAGTTCCATAAGTTACAATAAAAAAAAGTTATTTTTTTTTATTAATTAGTTTAAAGTCTTCCATAACTTGTCCTCAAGTTATGGAACTTGAAGAGTTTTTTTTTTAATTAAAACTACTTTAAACTCATAAGTTATGGAATTAATTAGTTTTGAATAGTTTCAAAACTTGCCCTCAAGTTTTGGAATTTGAAAAGTTTTCACTTATGAATACTTTAATTCCAAGTTAGCCCTTAGAATTTTAAAAGTTAAAATTCAACCCTTATACTTTATAATATTATAAGTTAATAATATTTATATATATGTATAAGAGTAAAGTCAGTCTTACCGTTAGTAGGCCTCATTCACGAAGCCGGTCTATAAGGGGGGTATAAGGTTACTGCCTATAAAATGGCAGTTTAATGGGTGTCCACTCTCACCCACCGCTTCCTTGACTGGTGGAGGGTCGTTAGCCGAACGGGTAGGACAAGGACTATAATTCTCCTTTCATTAAAAGTATTAATGATAAATACTAAGTAACTAAACTCTTATTAATACCCAATCTTAGTTACTTAGGAAAATGTGAATTTGGTGCTAACCTATGAAATTACACTTTGCACTTTGCTTAAGTCGTTAGTGGAGCGTGTGTGGTTAACCGGCACACTAACCTGCACTTAACAAGGTAGGCAAAGGGTAACTTAATATTTATCATAGTATCGGTGGAGCGTGTGTGGTTAACCGGCACACTGATTAAGGGTACCAAGTATATTTGCATGGTTATTCACACCTTGTTTTGTGATCCTCGGCATCCCAGTCACAAAACCTGAAGGGCACACTCGAGATTGAAACATGCCTTTGAACAGTTCAATGAATCTCAAAGATCTAGGACTTTCAAATCCAATTAAAACCTAATAAATTATTTCGTTTTTCATGGTGGAAATTGGTGAATCGTCATTCACCTACCTTCAAATATTTTATAGCTTGGATTACGGCATCCCTCTTCTAAGTTATAAAATAGTTTGTTGGGTCCTAGCCTTAATATTTCATATTGGGTGTCATATTAAGGACTTTAAATCAACTATCTTGAATATCTCCCAAAAAGATGTCTGGTCTAGACATTTATGATCTTCCCAAATCTCTTGAAACAAGCTTTCCTAAATGAAGATGATGTCCCATGGATATCATACTTCTTTCACCTCCTCCAATTATTCTCCCTAACCCACAAGTTCCTAAAAAGTTTAAGGTCACTCAAGCCCTATTGGCAAGGCAAGGTCTATGTGTGATCACATCTTGGAGATATAGTCACATATTGACAAGCCGGGAGAGTTGGGTGTCAAAGTCTTGAGAAAGTTGGTGGCTCAACTACTTTCTAAGTCACATAGTGAGTTCTTTTGGGAATCCTATGAAACAGACTAAGACAAGACCCTTAATGATCTTATCTATTTGCTAAGATCAACTTCCTAAAACGCTATGGACATTGACAATGATGACATTGGATATCCAGTAAAGCTCTCTGTTCCCAATGGAAAGGGATGGGCCATAGTCAACTCGGTTGACCCAATGGTAAAGAGAGAGGCGAAGTCTGAGATAGTCCCATTATCAAGGGTCCATAGGTAACTATTAACAAAGGAAGGGGCATTGGTTACGAAGCTGCCAAATTTACCTAAGGATGTTAAAGTCAATAAGTTTGGCTCTACTTCAGGTAAAGTCCATTGTCTAACTCTATTAAGTACATGCTGATTCTGATCGCGAAGATGGATTTCAATCGCATGGTTCGGTGATCAGAATTTTGGGCTATTACTTAAGAGTTATGATATTTATATTGCTTAGGAATAGATAACAACAAGGTTTTCATATGGATTGTAAGGATAAGTTTTTCCGCAAAGTTTTAAAATAAAAGAAAAAGGTTTTGATTTTATTTATTTTAAGTATCCTTACAATGGCATTTGTGAAAAGTTGTTGCTTATAAGATTCCATTGATAGCAATATTGGAAAAATGGATTTGATTCTTTCGGTTGTGGTAGTGTCTAATATTACCAAATAAGGAAAGATTCTCATCACCCAAGGTTCAATTGGACCGAAACTTGGAATCATGCAAGTTTTATAGTATGATGAATGAGAACTTTCAGCTTGGAAAATTAAGACTAATTCCTTATGTGAATAAGGAAAGGACTAAGGGATCGAGTACACATTCTTGTACACTGGTCAAGTCCACCACAAAAGATCAAGAAGACTATTCGTCATGATTTACTTAAGTTCAGTAAATATGGTTATACTTATAAGTTTAAGTATAAGTCTGTAGCATTGGAGAAGTTTCAATGTGAGACAGAACGAATAAGAAGAATCAAAGTATGGCAGAAAGATAAAAGTTTCTCAAATCTGAAAAGATGGGAGAGTACTTTAGTATCGTGTTTATGGTATCTTAATGATTAAGATACCATATCACAATTGGTCCTCTAAAGTCAAGAAGTGGAGTCATGAATTGTTGAAATGGTTAAATCAAAAAGATGAGTCATACTTCGTTCCAAAACAATTCTTAGAGTCATACTCCAAGATTGTAACTTGAGTGACATATCTTAAAGAGGGTTTGTTAACACTAGTCAAATGTAAGAGTAAAAGGTTATCTACTCTTGTACATTTGAAATTGGTAAGTTGTGATGTTTTGGATAAAACAGAGACCAACTTAGGCCAATTGTGTAAAGTGTTAGTCTTGATAAAGAATCCGTACTATCTCTTGAATATTTGACAAGGGAGTCTTATATGTCAAGAGGACAGTGGGAGTCTTAAAGCCTTGAAAGTTTCAAGACTTAATCAAGAATAAAACCTAAAGTCCTTCACTAGCACACGACTTGAGGTTTATAACCTATCGTGTTGAAATTTTTGTGCCTATTCAAGTTGGCTTTGCATAGGAGTTCTGAGAGTTCTCAATTGGTTGCACAAATACTTGGAAGCAATGGCAGGCACCTGAGCTGCCAAATGGCAAGAATTTAAGATTGCACAAGTTTAATCAATATGAGTTTGGATTTGTCACTAACCTTGTCTTGTGATTATGGTTTTGACAAATTCACATGGATAAGAACACATACACTATTAAATCTAAGTGTCATAAGGTTTCTCTCCGATTCATGAAAATGATGGTGAGGAAACACTTTCACTAAGTAGATTTTAGCTAGATAGCAATTGTGATATTTGCATTCTCAAAGTCGTTAGTGGAGCGTGTGTGGTTTACCGGCACACTAACATGGACTTGTGAGAAGTGGCAAAGGTCTAAACAATTGAGACTATGATTACGACATCCCTTTTCATAGTTCTAAAATTGTTTAGACACACATGTGAGCTATCTAAGAGAGGTGTATGATTTTGATAAAGTTTTATCAAAACAATCTAGTATCAGAAATCTGAACTTTGGTAAGAAAGTCAGCTGATTTCTGAGTACATGTCAAAGCTAGTGGGAGCATAAGTGTTATGCTAATAATCATCATGTTAGTGGGAGCATGATAATTATGACAAAGGTTGCAAGTTAGCAATGTTAATTATAGAAAACAAAAGTTTCAATTCGTGAGGTTGCAGAGGTTGAAAAAGTTGTTTTGCTATAATTAAGGGAGAGGAAATTATACTTCATTTCAATTCTAAAAGCTTAGATTGAGATTTTAATCGTATTTAATCAAGGATATATATATATATATATATATATATATATATATATATATATGAATTTCATGTTGGAATGGCTCAACATAAGGAAATTCTATATATGGGTCCATTATTTGCGTTCTAAAATTCGATTATGATTACGACATCCGTTTTCATAATCTGAATTTTGAGAACTTGGCAAATTGAAATGGAAATATTATAGCAAAAGACTGGTTTAGTCTTTATGTGAGACATCATGAATGGTGTCCCATATGCTTCGGATATAGGATCGATTACATGTGCTATATTCATCCTTTCTAAAATTTTCCAAATGCCTGGGGCATTATGAAGGGAAAAGGTCTAGAATTGGATATGACTAAAATGATTAAGCAATTGTCGAGGATAATCTAAGGTTTACCAAAGATTGGTTGCTCAAGGACAGTTGGAAGTATAATGTTAATTCTGGAAGGACCATATTTACATAATATGTAAGGAGGCAACTTTTGTTCAGAAGTGATAGTCAAAATGGAATATGGAAATGTTTCAAAGTTAGAAATTATTCAATCTGTGTAAGATTAGGAAACTTAATGAAAGAAGGATGTTTCCAAGGAGCTGATCTCCTTTGGAATGCTCTGTAATGATTGTTGTAAAGTCTTTCTGACTTCGTGCATAATCATTAAGAGGATCAATCCATATAAGTTTAGAATCTAACAGATTTCAGTAAATGCCATGAATTTGGAATTCTTGCATTTGCAGTAAGGATTTGGGACTGTGAAAAGAGGATCATTGGAGTGATGTTCAATTGATCTATTTTACAAAGTAAAGATCATAGACAAACATAGTATGCATACTTGGTGTATGGCATGACTAGTGTTTAGAAAACATAGTGTACATGCTTGGAGCATGGGACAACTATTGTTTTAAATTCAAGTATAAAGTTGATAAAACCGAAACAATGAATAATGAGTAATCAGTATGGTGATAAATAAAAGTGTTTATTTATATTCATAGGGTTTGATACCATATTTGATTCATTTATTCTTGTGTTTCACTTTGCATGTTTTGACTTCCAGAATAACTAAGTCGCTCTTCCTGAATGATTAAGTTATTCAAACCATCCACAGTCGGTCATATGTTGGAAGTAGATATGAATCAAGACTGTCATGGGTTGGTTTGTAGAGGTCCAAGTTGGTGGACAAAGTGGTGCTACAACACTCATGAGTGCTCATAAGTTCTAAGTATTGGATTCAACCCGCGCTCATTTGGATCACTTCATGGATTTTATCATGAGTGATCATGAGACGATAATATCTTATATTCTTCAAACCTAGAGATATGAGTTGTTACTATGAGTTGGTTATACATTGATTGCACGAAAACGCATTGGTAACTCGATGTTATAAAACGTGCCTTTGTGTATGATTCAACAAGTAGTAGAACAAGCCATATGAGTCGAAGTTTATCCATTCCTTTTACCTTCGGGATAAAAACGATATCTGTGGGCCCCTCGATGATTTAAAGAGGATACATGTGAGTGCTTGGCCAAGCCAGGACTGATTTGATTTGTTCAATCAGTCAGTCATCATGAATCGAAAATCGGGAAACAACAAATGGACACAGAGAATGATTGATAATCCATGTCTCAGTACCATATGATATCTAGAATGGAGGAATATATGATCCCTTATCTAATGGACAAGTCATTGACAAAGGTTAGAGTTCATCGACAAGGTCAGAGTTCGACAGAAGCTTTTGAGAGCTACGATTGCTGATCGGTTCCTGAAGTCATACGCAATAATAGTTTTAGACTTATCCAAGTGGGAGACTGTTGGATTAATGTCTAAGTCCATAACTATAATTGGTAAGACTTGACCCGACCTGGCATGGTCCATTTGGGTTGCATGGCATCATGCATTTGGATAGACTATAATGAGATAAATAACACTTAAGGTTGGTTAATATAGTATAAGTTCTAATATATTAATAAGGTTATTTAATTAGTATTGATCAAGAATTAATTTGGAATTAATTAAGTGATCAAAAGGAGACTAATTAAATATATGGGTTGATTGTGTAAATCATTCATTCTTATATATGTGGGCTTGTGATCCAAGATTCCTTATGTTGGACTAAGTCCATGGGGTGACCCATGGATACTCCATGGAGGTTAAAATCCATGGAGCATAAGGAATGGGTAAAGTTATGAGTTACATGGTGTAACCCTAATAGCCACCATATAAAAGAATCCCATGGCTCAAGAAATCGTGCACTAATGTGTGAGTGTGAGGGCTAGACGATTTCAAGGAGTGTTCAAGTTTCTCTCAAGTTATTCCAAGTGTATTTGGTGTTGTGTGAACCATTTGAGGTGTCACACTTGGGGCACTAGGCACTCAAGCTTCATGAAGACATTCTACATCAAAGAGGTATGTATTCTATCTTGTTATATTTATTATTTTGTATGCTAGATTAGGATAATACCTTGGATGTTCATAATTGTATGTATAATAGAGAAAACATAGATCCAAGGTATTTAGGGTTGCATGTACACTTAGGAGTGTTAGAATGCTCATAACCCAACACTTTCATCATTCAATGTTGAAGATACATAAGCATTCTGTAACCAAAATAATTTTAAAGGATTAGTAAGTTGTTAATCATAAATAAATACATCATATTGGTATATTAATCATAATTGAATACTAAAGGTATTTATTTTTTATTTTTATATCCATAAATTAATACATCATTTTGTTATAATCATATGTGAGTTTCAGTTGCATATACATAATTATCTTAAATGATACTAAATAAATCTAATATTCATAATTGAATACATCATATTGCTATATTCATTTATCAATAAAGAAGAAATTAATGTTAGAACACAAACTTACATAAACTTCAACATGGTGAATTTCCGACATCTCTTCCCAGTTCTTGGTGGTTAAGTAAATCAACTCAACCTTCTAAAACTTCTGCAAAAATCTATGTGTTTCCATATATACTTTCCATAAATGTTGTTTGTGTCACCTGACCATATTTTGTCTGGACAACCACATCTCTGAAAATATATAAGCAAAATGTCATATATTATTATTTATATAATAATCATATATGAATAGGTCTACAAAACAAAGTTACTTACGATGTATTCCCTTGCAAGTTGAACAACCACTCGCAGACAATACTCTCATGATGTATCAACTTAGGTTTTGTGTCTATTATCTAGCATTTGTAAGGTAATCTGAAAGGATCAACCAGCTTCTTCGGTATTGATTCATCCAGATCATGCTTTGATGGTCCTCATTCTGTAGGAATTGGTATAGAGATTGGATTTGGATTAAGAACATTTTTTTTGATAATATAATCACAAGTCTTTCTTTATTTGTTTCTATGTAAGTGGTTTTTTTGGTGAAGATTCATTTTTTTTGAACGGCGGGGTTAGTGGTTAGCAGTTAGTACACGAAAGCAGTTAGTATCACGAAACCGTCAACGCCTGGAATAGAACTCGAAACCTCCAATCTAAGAGGCAAAGCCTCTACCAAGTGGGCTAGTCCCACTTGGCCTTTGGTGAAGATTCATTAGATTTTTTACTTGAAGTTTGATTTGAATTTTGATTGAGACCTAGACTAAAGCTTGGATGAGTATTAACTTCATTTTTTGATTTTTTACCGGCCATAAAATTTACACAATATATTAATATATTATGGAAAATATAAATTTTAATGTAATATATTAAGTATAATTAGTTAATGAATTGTCTATTTACCTCCATCACCTGCTTTTTTGTTCTCAACTTCAACCCCTTTTTTATCCCCTTCAAAATTCAAATCATATATGAATATTGAATCATATAATTAATTATATGTTAATTATAATATATTTTTTTATATTTTATTCATATATGATATTGATCTTTCCAATCATATATGAGTTTTCAAATGTTTTTCGAAATTGTTACCTCCATCATTTCCTTTTGTCTTCTCATCTCATCTTCCTTTTTTATTTTCATCTTCAGAATTTCCCTTGCCTGAATGATACACATCATATATGAATATTCTATCTATATTCAAAATATTGTATTACTTATTCATAAATAAATATAAATATTTTAATATATTCACTTATGAATAAGTAATGCATAGTATTACTTATGAAGCATTACTAATGAACAAGTAATTCGATCTTTTACTTATTCATACATGAAAAGTGTGTTATTCAAAAAATCAATGTAAGCATTATAATATATTCAGTTATGAATAAGTAATGCATATCATTACTTATGAACAAGTAATACTATCTTTTTTATTTATTCATATACTATCTTATTCACTTGTGAATAATCAATCTTATTATATTCACTTATTAGTGAATCATTCATTTACTTTTATCATCTCCATTTCCTTTTTCAATTTCTCCTGCTTGTTTATCTCAACCTTCACCTTTATTTTCCTCAATAGTTTCAACTTCTCCTTGTTTATCTCCGCCTCTATCATTTCCTTTTGTCTTCTCAACTTCTCCTCCTTCTTTATTTCCATGTCCAGACTTTCCCTTGCCTGAAAGATATACATCATATATGATTATTCTATCTTTTTTACTTATTCATATACTGTTTTATTCACTAATGAATAAGTTGTCTTATTAAAAAAATCAATATAAGAATTGTAATATATTCACTTAATAGTGAATCATCCATTTACCTGTATCATCTCCCTTTCCTTTCTGAACTTCTCCTCCTTGTTTATGTTCACTTTCTGAGTTTCCCTTCCCAACAATATCCATATCATATTGTATATTAAGTATAATGAATTATTGAATCTATAATAACATTTTTATTTGTAAATAAATAATAAGTTATTAGTAACATTTTTTTATATTCATTCATATATGAATAACAAATACATACCTTTAATAACTTGACTGATCGGAGTATTAGTTTTACTGCCAGTCATTCCTGACCGTGGTCAAAATTTAATAAAAAAATTTGTTATTGTGTATTAATATTTTTATAAAAAAAAAGAAAGTCAAAATTTACCTGTATCAATATTATCCAAAATAGTTTTCATTTCAGGGTTATTCCAGATTTCATCTTCTTGACTATTTAAACTTGAAAATCCAATGCCAAAGACATTATCCACAACGTTTTAAACAACTTTATCCAACAATTTTTTATTTGTTTCATTTTTTAGACTAGTCTCTCCATCATTATTTGTTTCTTTAGTTTTCTCATCGTTTTTCTCTTCACCATTCTTATTTTTATTTGATCTCTCCATCATTCTTTTTTCTTCAGTTTCATCTTCCTTTTTCTTTTCATTAGTTTCTTTTTCATTGGTTTCTCTATCATTCTTTGTTACTTCATTCTCCACTTTATTTCCATCAAGTAAATAATCTACTTCTGGTTCAGGTCCATCATCATCATTGTAGTTTTCACCATTTCCCTCTTTATCTTCATTCCCTTTTTCATCATTTATTTTTTCACTCATAACTGGTGTCAAATTTATACATTCAAGTCAAGTTTCATTATGTAATTTTAGTTTTATCTTCAACAATTACATTTGTGATATTTTCTTTCAAAATCCTAAAACTTTCCTTTTCAGGAAACTTTGTTATTTTATCATTGAAATTTGAATTCAAATTTTCCTTCATCCTCTCAAATCGATTAAGCATTTTAGATAATTTTGATTCATATTCCTATGTAATAAAAATAAATATAATTAGAAATTAATTTAATAAATTAGTGTAATCATATATGATTAACATATTCAAAATAATTACCTCAACAAAATCATCTTCATCTTTGTCACAATCATTGTCTTCTAGATTTGTATCTCCTTCAACTTCTTCATTAAAAAATTCTTCATTTAATTCTCCAAGGCCAATTCTACCTATTTCTTGTTCAAATGTCTCTCGATATCTAATCTTCTCTGAACTACAATAACAAATTGTTGGATGTTTACATGTTACCTTTAGAGCTTCCGAGTGGATTTTATCAGAATAGAACAACTGTAGATAAATGATAATTAATTCATATTCATAAATGAATTTTTACAAAATATAGTATTTTTTTTATATTCATTTATGAATAAGTAATGCAAAGCATTACATGTGAACAAGTAATACTATCTTTTACTTATTCAAATATGAATATGTGTTATTCAGTTATGAATAATTAATATTATTAAAAAGTGAATATAAACATTATAATATATTCACTTATGAATAACTTACCAACAAGAAAGCTGAAGGTCCAACAAAGTAGCTGGTAACAGAGTATGGTATGTATGAGTTCTTTGTTCTAACGAGACTATCCAAAACATAGTTGCACCAGTCTATGTTGCTGATATACGTTTTTCTTGAAATATAAATCAAAGGGAACAAGTTGCATCTTCCTATTGATGTTGACTCACAAAATTTGTTGACAAAAAGAACTAAGAAGTTTAATTTGAAATTAAAATCAGCTCCTGTGGTACGAACAATAACTTTTTCGATTGCATTCAGTATGATGATTTCTCCTTCTTGAAACTGTTCCTTCCATTCATCATAACATGTATCATCTTTAGGCGATTGATCCAGTTGTGTAAGTATGGTTCCAACGGTTGGAATCCCCAACATGTCATGAATAGACTGTGTTGTTACTTTCAGTTCTTTTCCTTCAACATCTCTGACCGTTCTTTCAGAATCAAAATTTTGAAGAATATAAAATCTCAGCTTCAGTGGTATATCAGTTATTTTCATTCTTAACAGACTTCCAAAACCCATAGATCTTACACATTATTTTTGTTGTTTGCTCAAGCCAAGGATTAGAGAGAGTAATGACTCTGGTGATCATTTGTTTTTCATTGCAAAAACGTCACACATGTTTTTTCTTTTCTTTCTTAATTGGTGACTCATTTTTCTTTTGCTTCTTTGATGGACGACTACTTTCAAAATCAGAATCTGAATCATGAAATTGTCGCCTTTCAGGAGTTTTTGTTTTTGCTGGACTTTTTTTGCTTTAATGCGTTGTTTTCTTTGTTGTGTTTGTTTCTTTTTTTGTTTCCGGTAAATGAATGGAGGAGCAGTAACTTGGAAAAGTTCCAAGCAGGAGACCGTAGCTGATTCAACGTGTGAATCAGAATACATAGCAGCGAGCGAAGCGTCAAAGGAGGCGATATGGTTGAAGAACTTCATTGGAGACCTTGGAGTTGTGCCAGCCATAAAGGAGCCTATGGAGATTTTCTGTGATAATAAAAGAGTGGTTGCCTTGACCAAGGAACCGAGGGATCATGGTAGATGTCGACATATCGACAGGAAATATCATTTTATTCGACATCGGGTGGAAGAGGGACTCCTCGTAGTGAAGGGGGTATCGTCAGAGGATAACCCAACAGATCCCCTTACGAAGGGACTGAGTAGGGTTAGGCACTTGCAGCACGTAGGAGCATTGGGTTGAAGGACGATATTAGTTTAGATTAGATAGCTTAGAAACGTGTAATAGATAAATGTAATTAGCATTTGATGATTAAATAAAAGAGTATTATTTATAAGTAAAGTTACTGGCTTATGTTAATTGTTTACCTATTGTTTCACTTTGCATGTTTTGACTTCCTAAATAATAAGATTATTCAAACGTTCCATAGTCGCTCATACTTTGGAAGTAGGTATGAAAGAAGATTGTCATGAATTGGTTTGTAGATTGTCTGAAGTGTATTAGACATAGCAAAGGTTTGCTGCAACGTTCATGAGTGCTTATGAATAAGATTTGAGCATTGGATTAGACCCACGCTTGCTGGCATCACTTCATGGAATTCATCACGAGTGATCACAAGACGATAATATCATATGGTCTTAAAACCTAGATATATGGTTTATTATTTGCAAGTTGGTTGTGAATAGAAAATGCGTAAACGCATCAGTAACTTGATGTTATAAAACACATTGTTGTGTGTGATTCGATGAGTGAATCGTAAATGCATATAAGTCAAAGTTTATCCCTTCCTTTTATCCTAAGAGGGTAAAAGCGATATCTGGGCCCCTCGATGATTTGGTTTGACTTATGTGTCGGGCCCGATCAGGACTAAATTGATGTGTTCAATAAAGTTCTATGTCAGACGAATCAGAGATCGAGAAACAAACTGTTGGACAATACGTATGACTATGTTCCATGTAATTGTCCGTACGATATCAAGAATGCAGAACTGTATGATCCCTTATCTAAAGGACAGGTTACCGATAAGATCAGAGTTCGACAACGTCATTGAGAGCTACGATTGCTAATCGGATTGTACTTGCACTATAGTTACTAGAATTATCCAAGTGGGAGACTGTTGGATTAGTGTCTAAGCCTGTAACTATATTTGGTATGTACTTGACCTGGTTGTGCATGGTCCTTTTGGGTTGCCTTCACCAAAGCAACTTGACAGGATGATTTATAGAGACAGAGAGGTTATTATGGTTTATTAATATATTATATGAATAATATATTAAAAGAGAAATCATATAGTTTAATTAATATTAGACAAGAATTAATTAAGAATTAATTGTGTAGCTAAAAGACATTAATTAATTAAAGGGAACTAGAACTGTCAATTGTGTGATAGTTGATATTAGGCTGAGAATGCTTATGGATTAGGGCATGGACAAAATTAAGGAGGAGTCCTTCTTAAATTCGTCTAAGGAGGCCTTATTCCAGAAGGTTCTCAATTTACTTAGGGCCTAAGTCATCCAATTAGGGTTTTCACTTAATCCCTAGAAGCTCAAGTATATAACGACCCCTAGGGTTAGCAAAATCGGTTAGTTGATCCCTTGGAAGCTTGGAGCCGACTTTTGCCTTTCATCCTCTCTCCTAAAACATCATCCTCTTGTTTGTGGTGTTTGTAAGCCATTAGAGGTATGACATTTGTGAAACTAAGCTCCAAGAGTTGAAGATTCAAGCCATTCAAGAAAGGTAATCATCTAGATCTGATCTATTAGGTTAATTTCGAAATATCTATGCTAGATCTAGGGTTCATATGTCTTGGATGAATTGCATGTACAATAGAGAATCCTAGATCCAAGCTTTAGGGTTTTGTATGAGCACATAGGATTGTTTTTATGCTCTAAACCCATCATAAGTATACTCTCGAAGTCACAAAGATTTCTATGTGATCCTTGAATGGCAAAAATCAACATAATTTTTCAATGATCCCATTCATCCAGTCATATTTGAATTCAACTTCTAAAGTAGTGTATTCTTATTTTGTATTAGATTGTGTCATTATGTTTTGCTTGGACCTCACTCCAACAAAACTTACCCTTCATTCCATAATGAAGTCAAAATCCAATTATAAGTCATAATTATTTATATCTGTTTAAAGATTAACATCTTGTGCAACTCTTTCCATAAAGATCCTTTCTAAATTGATTGTCTGATATACATTCTCTTAGTTCTTCTAAAGTACTCTTAGAATGCTCTTTCTTAGTCATCCAGTGACTTTACCATGTATTCAATTAGTATCCTATCATATTCTTACAACATGATCAAATACCATGTCCTATACATAATATGGCGTAAATGATGAATTCATTTGCCAAGCAAATAGAATATAAATCATTTCATCTAGTTCAAGCCTATGAGCTATGTCTTTTTTAGGCTAGCTCAAAATGGTGCCATATGACAATGCCAATGATTCTCCAAAAGAATCTTGTGTTTTGATCCCTTTCAATATATTGTCACTATATGTATAACGACATGAAACTTTTAACAATAATTTTATATATTTCTTATAGATTTTACATTCCAAGAATGTATCTTCTTCTTCTTCCTAAGTCTTTCATTTTAGAAACAATTCCCGAGTAGAGGTGAAAACGACGTTGCTTAGTCAGAATGTAATTTCAAGTGATTAAGTATGTCTCATTCATACAAGATTAAGAATTTCACTATGCTCCCACTAGTTCTTAGTAAACACACATGTTTTATTCATTTTGATATAAAAACATACCTTATGGATTTACATAAAATGATGATTGTAACATTGAGATGTTTGTTTTATATCCACAAGAGGATCTCAAGCTCTACACATTTTATTGGGATAACATGGATTAAGAAAACCGCCAGGCTAATCTATATAGATATCTTCAAGTAGATGCATATTAAGAAAAACTGTCTTTCTTGAAATCTATTTGATCTATTTCATATTAAGAATATGAATTTATAGTAAATAATATCTTTTTTGATTTAATCATAGCTACTTGTGAAAAAAGGTTTGATCACAGTCAGTGTCATGAGTATGATGAAGACCATAGTCGACGGCATGAGTATGAGAAAATCCTTTTACTACAAGTCTTGCTTTAAATGTGTATGGTTATCCATGTAATTTATTCTTTTTAGAATAATCATTTTCTCCTTCTAGCCTTGCTATAAGGATAAATTTTAATCAAGTACATACTTGATTCTCATACATAGATTACATCTCATGTTTATGACTCTAAGTCATTTATCAGATTCGATATCTGACATAGCATTTTGGTACTTGATGGATTTTCCAGAAACGATTACTAAAAGCTCATCAATGACAGATTCCACATTTCTCAAGTCATAGATGATTTCTACCACTAATGCAAACAATTTGTGTTTGTGAGTAGCTATTATTCAAGTTTAACAATCCTTTTTAAAACTAGTGCCAACTATTACTACATAAGGTTATTGTTCTTGAGCCGCTTCAAGTTCCATGTACCCACACTCACTTTGTCATTATAATCTTGCTTTCTACTAACTTAGCTCTTTCACAAGAATAAAAGAACCTATTCTTGGTGGGTTTGCATATAACAATCTAAGCCACATTTAGAGTACTATACAAATATGTATTTAGTAGATTTTGGGTTTAGAAGCTTTAGTCCAACATCGTACTATACAAATATGTATTGTCACACCCCAAAACCCGAACAGCGGAAACGTTCAGGGGTGGAGGACGTCATGTACAGTATCACAACAATGCATAGTAGTAAACAAGCAACAACATCATCCATTGCATTAATAATATAATTTAATACAAGTGTGTTCTGTGAAGTTTAATAGACACCAAAAATATGAATCAAAATAAAAGATGAGTCTTGAACGAGCTCCATCTTCTCAAAACCTGGCACCGATACCTGTCTACTGGTGACCTGAGAATACAAGTTATTTTGAAAGAGTTTATCAGCTTTAAAGCTGGTGAGATCATAAGTATTTTAGTGTCATTATTTGTATGAAAGTGTTTGTAAGTACTTGATGTATAAGTTTGTAAATGTTTGTAAATGTTTGAATCTCCTAGAAAATCCTATATTTTCTACTAAACGTAGCCTTCTACCAAGGCATCAAATGTTTGTATGAAAATGTTTGTAAGTATGTGATGTATGAGTTTGTAAATGTTTGTAATTGTTTGTAATCTCCTAGAAAACCCTATGTTTTCTACTAAAAGTAGCCTTCTACCAAGGCATCAGATGTTTGTATGAGTGTCTCTTGTAAGAGTGTGTATTTTCCCAATTCTGACTATCATTAACCAAAAATTTAGTTTTTACATTACCCTTCATTGTGTGAAGATCACAAAGTGAATGCAATGGGGAAATTCCCTCTAACGGGGGGATAATGTGACAACCCGAAACTTTTCCGTTATCCTTACTAAATTTCCGTTAATCAAATTTGGATTCTTATCTAATTCCGTCAAATTTGATAGTTTGGGAAGGACTTTACGTTTAAATAAGTCTTTTCGAATTTATTTCCGTTCACGTTAGTATAATTTTTAGTCTAACGGAATATTCTAAACTCAGTTCGACCGACTTCCGTATTTGAAAACGAAGTTTTCTAAGTCGAAACATAGCATTCGGGCCAAATGACTCTTCAAAAGGAGTTTACGGCCGCAAACCCGGTTTAAGACCGTAAACTCTGTTTACGGCCGTAAACACTGTTTACGACCGTAAACCCTCCCCCCACCTCCTGACCGTAAACTCACCCCTATATAAGGGATGAGTGGCCTCCATTTCTCACTTTACACACTCCAGAAAGCTTTCTCTCTCTACTCTCTCTCTCTTCAAACTTCGATTTTTTTCTCAAAGATCCTCAAGAATGTAAGTGATTCTTCACCTTGATTATGTTTCTATCTCATTTCTAGTGGCAAATCCATGTTCTTAGCTCATAAATCTCATCATTTTTCTAGATTTTCTCTCTCACCAAGAACACCAAGAATACACACTAGTGTTTTTGGGATTCTAACCACCCTTTCAAGCTTCTATTTCGTAAGTACTCTACCCTTAGCTTGTTGGATACAAGAATCACTTGTTAACATCTAGAAATCGTGACCAGAAGGGTGTTTACGGTCAAGGAAATCTCCTTTGACCATAAACTCTATTTAAGTGGCACAAAGTTGCCACAACACCCTCCTTAACATAGAAACTAAGCTTAGAACACTTCCAGAAGACTAGAAAGGGCCTTGAAACACCGAAAATCGCACTTCTCGTCGAAGTGTTTACGGCCGTAAACACTTGGACCGTAAACACCTTTTATGACCGTAAACACTTGGACCGTAAATACCTTTTACGACCGTAAACACCTGGACCGTAAACCCCTTTTACAACCGTAAACTCATGGACCGTAAGCCCATGAACCGTAAACTCCTTTTTCGACCGTAAAGTCCCCATTTTCAATCACATGTCATTCTAACACTTAGTTTTAAGTGTTTCCTAGTCCCTAAGGTGGTTTCCTTCCATAACGAATAGTGTTATGCCATCACCTAATGTATATACATGAACTTCTTCATGCTAAATAGGATCCGTTTGTGTCCAAGGCTTTTATTGACACTCAAAAATTCCTAGCAACTTACACTCGGATCCCACGTCAATCTGTGAGTTCATACCCCTATACTTTTCCGAATTTTTCATGTTTTCAAGGGGGGGAATACAAGCAAAAAGTACAAGGAAACTTGTGCTCAAATATATTATTTTGTTTAAAATAATTATATGTTCAGTATGCTTTTAACACAGAAAACCGTTTTACCACTCGATTAAGAAATCAACTCGTAGAAACAGTTTTCAAATCTAAAGGAAGGAACTTGTGAATCTTATCATAATATGTATTGTCTCATAAAGGATTCATGCAAATCATAAACAGGATTTTCGTACTATTACTTGTAAATTCGTTAGGTTAAGTTTGAGACATGTCCTTGGTAACACTCCCCCGGATTCGTGAGTGGAGGACTACGACTTATAACCAAAATCTCTTGGAGGGAGAGCGTGACTATTGTGTATAGATCTGTACGGGACTGACTATCCCCCACTCTCGCTGCTAGCTACAGCGGAACCGTTAGGTTCAGGGGTGACAAAGTCTTAAAAAGATACTGGCCCCCGTTCGTGCCTTATCCAGTCAAAGTACGGTTATGGCACTCACAACTTAGGTAACGAGAATTTACTTTTCCAATATACTCCTCTGGGTGTAACCAGAGCTTCGAAAATACGACTAATATACTCCTTTGGGTGTAACCAAAGCTTCGAAAAGAAAACTGCTGTCCGAGTATGGTAGATACTCGCGTATGGATAATCAACTATCAACCCTTAAGAAAATATGGGATTTTCTGGAATAACTTAATCTTTCATAAATAGTCTGTTGAATGTGTAACTAATGGATAATCAAAACTCTTTCATAAGAAAATATGGGATTTTTCTTGGGAAACAACTTTTCAAAGAATCAAGGAAACATTCCTTTCACCAGAATTAACCGCTTATGAACTCACCAGCTTTATGCTGATATTTTAAAACTGCTTGTATTCTCAGGGCATCAATAGGCAGGTACTTTTGCCAACTTTTGGAGAAGATGGAACATCCTGAAGTCACATCTTTTACTTTTGCTATATATACTGACATGTATAAACCATGTTTTTGAACAATGTAAATATTCTTATTATAATGTAATGGTTGTGTTTACTATGCTTACTATGATACAACTGTTGTGATACTACGCGTGACGTCCTCCGCCCCGGAACATTTCCGCCTTCGGGTTTGGGGTGTGACAGATTGGTATCAGAGCTATTGTTTATAGTGAACTAAGTATACCGAACCTTACATGGTATACAACTATAAACACTAAGGGGCCTAAGTGCTCTGAACTAAATGTATACTTTTAAAGTATAAGTATTTTTACAAACAGTATACAAGTATACCCGTATTCCAGAAACTGTGCCATAAGTAGAACAAAACAACAGTATTTTGGATGTTGAACACTACGGTTAAACCTGGGCAGTTATGTAATCATGTCTAGGGTCAATATAGCCTGATCAACTATATTTATTCGAGGCATGACCAACATGTGCTTGGGAGTGACTTTGGTGTTGCAACAGGCCTAAAACTTACCCAGTATCCCTATAACTTAAAATACTATAGGAGTATTTTAAATCAGAGCCGAATACTTAGTAGAAATTCATTCCAAGAGTTGCTACTCATTCCTCTTAGCGATAACTTACTTGCATCAGTAATCTTTCTTTGCTTATCGCTTAGTAGAACACTCTAATCATCATATTGAGATACATCTTGCTTTATATCTCTTGATTCGATTCCAGAGGACTTACCATCCTCTTCTTCCTGATTGTTTCTAGAACAAGATGCCTCCCCGAAAAAGAACTAACAGGAGGAATGACGGCGCTCCACCACCACCACCGCCCCCTCAGTTCGATCCCGTTATGTTCCAAGCAGCTGTTATTGCTGCTGTGGCAGCCGCGATGTCACAGATGAACCCTGGCGGATCTGGTGGTCAGGGAGGTGGTATGCATCCCCAACATCATGAAGGTGGTCAGGGACACCAGAAGGAGTGTTCCTATAAAGACTTCATGAACGCAAAACCCACATCCTTCGACGGCAAAGGAGGTGTTATTGCCTTGACTCAATGGTTCGAAAAGATCGAGTCCATTTTCAAAATCTGTTCCTGTTCTGAGGTGAATAAAGTAAAATTCGCCGCTTGCACTTTTGCCAACAGGGCACTGACCTGGTGGAATGGTCGGGTCAAATCCCTAACCCTACCAGTGGCAAATGCTATGGGTTGGGACAGCTTAAGAGAACTTATGATAGCTGAATACTGCCCACGGGGCGAGATGCAGAAACTAGAGCACGAACTCTGGAACTTAAGGATGAAGGAATCCGACATTGCTGCCTACACTTCTAGGTTTGAAGACCTAGTGCTTCTTTGTCCGGGAATGGTCACCCCGGAAAGCAAAAAGATTGAAAGATACATATGGGGACTGACACAACCCACCAAAGGAAATGTCTTGGCTGCTAGGCCAAACACCTTTGACAGCGCTAAGTGTCTGGCGCAAACTCTCATAGATCACGGAGTTGATCTTGATAAAGTGTCAACCGCTCCTGAGCCAGCTAAAGGGAGTGGTGAGAAAAGAAAGTTCTGGAAGGAGAGGAAGGGCCAGTCTTCACAGGAGCCCTCAAAGAAACAGCAAACGGTGGCAGTCCACGCTGCTACTACTCCTGCTGCTACTCCTGCAACTCAAGCACCTACCAATAGATATACTGGCACCCTCCCTTGGTGCAGTAAATGAAGTTATCATCATCTCATACCTGGCCCATGTCGTGAAATGCTCTGCAACAACTGTGGCAAGAAGGGTCACCTGACTCGAGACTGCAGAACACCAGTCCGATCAACCGATCAGGCCTCGGGAGCAGGCATTGGTCAAGCCTGTTACGGCTTTGGAGAGGTCGGGCACTACAAGAGAAACTCCCCCAAGGCAGCAACAACTGGAAACACCGGGAGAGTTCTATCTATGGGTCAAGAAGAGGCAGTTGCAGACCCCACTGTTGTGACGGGTACGTTCCTCCTCGATAATTCTTATGCATGCATTCTTTTCGATTCTGGTGCGGAGAGAAGTTTTGTTAGCCATGCATTCAAACATCTTCTTAGGCATAAACCTCATCCATTAACTGAAAAATTTACCATCGAGATGGCTAACGGTGAGAAAGAGAGCGCTAATGAGATATACGTAGGCTGTACTCTTACCTTAAACGATAATTCTTTTCCTATCGACCTTATGCCAGTTTCCATAAAAAGCTTCGATGTCATCATCGGCATGGATTGGTTGAGCCCCAATCATGCTGATATCCTTTGTTACGAAAAAGCTATCCGTCTCAATCTTTCCTCGGATGAAACTCTTGTAATCTACGGTGATAAACTCAGTTCAAACCTTCGCATCATTTCGTGCATGAAAGCCCAGAAACTCCTGCGGAAGGAGTGTTATGTATTCCTAGCCCATGTCATTAATGAGAAGCAGGAAGTTAAAGACCTCGAGAGCATCCCCGAAGTCTGTGATTTTCCCGATGTTTTCCCCGAAGACCTATCGGGAATCCCTCCCGAACGCCAAGTCGAGTTTCGCATCGACTTAGTCCCCGGAGCTACCCCCGTAGCTAAATCCCCATACCGATTAACACCGGCAGAAATGCAGGAGTTATCTAGTCAGCTCAATGAACTGCTCAGCAAAGGATTCATGAGACCGAGTTCCTCACCCTGGGGAGCCCCAATCTTATTTGTGAAAAAGAAAGACGGATCCTTTCGGATGTGCATTGACTATCAAGAGCTGAACAAGCTCACAGTCAAAAACCGTTATCCTCTTCCTCGAATCGACGATCTCTTCGACCAACTTCAAGGAGCCAGCTACTTCTCGAAAATAGACCTAAGATCAGGGTACCATCATCTTAGAGTCCATGAGAATGATGTTCCTAAGACATCATTTCGGACTCGATATGGTCACTACGAGTTCGTAGTAATACCCTTCGGTCTAACCAACGCACCGGCAGTGTTCATGGACCTGATGAACCGGGTGTGCCGTCCTTTCCTGGCCAAGTTCGTTAGCGTATTCATCGATGATATACTTGTCTATTCCAGAAGTGAGGAGGACCACAGACAGCACTTGAAATCGGTGTTGGAAACCCTAAGGAAGGAGAAGCTTTACGCAAAATTCTCCAAGTGCGAATTCTGGATTCGCAAAAGTAACCTTCCTAGGTCACGTGGTAAGCGAGGAAGGCATACACGTGGACCCTTCCAAAATCAAAGCAATAGAGAACTGGTCAGCACCGAAAACACCCACAGAAATTCGCCAATTCTTGGGTCTCGCTGGCTATTATCACAGGTTTATTCAGAATTTCTCCAGAATTGCCAAACCTTTAACCACTCTGACTTAGAAAGGCGTACCCTTTTGTTGGAGTGAAAAGCAAGACACTGCGTTCCAGACGTTGAAGCAGGCCCTATGCAGCGCACCTATCTTGTCTCTGCCCGAAGGGACGGAGGATTTCGTTGTTTACTGCGATGCATCCAATCAGGGTTTGGGCTGTGTACTCATGCAACGGGGAAAAGTTATTGCTTATGCCTCGAGACAACTGAAAGTACACGAAGTCAACTACACAACGCACGACCTGGAGTTGGGAGCACTGGTCTTCGCATTGAAGATAAGGAGACATTATCTCTATGGAACCAAGTGCACTATCTTCACTGACCGTAAAAGCCTACAGCACATTTTCGATCAGAAGGAGCTGAACATGCGACAACGGCGTTGGGTCGAGCTACTCAGCGATTACGAGTGCGAAATCCGCTACCATCCCGACAAGGCCAATGTGGTGGCAGATGCCCTCAGCCGAAAAGAATACTCAGGTCGCAGAGTGAAGGCACTAACTATGACTATCCATTCCCACTTATCCGCGCAAATCAAGGAGGCTCAGCTGGAAGCCTTAAAACTAGAGAACATGCCGGGTGAAGCCTTAAGAGGAATGGAAAAGAACATGGAGATCAAGGGAGACGAAGTCTTTTATTTCATGGACCGGATCTGGACCCCAAAGTTTGGTGGGTACAGAGAGGTTGTAATGAACGAAGCTCACAAGACTAAATACTCCGTTCACCCAGGTTCGGACAAGATGTACCTCGATCTCAAGAAACTGTATTGGTGGCCGAATATGAAAGCAGAGATCGCTACCTTCGTGGGCAAGTGCCTGACTTCCGCCAAGGTGAAGGTCGAATATCAGAAACCCTCAGGTTTACTACACATGCCGGAGATACCTGAATGGAAGTGGGAGAGAATTAATATGGATATTATCACCAAATTACCCAAGTCTCCGAGTGGGTACGACGCCATCTGGGTAATTGTCGACCGTCTGACTAAATCCGCCCACTTCCTACCGATTAAGGAAAGCTTCAAAATGGAGAGGCTCACGCGAATCTACATCCAAGAGATAGTTCAACTGCATGGTGTGCCTGTGTCCATTATCTCCGATCAAGATAGCAGGTTCACTTCGAGGTTTTGGCAGTCACTTCAGAAAGCTCTTGGAACTAAGCTGGATATGAGCACGACTTACCATCCTCAGACTGATGGACAGAGTGAGAGAACAATTCAGACATTGGAAGATATGTTGAGAGTCTGCGTCATCGATTTCGGCGCGTCATGGGACACTCATTTTCCTTTGTTTGAATTTTCCTACAACAACAGCTACCATACCAGCATTAAGGCTGCACCTTTCGAAGCCCTCTACGGTCGCAAGTGCAGATCCCCTCTGTGCTGGGATGAGGTGGGAGACACGCAGCTAGCTAAGGGACAAGTCCCCGACAGCACTCTCACAGGTCCACAAATCATCCGTGAAACCACCGAAAAGATCGTGCAAATCCGAGAACGACATAAGGCCTCACGAGATAGACAGAAGAGCTACATCGATAAACGACGAAAGCCCTTGGAGTTCCAGGTTGAAGACCGTGTCCTACTAAAAGTCTCACCCTGGAAAGGCATGATACGCTTCGGAAAGCGTGGAAAGCTAAACCCGAGGTACATAGGACCATTCGAGATCCTCGCTAGGATTGGTCCCGTAGCCTACAAACTTCATTTACCGCATGAACTTAGCAACATTCATCCTGTATTCCACGTTTCGAATCTTAAGAAATGCGTATCTGACGAAACCTTTACGATTCCTCTCGATGAGATTGAAATCAACGAGAACCTGAACTTCGTGGAAGAACCAGTCGGAATCATGGATAGAGAGATCAAACGAACGAAACAGAGTCGCATCCCGATAGTGAAGGTTCGCTGGAATGCCAAGCGGGGACCTGAATTCACTTGGGAACGCGAAGATCAGATGAAACAGAAGTATCCACATCTCTTTTCAAATCCATGATTTGTATTCTATGTTCGAATTTGGGACGAAATTCCCTCTAACGGGGGGATAATGTGACAACCCGAAACTTTTCCGTTATCCTTACTAAATTTCCGTTAATCAAATTTTGATTCTTATCTAATTCCGTCAAATTTGATAGTTTGGGAAGGACTTTACGTTTAAATAAATCTTTTCGAATTTATTTCCGTTCACGTTAGTATAATTTTTAGTCTAACGAAATATTCTAAACTCAGTTCGACCGACTTCCGTATTTGAAAACGAAGTTTTCTAAGTCAAAACATAGCATTCGGGCCAAACGACTCTTCAGAAGGAGTTTACGGCCGCAAACCCGGTTTACGACCGTAAACTCTGTTTACGGCCGTAAACACTGTTTACGACCGTAAACCCTCCCCCCACCTCTTGACCGTAAACTCACCCCTATATAAGGGATGAGTGGCCTCCATTTCTCACTTTACACACTCCAGAAGGCTTTCTCTCTCTACTCTCTCTCTCTACAAACTTCGATTTTTTTTCTCAAAGATCCTCAAGAATGTAAGTGATTCTTCACCTTGATTATGTTTCTATCTCATTTCTAGTGGCAAATCCATGTTCTTAGCTTATAAATCTCATCATTTTTCTAGATTTTCTCTCTCACCAAGAACACCAAGAACACACACTAGTGTTTTTGGGACTCTAACCACCCTTTCAAGCTTCTATTTCGTAAGTACTCTACCCTTAACTTGTTGGATACAAGAATCACTTGTTAACATCTAGAAATAAGCTTAGAACACTTCCAGAAGACTAGAAAGGGCCTTGAAACACCGAAAATAGCACTTCTCGTTGAAGTGTTTACGGCCGTAAACACTTGGACCGTAAACACCTTTTACGACCGTAAACACGTGGACCGTAAACACCTTTTACGACCGTAAACACCTGGACCGTAAACCCCTTTTACGACCGTAAACTCATGGACCGTAAGCCCATGAACCGTAAACTCCTTTTTCGACCGTAAACTCCCCATTTTCAATCACATGTGATTCTAACACTTAGTTTTAAGTGTTTCCTAGTCCCTAAGGTGGTTTCCTTCCATAACGAATATTGTTATGTCCTCACCTAATGTATATATATGAACTTCTTCATGCTAAATAGGATCCGTTTGTGTCCAAGGCTTTTATTGACACTGAAAAATTCCTAGCAACTTACACTCGGATCCCACGTCAATCTGTGAGTTCATACCCCTATACTTTTCCGAATTTTTCATGTTTTCAAGGGGGGAATACAAGAAAAAAGTACAAGGAAACTTGTGCTCAAATATATTATTTTGTTTAAAATAATTATATGTTCAGTATGCTTTTAACACAGAAAACCGTTTTACCACTCGATTAAGAAATCAACTCGTAGAAACAGTTTTCAAATCTAAAGCAAGGAACTTGTGAATCTTATCATAATATGAATTGTCTCATAAAGGATTCATGCAAATCATAAACATAATTTTCGTACTATTACTTGTAAATTCGTTAGGTTAAGTTTGAGACATGTCCTTGGTAGAACTCCCCCGTATTTGTGAGTGGAGGACTACGACTTATAACCAGAATCTCTTGGAGGGAGAGCATGACTATTGTGTATAGATCTGTACGGGACTGACTATCCCGCACCCTCGCTGCTAGCTACAGCGGAACCGTTAGGTTCAGGGGTGACAAAGTCTTAAAAAGATACTGGCCCCCGTTCGTGCCTTATCCAGTCAAAGTACAGTTATGGCACTCACAACTTAGGTAACGAGAATTTACTTTTCCAATATACTCCTCTGGGTGTAACCAGAGCTTCGAAAATACGGCTAATATACTCCTTTGGGTGTAACCAGAGCTTCGAAAAGAAAACTGATGTCCGAGTATGGTAGATACTCGCGTATGGATAATCAACTATCAACCCTTAAGAAAATATGGGATTTTCTGGAATAACTTAATCTTTCATAAATAGTCTGTTGAATGTGTAACTAATGGATAATCAAAACTCTTTCATAAGAAAATATGGGATTTTTCTTGGGAAACAACTTTTCAAAGAATCAAGGAAACATTCCTTTCACCAGAATTAACCGTTTATGAACTCACCAGCTTTATGCTGATATTTTAAAACTGCTTGTATTCTCAGGGCATCAATAGGCAGGTACTTTTGCTAACTTTTGGAGAAGATGGAACATCCTGAAGTCACATCTTTTACTTTTGCTATATATACTGAAATGTATAAACCATGTTTTTGAACAATGTAAATATTCTTATTATAATGTAATGGTTGTGTTTACTATGTTTACTATGATACAACTGTTATGCTACTACGCATGACGTCCTCCGCCCCGGAACGTTTCCGCCTTCGGTTTCGGGGTGTGACACAGTCCTAAGTCCTTTTAATCCTACTTATATAACTATATCTATATAGATACACATTTAACAAAGTATAAGTTTAAAAGAGTTTAATAAAAGTATTTAACATGCAAAAGAGTTTGTAAAATAGTTTGAAGTAGTTTGATTGATAACATAGTTTGAAAAGTAAGAAATCCACTTGTTTGGTAGTTATTAATCACATGTGATTGATATAATAACTATAATAGTTCAACTTGTATTCCCCCCCCCCCCCATAAAAGCATTTAAAATCATTTAAAAGGTTGATTAAGGGGTATGAACTCACCTGTAGTGAGTGGTTTGGATGAACGGATGGTATAGGATGCTAAGTGTCAAGTGAAGACTTGGGCACACACACGGATCCTATTTAACATATAATGACACATATATGCATCCAATTAGTCAATTAACAACTAATTAATCAAGTAAAGACACCCTAAAACATGGATAACACTTTGATTCAAGTGCTAGGAGTACCAAAGAGTTGCATCTAATGGGAGTATGGCCTCACATTTGAGTTTATGGCCATAATGGTCATATTACTTGAGTTTACGGCCCATGGTCATTTCCCCATGAGTTTACGGCCGTAAACTCATGGTATTATGTACCATTTTGTGTTTAAAGGTCTTACAAGTCATGATTTAGTATCCTATGATCAAGTCCAAGCCTTAGGAAGTCATAGTGGCACAATTGCACCACTTCTTAGAGTTTACGGCCCCTGGTCATTTCCCCATGAGTTCACGGCCGTAAACTCCATGTGTTCTTGATTCTTTTGATGTTTAAGGTCCTAAACT